>NW_016107355.1:7156794-7247193 GCF_001604975.1 Cebus imitator
CATTACATAAAGGTAAAGGGAATAATTCAACAAGGGCATTACATATGGCAAAGGGAACAATTCAACAAGAACAGCTAACTATTCTAAATATATATGCACCCAGTACAGGAACACCCAGATTCATAAAACAAGTTATTAGAGACCTAGAAAGAGACTTAAACTCCCATACAATCATAGTGGGAGACTTTTTTTTTTTTCTTTGAGATGGAGTCTTGCTCTGTCACCCAGGCTAGAGTGCAGTGGCACGATCTCAGCTCACTGCAACCTCTGCCTCCTGGGTTCAAGTGATTCTCCTTCCTCGGCATCCTGAGTAGCTGGAATTACAGGCACCTGCCACCATGGGAGGTTAATTTTTGTATTTTTAGTAGAGATGGGGTTTCAGCATCTTAGCCCGGCTGGTCTCGAACTCGTGATCCACCTGCCCTGGCCTCCCAAAGTGCTAGGATTACAGGAGTGAGCCACCATGCTCGGCCATAGTGGGAGACTTTAACACCCCACTGTCAATATTAGACAGATCAATGAGACAGAAAATTAACAGGGATATTCAGGACTTGAACCCAGCTCTGAACTGAACTCTGAATTAAGTGGATCTACTAGATATCTACAGAACTCTAACCCCAAATCAACAGAATATTCTTCTCAGTGCCACATGACATTCATTCTAAAATTGGCCACATAATTGGAAGTAAAACACTCCTCAGCAAATGCAAAATAAGTGAAATCATGACAAACAGTCTCTCAGACCACAGTGCAATCAATTAGAACTCAGGATTAAGAAACTCACTCAAAACCGCAAGATTACATGGAAACTGCACAATCTGTCCCTGAATGACTCCTGGGCACATAATGAATTAAGGCAGAAATGAAGAAGTTCTTTGAATCCAATGAGAACAAAGAGACAATGTACCAGAATCTCTGGGACATAGCTAAAACAGTGTTAAGAGGGAAATTTATAGTACTAAATGCCCACATCAGAAAGCTAGAAAGATCTCAAACTGATATCCTAACACCACATTGAAAAGAGAGGCAAGAGAAAACTAATCCAAAACATAACAGAAGACAAGAAATAACTATGATCAGAGCAGAACTGAAGGAGATAGAGACACCAAAAAACCCTCCAAAAAAATCAACGAATCCAGGAGCAGTTTTTGAAAAAAATAACAAAATAGCCTGCTAGCTAGACCAATAAAGAAGAAACGAGAGAAGAATCAAATAGACACAATAAAAAATGATAAAGGAGATATCACCATTAACTCCACAGAAATACAAAGTACCATCAGAGCATACTATAAACACCTCTATGCAGGCTGGTCACGGTGGCTGCACTTTGCAAGGCTGAGGTAGGTGGATCTTTTGAGGTCAGGAGTTCGAGACCAGCCTGGCCAACATGGTGAAACCACATCTCTACTAAAAATACAAAAATTCGCTGGGCG
This sequence comes from Cebus imitator, assembly GCF_001604975.1. NCBI lineage: Eukaryota > Metazoa > Chordata > Mammalia > Primates > Cebidae > Cebus > Cebus imitator. The sequence continues at coordinate 7,158,228 of NW_016107355.1, forward strand.
TGGTTGCAGGTGTCTGTAATCTCAGCTACTCAGGAGACGAAGGCAGGAGAATCACTTGAACCTGGGAGGTGGAGGGTTGCAGTGAGCCGAGATTGTGCCACTGCACTCCAGCCCTCATGACAGAGCAAGACTCTGTCTCAAAAAACAAAACAAAAAACGCCTCTACATAAAAAACTAGAAAATCTAGAGGAAATTGATAAATTCCTGGACACATACACCCTCCCAAGACTAAACCAGGAAGTTGAATCCCTGAAACACCAATAACAACTTTGGAAATTTTGGCAGTAATTAATAGCCTATCAACTAAAAAAAAGTTCCAAGACCAGACAAATTTAAAGCCAAATTCTACTAGAGATACAAAGAGGAGCTGGTACCAATACTTCTGAAATTACTTCAAACAATTGAAAAGCAAGGAATTCTCCCTAATTCATTTTATGAAGCCAGCATCATCATGGTACTAAAACCGGGCAGAGACACAATGAAAAGAGAAAACTTCAGGCCATTATCCCTGATGAACACTGATATGAAAATCCTTAATACTGGTAAACTGAATCTGAATACTGGCAAACTGAATCCAGCAGCACATCAAAAAACTTAGACAGAGGTCTAATATCTAGAATTTACAAGGAACTTAAACAAATTTACAAGAGAAAAGCAACCCCTTCAAAAATTGGGCAATGGATATGAATAGACACTTCTCAAAAGACGACATTTACATGACTAATAAACATGAAACATGTTCAAAATCACTGATCATTAGAGAAATGCAAATCAAAACCACAATGAGATACCATCTCAGGCCAGTCAGAAATGTGATTATTAAAAAGTCAAGAAACAATAGATGCTGGCAAGGCTGTGGAGAAAAAGGAATGCTTTTATACTATTGGTGGGAATATAAATTAGTTCAATAATTGTGGAAGACAGTATGGTGATTCCTCAAGGACCTAGAACCAGAAATACCATTTAACCTAGCAATCTCATTACTGGGTATATACCCAAAGGATTATAAATTATAAATCATTCTACTATAAAGATACATGCACACGTATGTTTATTGCCGCACTGTTTACAATAGCAAAGTCATGGAACCAACCCAAATGCCCATCAATGATAGATGAAGCTGGAAGCCATCATCCTCAAGAAACTAACCCAGGAACAGAAAACTAAACACTGACGATCTCACTCATAAATGGGAGTTGAACAATGAGAACACATGAACACAGGGAGGGGGACAACACACACCACAGCCTGTTGTGGGGTGGTAGGCAAGGGCAAGGGGAGGGAACTTACAGGATGTGTTAATAGGTGTAGGAAGCCACCATGGGACATGTATACCTATGTAATAAACTTGTATTTTCTGCACATGTATCCTGGAACTTAAACTGAAATAAAAAATAAATAAATAAATAAATAAAAGGACACTATAGATAAGGATTTTTGATTGCTTTTCTTCAAACAAGTATATAACCCTCCAAAAAATCACTCTCTGAGACTTGACAGTATTCATTTAAAAAATGGGGATATATCCTCATCACAGAGCTGTGATGAAAATGAAATGAAAATGCACATACAATTCTCAGTGTACTTTAACACAAAATAAAATTTGCAAATATGTTAGTAAAGAGAAAATTTTAATTACCAAATGGATGGGTGAGGGAGTACTGAGCATGAAAAAGAAATTAGGACTACACAATAATTTTGAGCCTGTGCAACTAATGCTAGCCATAAGAATAGGTAAATCAGGAAGAAGAGTCCCAGCTCAGTTAGATCAAGGGAGTTGGTGACAGTAAATAAAGAGAAGCTAATCAAATTGATTTTATGTATATGAACATAAAACCAAATAAATCACAAAGCCTTTTGGGCTATAGACTTAAAAAAACGTGGTACAGAACATCAAATGCAAAGTTCCATGACAGTCTACGAATGCTGTCAAAAGCATAGGTAACTTAAAATAAAACCTGATGTTTTACCCAAGGATTCTTCTTCACGTTTTCAAGCTTTCCAGTTTCCCAGATTTGCAATCCCATATATTTCATACTTAGTAAAAATTGTGTGTATGTCCAAAAGGAATGGCAACAAAAGCCAAAATAGACAAATGGGATCTAATTAAATTAAAGAGCTTCTGCACAGCAAAAGAAGCTATCATTATAGTGAACCAGCAACCAACAAAATGGAAAAAAAATTTTGCCATCTACCCATCTGACAAAGGGCTAATATCCAGAATCTACAAAGAACTTAAGCAAATTTACAAGAAAAAAACAAACAACCCCATCAAAAAGTGGGCAAAGGATATGAACAGACACTTCTCAAAAGAAGACATTTATGCTGTCAACAAACATATGAAAAAAAGCTCATCATCACTGGTCATTAGAGAAATGCAAATCAAAACCACATTGAGATACCATCTGATGCCAGTTAGAATGGCGATCATTAAAAAATCAGGAGACAACAGATGTTGGAGAGGATGGAGAGAAATAGGAAGAGTTTTACATTGTTGGTGGGAGCATAAATTAGTTCAACCATTGTGGAAGACAGTGTGGTGATTCCTCAAGGACCTAGAATAGAAATACCATTTGACCCAGCAATCCCATTACTGGGTATATACCCAAAGAATTATAAATCATTCTATCATAAAGACACATGAACATGTACGTTTACTATGGCAATGTTCACAAAAGCAAAGACTTGGAACCAACTCAAATGCCCCTCAATGATAGACTGGATAAAGAAAATGTGGTACATATACACCATGGAATACTATGCAGCCATAAAAAAAGGAATGAGTTTATGTTCTTTTCAGGGACATGGATAAAGCTGGAAACCATCATCCACAGCAAACTGATACAAGAACAGAAAACCAAACACCACATGTTCTCACTCATAAGTGGGTGCTGAACAATGAGAACACATGGACACAGGGAAAGGAACATCACACACTGGGGCCTGTCAAGGGTAGGAGGCTAGGGGAGGGATAGCAGGGGGTGGGGAAACAGGGGAGGGACAGCATTAGGAGAAATACCTAATGCAGATGACAGGGTGATGGATGCAGCAAACCATCACAGCATGTGTATACCTATGTAACAAACCTGCACATTCTGCACATGTACCCCAGAACTTAAAGTATAATAAAAAAAGAAAAAAAAAACCTGTGTGTTTACATGTGCAGTTACGTCAACAATTGAAGTCAGCAAACATTTACTAAGCATCAGTTATGTGTAAAACACTATATATGAAAGTCTGATGGTTATGGTGGAAGGAATGGTGTATATAGAAAATAATGGGTCTTTTCCTTCAGGAAATCATAGTTCAAGAATAAAGAAGTCTGTATGAATAATACAAAGTAGACTCTGATAGTTTCAATAATGGAAGAAGCATAAAAAGTTTTGGTAGTTTAGGGAAAGATTCTAACTAGAGAGCAGAAAATCAAGAAGATGTCACATGGGATGGAACAATCTCAAATGATATTAAATGATGGCCAAGGAGGCTGAGGAAAAGGCATTCAAGGCTGAGGGAAGTGTCGGGAGTATGGTGTAATTCTGGGTCACCGATTGCACAGTACAGGGAGAAAAGTGAAACACGTATAGAAATACTGGCTGGATAGATGTACTGCAAAGAACAAGCCAGATTAAGGAGACAGGCTTATTCTGAATTCAGTGGGGAACATTCAAATTGTTTTAAACAGGAGAGTGACATGGTCTGATGTAGGGCAGATATAAGCTATCCATACTGGCAAAAGGAAAGAATGGAACCGGGGAAACTAGAGGTGAGATTTTTTATAATCATATGTATACAAGTAGGTAGGTAAGGTGGGATGGAGGGAAAGGAGAAGAACTTGTGAAACATTCAAAAAATTTTTTTACAGAATTAGATATAGCATATAAAGGGAAAAAACATAAAGACAACAGATTTTTAATTTGAATGACTGCCCTTCTATGGAGAGAGAGAATTCAGGAAGAGGAACCAGTTTGTAGGGAAGGGTCCAGGAAGAAAAGTAATTCTTATTGGGAAACATTGAAGGCAAAGATAAAGGAACAAATGATTTAGTGTTTGTGAAGTGCTGATCAGCATGGTTCCCTTCTTCGTGTTATCTCAGATAAGACTGAAAGGTGGTACCTGTGGAGTGTGTGTAGAGATGTGTAGCCTGGTCCATAGTTAGATATAAGGGCTGCGGCTTGAGGAAAGGTGACAGCTAGAAACAAAGATTTGGTTTTCCACACAATGTAAAATGATAGATGAAGTTGTGGAGTAAATAAAACCTTCCAGGGAAGGCAGGTTAAGTGAGAAGACAAAAGAATGGAGAGCAGACCCTTAAAGAGAATCCAAATCACGTTATTATTATTTGAATTGAAAAGGACATTGGTCTTTTTATAGACCTCTGACTCCTGGATCTTCAAGAAAGCAAATGTTTAAGACTGTCCTGAATATTGTTTATGGGAGCTCTGCTCCCATCCTTACATACTCTCTCCTGAACTGTGGAGCCCAGAAGACTGAAAATTACATTTCCCGAACTCTATTGGCAGCTAAGCTCTGCCAGTGGGAGGCACTTGCATAATTTGAGAAGACGGGAGAAGCCATTATGTTTTGTTGGCGGCTCCAGTAGTTTCAGCAGAAGCAATTGGTCAGGCAGAGGTAATTCAGAAGTATTGTGCGGGCTCCAGGGTTATGGGTGACACCACCTTTCTCCTTTTGCTCCACTAGGTCTTGTAAACAATTCCCTGTGTTAAATCCTCTCCTGTTTAAAATACCTGGAGTGGTTTTAGTATACGGACTGACAAACACTTTATATATCATATAATGAAAATTTAAGGCTAGAAATTAACCAACTCTTTAAAAATTAGACTATACAGAAGATAGAAGCAATAATTTTAATTTTAAAAAGAAAGGCAAGATCCTAAACTAAGGCAGCCATATTCCAAGTGTCTTTACATGGTCCCTGAAGCTCCAAGGTTGTTCAGTGAAGAACCTTCGGATCAAACTGATTTAACTGAGTTAAAATAATGAAATGACATATTCCAGAAATTCCTCCTAGCAGAGAAACATAGAAGGGAGCCTAGATGCACTAAAGGAGGAGCTCATTGAATTTCCCTGCTACAGACCAAACTCAAATTGAGCTGCAAGATTCCTCAGGTATACTCCCTTGTATAACATAAAGTTCGGCCACAATACCTACCAGAGAAACAGCAACTGAACATAAATGTTATTCACATAATAACTGCAATGACAACTATCTAATATAGAGAGCATTACTTAGCATTATATGAAGCACTAAACATATTTTATTTCACTTAATCCTCAAAGTATCTTATGAGGTTGTTGCTATTATCATCCTTCTTTACAAATGAAGAAACCAAGGCTTGGAGAACTGAAGTTATTTGCCCATGGCCACGTAGGTAGAAGTGGTAGAACATAAATAATTGATTTGTAAGTTTCAAGAATGTATTTTTTCTAAATAAAGAAGAAATATGGAGAAAAACAAATGCCTGACAGACTGGGTAAAATGGCCTTAAATTGTCATTAAGTCAAAACTAAGCCACGCTATGTTATAATTTTAGTGTGTAAAGGAATTGTTTTTGAGAGAGCTATTCAAAGCTAAAATTGTGTGAATTGTACAAAATACATAAAATTGCAGGTAACCAAAAAATCTCAGGAATCTCCTTTTTTATAGCAATGTATGTTATTTTTTCTCCAATTGGCCTGGGACTACTCTCTAAGGCAACATTTTAATGACAAAGAGATTGTTTCTGAATGTGGCTGAGGAAAAGCCATCATTGCTGAAGGCAGGGACATATACTGTTCTTTCCCTGAAGAATAAAAAAGTACTAAAATCTTTCTAGGCAGTACTATCCATTATGTGAAGAACTGACAAGGAATATAAATGGAATCTAGAGGGGAAAGAAGACTGAATTTAAGGTGACCTAGTTCCTGTTAGAGTTTTATTGACTGAACTCTACCATATAGTGATTCAAAGTCATTTCATCCCTATTCATAGGGTGTATACAGCTAGACACAGATGCAGCCAAAAATGGGCATTCAAAAGAGTAAGTGTTCTCACAGGTGAAGGAGTGGCTGTCTAGCTAGGTTGAGAAGAGTGAGTGAGGAGACTGGAAGTGGAAACTAGGTGGGACAAGATGTGAGTAGGGGGAGAAGAGAATCAGTGGATACTCCAGGGCATCAAGAAGCCAGCAGAATGCTATTTTTTTTTTTTTTGCATAGCATGTTTTAGTTTGCAAAATATTTGATTCTCATTTATAAGCTATCTGTTATGATTTTCTACATATTATAAACGATAAAACTAAGCTTCAGAGCAGTTAATGACTTTCCAGGCTCTCAGAGTTTTGGAGAGCTAAAGCTGGGGCTCCTGCCTCCAAATCTGGCACTTTTTTGTCCTCTAAACCCATCATTGTAAATGAAGAGTCTGAGGAACAAGCATGTGGATTTTACGAAATGTAGGTTTAAAAAATGCAAACAAAAATGTAAGCATATCAGGATCCTTAAAAAAGCACTCTCCATGTTTTGAAGAATAGTGAAATCACTAGAAATGTCTGCGTACCTTACTATGGATAGCCCAGCTCCAATGTAATTTAGCAGTGGATTTGATACTTCTTCTGCATCCAATCCAAACCAGCCAAACCTGAAAATCCAGAAAGTCACATCAAATTAAATGCCGTTAAGCTGTTTCATCATAATGGTTAAGGGCATGGACTTGGATCCAGATTCCTAGGTTCAAATCTTAGCTCTCTCACTTATTAGCTGTGACTTTGGATAAGTTATTTATCTTCACTGCACCTTAATTTTCAGTTTTTTAAATTTAAATTTTATTTTATTTTTGAGATGGAAGCTTTCTCTGTCACCCAGGCTGGAGTACAGTGACTTTTAAAAAACGTTTAGGTTAAATATCCCTACTCTGTCATCACCATACATTTGTTTTTCCTGCCTTGACATTGTCATGATCATTACCAAGAATCACTGAGAACCATCAGAGGCAAGAGAAAAGGAGAAAAGAAGGAAATGAAAAAGAAAATAGCAGGGGGTGGGGAATGGGGAAAGGAAGGGAGAGAATGTATTGGAGGTAAGTTGGTTTTTGTTGTTTTGAGGTGGTCGTCATGCTCTGAGTGGAAAGGGAGTCCAAATGGTAAGGTGAGAATAACACCCTACATTCCACTCACTTTCCCAAAATTGATTTGAATGGTAATCTTAATGCTGACCAAGGTCACCAGTCTGATAGAACTTCGTGTAATGATGGGGACTGTTCTCCATCTTCATTGCACAAAAGTGCAGCCTCTCCCCATAGGTAGCTACTGTGAACAGGAAATGTGGCCAGTGCAACCAAGAAACTGGAAGTTTAATTTTATCAACTTTTAATTAATTTAAATTTAAATATAAATGGCTTCCCATGGCTTGTGGCTACTCTATTAGACAGCACAACGCTAGAGCTGGGGCTGGCAAACTTTTCTCAAAGACCAGACAGTAAAGAATTTAAGCTTTGAGGGTTGGTTATTCTCTTGCTGCTCAGCAATGCCACTGTGGCATAAAAATAGCCATAGACAATCCTTAAATGGATAGGTTTGGCTGTGTTCCAATAAAACCTTATTTATAGATATGGCTGGGAAACTGGGCCACGGTTTGCCAACCTTACTCTAGAGGGAACAATATGTGCTCTAGAGCCAGATGACCTGGGTTTGAATCCTAGCTTCCTAGTTCTGTGACCTACAGTAAGTTACTTAACCTCTTTGTGTATCTACTGTCTTATAAGATAGTGCTTACCTCACGCATTTGTGAAAGTGAGATGAGAATGATGCATAGAACATGTCCAGTAAATTGTCACACAATAGAAAGGGACAATAAACATCAGTTTCGTTTTTCTTTCTCTACCTCTGTTTCCTAGATTTAATGCTATATTATATCTTCATCAAATATCTAGATAACTTATTAAGAATTTACGGCAAATAGCAATAGAAGGTGGCATATTGGATGCATATATTTTACCAGCTATAAACTCGGTAAGAATAAGATTCATGTGTTATTCCTCTCTGAAAGCACTGGCCTTACATAGAATATGGGGCAGGAAATCTTAGTTGAACTAGTTTGACTTGAATTACCTTGAGCTTGCCCATCCAGTTAAGGCATTAAATGATCCCCAGATTAAGATTCCAAGGCCTAAACCAATGGTTTTGATAATTGGAACAACAGCAATGTTCCCTGTAGATGTAATATACAGAAGAAACATGTTATTTCCAATATAGAAAATACATATATAAATAGAATTAGTTTTTATTCTAACTTCAACTGAAGTGCATGGGATTTGGACAAATTTAGTAAAGCATAGTTCCTTATTTTTTGAGTAAAATAACCACACTTTTGGCATTAATGATTATGATCGTTAAAAGAACTAGGCTCAGGGAAAAATTCTACAAAGAAAAAATGTTGAATTAGCTCCATTCCTAACTGTACAGAGGTTTCTCACCCTTAACAAAGCTCTCTATTCTGTGACTCTTCATGGAAGCTGTCAGTGATAAATTATCAGTGACCATCCTCTTAGACTTGAACTAGGGCCAGTTACTAGCAGAAGTCTTTGGCCCTAAAACAGCCCCAGAATTTGTTCTTTCATGATTGCTGATTTTTCTTCTGGATTTCTGGATTGTCACATTCGTTCTTTTATGTTTTGAGGGTCACTGAGAGCCAAATCCATAATTTTTTTTTTTTTTTTTTTTTTTTTTTTGGTCTCAGTCCTACAATCTCAAAAGGGTATTTCTTTAGGATTCCATGATGTCTTCATCGCTTGATTCTCCTCCTGTTTCTCACTACCTCTTTCTCTGGCTGCTATTTTTCATCACTCCTTCTGGAGTAAGGTACCCCCTAAAGATTTTCCTTTGAACATATTTGTCTCCTTGCTTCATTGTCCTTTCTGGGTACTTGACCCAATTTCATGATTTCTGCTATTAGCTAAAGGTCCATGTTCCCAGTGCTACAGCTCTAGCCTGGACCCACGTTAGAGTTTTAATTATTTTCCAAACTGTCAAGGAGAAATCTCCAACCAGATGTTCTCTATGGTGGAAACATCTGGATGTTCATGCTCAGAAAGTGCCAAGCTGAACCCATCAGTTTCCCTTTCAGACATGTTCTCTTTCCTATTTCCTCACCTGTGTCAATACCACCACCTTCCTAAGCACCTATAAGCAAATCTCTACATGATGATTGGCTCCCCCCAGTCTGCTATGTCCTATATGCTATCAGGTGCTCCAACCTATAGCACTCACATCTGCAACATATCTCAAATTAGACTCTTTCCTTACTGACATCCAGTGGAACCTGCTGGGTGAACAGAAATGCTATGGTGGCTATAAAGAGCTGCAGGATAGATGGATGCTTAGTCTGTTCCTCTCCCCCATTAGATATGACAAACAATCTTAATGGGTTATAAGTGAGGTATAATAATATAAGTCCTGGTGGAAATTTAAAAGCTAACTCTTTTGTCATCAAACTTATGAACATCACTAAATAATTTAACTCCTAAGAGATTCAAATTAAGTGGGTAATAAATGCATTTTCATGTTAAGTTTTTAAAATAAATGTTTAACATTTCAACGTTTATTGGCTTTTAACAAAATTATTTCTAAAAATCATTGATTCTTGGAATTCTCTTTTTTGAAGAAAAAAAAAACATTTCTGGATGGACCAAGACAAGGTATGAATTCTAATTATATAATTTCAGGTACTGATAAGGCAACAGAGAGATTTTTGTTTGCTTTGCTTTTTTGTTAACCAGCCCTTTTGAAATGATAGCATCTTCACACAGGCTTACTTAGGCTAAGTCCTAAAAATGGTGTTAGTTACTATTTAATAAATATTTTCTGATAAACATGCTAGAAAAAAGGGCCAGAACACATTAAAATATGAGTTATGCTTGAATAGACTGAGTTATGCTTGAATAGATGGAGAATAATTAAAATGTTTTTACTATAAAAATTTTCTACCAGGAACTTAAAAATAATCATTAAGAGGAACAAATCAGGTGGAACAAATCAGGTGAGGCACCAAAAATATTCATAAAGCATGTGAAGGCAAGAGATTAGAGATTAGTTAATTTCTAGTATCAATGACGAAGGGTTATTCAGAATCACTGTTTGTGCTATTTCCTTCTATTGTGAATGAGAATTATTTTGATCATCATGTTACATGATAAAAGTATAAATTATATCAGACATTACCTGTTGCCCAAATGCAGCCCCCTAGCATTGCAAAAGGCCAAAACTTTGGGCAATGTAATATCAGATTGACCACCAAGGCAACCAACCATATGGCAGCACAAAGGACCCACTGGAGAAACATTCCTAGAAATAAACAAACTCAGCGTTAGTGGTACAAATTGAATTGAGTAAATTTGTGCTCAGGAATAACGAGGAGGAATTATAGGAATGGCCACAATTTACTGAATGCCTATATGCCATGGACTTTGCACATTTCATTCTTATGATTACTCTGTATCATAATCAACCCTAGCTCAAAGATAGAGAATCTGCAATGAAGCAACCTGTCCAAACAGCTGGTGGTTTGTTGAGCTGGAATTTAAACCCAGGTTGACTCCAAGGCTTATACACTGTGGGCTCTTGCTTAACATTCTTTTTTTTTCTCCTATTAGACAAATCAAGAATTTTCTGCCAAAGAGTGATGGCAAGACCAAGTCTATATCATCATTCAGAGACCACACTGAGGACTCTTGTTCCCCCCAAATATGGTATTAGGTACTTCAGAACAGCACAACAGAATTTAAACCTTCGGGGGCCATTTATGCCACCTCTGGGAGAAAAATAAAGTCATTTGTGGCTACACATAGGCCTCATACAGTTAGAGTTCGATGCATATAATGAGTCAGGCATTATAAGCCTGCGAATTAGCTTTCTAGGTCAAGGTTGCCCTACTTTCTATACTTTGAGTTGCCATTTGCCAGTTATCTGAAGATAACCTGGTGTTATGAGGTGTACCTGCACATTTCTGAGGCTTCTGCATCATTAAGGATTTAGAGATTGGAAGGATGAGGAAACAGTTGACACTGAAAGAAACACTGAGGCTGTTAAAACTCAATGTATTACTTCTGGCACTAATTTTGGGAAATTGTTGCTCTACTTTGATTCAATCTCATTGTGGAGGAGAGAGAAAAAATGGCTGCTAATCTCTATGACAAAAGAGTAGAATCAGCCAGCCACAGTGACTCAGGCCTATAATCCCAGCACTTTGGGAGGCCAAAGTGGGCAGATTGCCTGAGCTCAGGAATTTGAGACCAGTCTGCACAACACGGTGAGACCCCGTCTCTACTAAAAATACAAAAAATTAGCCAGCTGTGATAGTGTGTGCCTATAGTCTCAGCTACTTGGGAGGTTGAGGAACGAGAATCACTTGAACCCTAAAGGCAGAGGTTGCAGCGAGCCAAGATTGTGATACTTCGCTCCATCCTCAGTGAGAAAGTGAGACTCTGTCTCCAAAAAAAAAAAAAAAAAAAAAAAAAAAAAAAAAAAAAAAAAAAAAACCAAAAAATAAAAAACAAAAAGAGTAGAATCACAGAAATGAAAAGAAACTTAATTTTATAAGTTCTTCACTTTACAAATAAGAAACTGAAAACAGCAGAGTTGGTAATATTTGCTCAGGATCACAAAGCTAATTGTGGAAGACCAAAAGCTAGATCTTCTACCCATTTTTTTGTTCTTCTAGTAGTTTCCATTCTTGTTCTAACTCCAAAGGAAAAAAGAAGAAATGCCCTGGAGGAAAATCTATCACATTTTTCAAAAGTATGCTAAGACTCCTTTTTGTGCATAGTTAGGACATTACACAACAAACTATAAATTATGTTTGTACTTCATGTTCATTTATTCCATCAACAAATATTTTTGATCACTAGCCTTCAATTTAAAAAGAACAACTTTATCTTCAGGGCTTGAAAGCCTAACTTCTTCTAAGATCTGAAGACAAGCAATTTGTAGGAGGAAAACAATTTGTAATTCTATTTTCTAACTGCATGAAGACAAAGAATTGGAGAAATAACACAACTGCTGTCAGGTAATAAATGCTACCAGGGAAGTAATTCCCAACATGTGCTCACCATAAATCTCCAATCCCTTCTCCTGGCTTCAATATGGAAGTCAGGTAAATATAAATAACTCTCGCTTCTCCTTCCCCAAAATTCACATTAGTCGATTGTGCTATAATGTAACACGTGCATTCCTTGAAATCACGCCACTATGCAAAATCATGCAGTAAAAACTACAGAGCATATGGGGAAAATGGGGCTAGAGCAACACTCAACCTAATCAAAATGGTGTACAGTTTTAACTGGTTAATTACATGAATGCTGTAACAAATAGGGCATTTTAATTGGAAAAGACCAGAGGTTTGCTCCTGAAGTGGGCATCTAAAAGGTTGCAGCTCACGAGTTACTGTGAAGGTGCTGGATGAAGAGTTCTGACAGCAGATATGATACTTCCTAACCATATGTGGTGAACTAACGGCACTAGTTGATAGTTGAAGGATGTGCGTGTGTGTGCGTGCATTGCGTGTATTATCACACATCTTTATTTATCTGGATGCAGTTTTCTGTGTTTACCTAGAGCTTTCTCAGAGACAAAACTGCACATAAGCAAGCAAAAAATCTGTTATGCTTAAAGTGTTCCCTAATATATCAATCATGTTGAAGACTCATGTTTTCAAAACAACTGTTATTAGTAGAGCTATAAATTTCTTCCATTCGCATAATGGCTAATGAGCTTTCCTGACAGTACCCACCCTAGCTTTACCAGGAAACAACCTTAATGGTTCTCCTATGATGACTTTCAGACAAGCTGGTGTGGGCACTATCAAATGATTAATTTTAAGTTCTATTCATTAGGTATCGAGATCAACATGATTTGTTTTTGTAGCTATAATTTTAAAAGACCAAAAAAGGAACTTTATCTTTAAAAATAATGCAAGGTTAACAATGAAGGAAAAATAATTACCATCACCAGTGTCAAACTTTTTAAGTGGCACAAAATTTGAGCCAAACAAAAGGATAGCTACAAAACAGGAGGTGTAACCAAAGGTTAGATCTGCTCCATTACTGCTCATGGTTCCAGCCTTCCTGAGTTCGCTGGTTCACTTTAGACTTGACGTACTTTTCAGGAGCTTCTGAAATAAAAGAAAAAACGAAACACCTGAGACGTGAATCCATGAACAAATTGTGATGAACGTATTTATCGAATTTTTCAAAAGTATGCTAAGACTCCTTTTTGTGGGTAGTTAGGACATCACACAACTATATATTACGTTTGTGCTTCATGTTCATTTATTCTATCAACAAATATTTTTGATCATTAGCCTATAATTTGAAAAGAACAACTTTGTCATCAGGGCTTGAAAGCCTAACTTCTTCTAAGATCTGAAGACAATGTTAGTACATTACAAAAAATATTTTCCTGTGTAGGTTCCATCACTATAGAACGTTTTAGTGGACAACACTGCTAAACTTATTTAACGGCTCTTGCTTCTCTATGAAGAAAAGGACAAAAACTACAAATAACCAAGAATTAGACATTTTTTCATAAAGTTATTGTTTGTGAAAGGCCACTTAATACAATTTAGATTTTTAGTTGCCTGAGTTACATGAGAAAAAACACCGCTAAAATAATTTTATCACAAGAGGTAAACAGACCACAATACCATCTTGGATTCATATGTTGCACACTGGCCCTTTAGAATAACCTCTCTGGAATAGAATTCAGAATAAATCCAGTGGTTTCTTTTTCATAGTGATAACTTCTTGTATATATGTATTGAATGAAGTACACCTGAAATCACCTTTTCTTGTAATTTTATTTCACAGTGACAAATATATAAGGTCCATGTATTGTTCCTTATGTGTTCTTGCAAAGAATATTAAATACACAACAACCTACAAAATATGTTATTTAGCATTATTAAGCACAGTTTAACTGAAAACCAGGATCACTTCAAAACTGGTCAATAAACTTTAGTAAAGAAAATGTGTATTTGAAATTGTGTGGACTTTCTTTAAAACACATTGCTAGTAAGAAAACATCCTTCATAGGGATGTAGCTGAGAAAGAGACACTGAGGGACATTTCAGCATTGGCACAGTAACACTATTGAAGAAGAAAAAATAATAGTTCTACTGTTAGGCTCAAAGAGAGATCTAGCACTGCAGTGGTTTACATGGGTTATGGCTCAAGGGTCAGCTGAAGCAGGTGCTTGCTGCTAAGTTAACAGACGTGCTAAGATAACAGAGCTGCAACAGGTCAGAGATGCAGGAAATACCTTGAAAAGCTAACCTATGACTAAAAAGACACATGATTGGGTGATAGCTAGCATATCATTTTTTCCTCATTTTAATTAACAACAAGCAAAGCAAAACAACACCTTCATGTGTACATTGATAAGAAGAGAATGTCTAATCTTCAAAAGTGGCAAATTATTTTATTGAAAAGAAGGCTCCACAAAGGCCCTAAATCTCTGAAATGGAAAGAATAATTTGAAGTGCTAGAGTGCATGGGCTGCATTTTGACTACCAAATGAACACCAGTTATTATCTATAGATAAATGCAGTTTATTGCATGCAGCTCTTGAACATTTTAGAAAGCATGTGATCTTATTTCATTGTGAATTGGCAATAACTTACTGTCTTTAAAAAGGCTCTCTCTCTAAAACAATGAAATTTTTGTGGAAAAGAAAAGCAGTATGACTCCATCCAGCACATTTTCCCAATTCTTTCTGCACAAAACCTAAACAATCTCAAACATTATTTTAATGTTTTTTTCAGTGTCCACTGATATTTTGTCAAACTATATTAATTTATTTTCATTTTATTACTTTTGTTTAATTTATGAGTAAATACTTCTCCTTTACGTTTTTCCTAGTAATTTAAACTTCTTCGCAGACTTTTAAAAAATTCCTATTTAGTATATTCTGATCAATACTGTTTGTTTCACTCCAACTAAAATTTCATTTTTAGTTTCATGTTAATTTCCCCAAATCTCCCGGCAAGTACCGCCTGTCTTTGGGCTAAAATTAACAGTGCTTGAAAGTATTTATTCTGAGCCTTGATTTTTCTTTTTAACCATGAGCATGTTTCTGAAAAATCATGAGACGCTCCCCTGCAAAGCAACTTGGCTTTCCTTTGAGTGGCTGTACTCACTGCGTTCCGGGCTGGCGGCTGAAACTCCTTCCTACTCAGCGCTGGCGCGATCCGCCCACTACGTGCGGGTGTGGAGCCTGATTCATTCCCTCTACGTGCCGGGGCGGCCTGGCCAGCCTTTACTGTCTGCGGGGACAATTTCCCACACAACAGCCGGGAGGAGAGGGGAGGGCTCTAGCACCCGTGACCCAGAGTGCCCTTCCCAGGATGTTCGCGCAGGGCGCCAATCCAGCCCTGACTTCCTGTCGGGACATTTACCTCCACCTCAGGAGGGTGGAGAGGGGAGGGCTTTAGCACCGGCGACTCAGAGGCCTTCCTAGGACAGCAGGCTGGGGAACGCCTTCCTTCAGTTTCTGTGCTGGAGTGAATTGTCAGGTGGCTCATGAGGAGTCCTCAAGCTCTGAGTTGGTCAACCAGGAAACTAGAAGAGTTTTGTGTTTTTGTAGGTGATTATTCAGGGAACTCTCAGCATGTCACCCTTTCTAAGTGTCACAGAAGGAGGTATTATTTTTTATTATTGTTTATGGATAAAACAAAAGGCTGAGAAATTTCACACCATTGTAAAAGATTACCTGAAGTGAATTTTTCCACTTAGTATTAGAAATTCATCTACACCACTGATGTCATTAACGTCTCTTGTGACATCACAAGATTTCACTTGTAATCACTAATTCTTTATAGATGCACCCAAGCCATTTATTTGTACAAGTCATTTATCTGTATTTTTATCTAATATGTATTGTGTCACATGAGAATATATATTCTAGGATTCTCAAGCTTGGCTGCACATAACAATGGCCCAAGGTGGGGGCTTTAAAATGCAAAACAAAATTAAACTAATATCTGGACCCAATACCAAAGCAATTAAAGTAGAATCTCTGAGTATGTGACTCAGGAATCATTTTCTTTCAAAAGCCTTCCCTGGGTGACTCTAATGTGAAGCTGGGCTTGAGAATCATATTCTAATCAATATTTGTCCAATGTTATTGCCTGTAAGAATCACCTGAGGAATGGGTTAAAAATGCAGGCTCTTGCCATCTTTATTTAGATTTTGAGGAACGTTGTTCTAGTCCTCTACTGTCCGATATGCAGTCAATAGCAGCATGGGGTTATTCAAAATTAAATCACAAGAAAATATTTAGTAGTTCACTTGCACTGGACACTTTTCAAGTGCTCAGTAGCCAGATGTGCAGGTTATTGAAGATTTCTGTCACTGCAGAAAGTTCTGGAAAACACTGCTCTAGACTGTTAGCCTTGGAATTACAGTGGTGCCCTAGATGAAATCATCTCTTCATGTGGGTTCCCATATACCAAAGGATGCAAACTTTAAGTCGGAAAGGGGAAGTGTAGGTTCTGTGCTAGTGTGAGTTCAAGAAAGTCCTTTCTGAGGAAGTGATATTTAACCCAAGACCATCCAGTGGTTGGTAATGGGTGTGGCATTCACAAGAAGGAGAAAACACAAGGACTATTAACAGATGACATTTCCTAGGAGGAAGTTCTTCCTTAAACGTTAATCACATTCATAGACTATCCTGTCAGATGGGCAGATGGGAAGGCAAAATACCATTTCATTTAAAGAATTAAAGCAGCAAAACTTTTTCACTTAAGGAAGAGGATTAATTTAGCAGTTCAGAAAGGTTTTGAAGAAATCAGTTCCCGTTTCCACACATGCACACTTAAGACACACATGTACACAAGCTCTCTTCCTAAAATAAAGGTCCTAAATCCAACCTAGAATTGTTTCACTTCATGGTCACATGATCACGTGGTTTATTCTTGCTTCAGACTCACATGGAGAAGCTGAAGCTTGTGTCAGCATTTGTTGAGAATTCCCTAAAGTCTAAAAGTGAGTTGGGGGATGAATTAGGCCTGAGAACATTCATTATGGGATATGCCAGGCCCTTGCTTTTTGCATTATGCCACAGAGAAAACCCAAACATGGATGACTCTGTTATTAAACTAAAATTTTTCTTTCAAATTGTTTCATATATGTGATTGCCTAAACATAATGGTTTGTATTGGAAGAGTCCTGGCAGACACTAGAAGATCCAGTTTCTGACTTTAGCTTCATCTATTAGCAATATTTATCTCGAAAAGTCATTTAATTTCTTTAAACTTCAGTTTTCTTATATGGAAAATCATAATAAGACCTGTGCACCTTTCTCTTTTATGTGGTCAAAAGATGTATATATATAATAAAACATTATTACTAGGACTTCTGGTTTCTGCTCTGACATTTAAGTCTCCACTCCCATCATCACAACAAGAAAAAAAACTGAGCAAATAAAAAATCAACAACTCTTTTTAGATCTGCCAGAGAACTGAGGTCATAGGACATGCCACCTCTTTGCAAACTGAAGACATAGGTGATGAATACAAAGAATTACAGGTTACCAGGACAGCCAAAGCCACTGGAGCCAGTAAAGGGCTGGGGGCACTTATCCATTATTTGACATACTGCTGAAGGCTGAGTGTGGAGTAACTTGAGAGTTGAAAACTGAGAGAGAGTGGGAGCCATTCATACGGGAGCATCCACACATTCATGAATTTTACTTTCAGAAGATAGGAGAAAAATTTCCTCTTTTCTTTGGCATGAAGGAGGACAAAATAACTATTTGAAATATACTCAGAAACGAAAGCCTGCCCTCAAAGTAAACTTTGCCTGAGAGCTTTATCTGAATTAGAGAAAAGGCAACTAGACAGTTTGAACACTTTCTACACTTTCTTTCTCACATAAAGAGAAAAATAAAAGAAGAAGCTCTTACAAGTTCACAACCCAGGGATTCTGGACAACTGAAAAATAGAGTTTTAGATGTTGGAGAAGATAGAGAGAAAAGGGAATGCTTACACACTGTTGGTGGTAATGTAAACTAGTGCAACCCCTATGGAAAACAGTATGAGGATTTCTCAAATAACTAATGATAGAACTACCATTCTACCCAGCAATCCCACTATTGGTTATCTACTTGACAGAAAAGAAATTGTTATATCAAATGATGCTTGCATTTATATATTTATTGGGGCACTATTCACAATAGCAAAGTCATGGTATCATCCTAAGTGTTCATCAATAGTTGACTGAATAAAGAAAATGTGGTATATATAAACCATGGAATATTATGCAGCTGGAAAAAGGAGTTAAATCATGTCCTTTGCAGCAACATGAATTGAGCTAGAGGCCAATATCCTAAGTGAAATAACTCAGAGACAGAAAATCAAATACTGCGTGTTCTCACTTATAAGTGGGAGCTAAACAGTGGGTACACATGGACATAAAGATGAAATAATAGACTCCACAACAAAGAAAGGTGGGAGAAGAGAGCAGGTGGAAAAATGATCTACTGGCTGCAATGTTTAGTGTTTGGGTGATGGGTTCACTAGAAGCCCAAACTTCACCATTACAGAATTTATCTATGTAGGAAACCTGCACATGTGCCTCCTGAATCTAAAATTTTTAAAAAATAAATAAGAATAAAAAACAGAGATTTTTATCTTATCATTATAGAATATATTAATGCTTCAGTATCTTATGACCATGTAAACAGTGCTCTGGTATAATAACTGTGGATCACAACTAGAGAGAGTTGCAAGACACAACTCTGCTTAAGAATGAGTCTCTAAGAAAACCCAAAGACAACAAATAGGGAAGGCAAAAAGAAGGATATTAGAGAAAATAGAAGCCTCTTATACCTACACCTACAACAACCATTAAATACAGTCTAACTTCTGGCCAGATAAACACATAAAACCTAAAGGCCTACTTACTTTATTTTCTGTTATCTGATACGACATGCCTAGCTTTCAACGAGCAATTATAAGGCATGCTAAAAGGCAAGAAAAAACACAGTCTGAAAAGATAAAGCAAGCATCAGAACCAGATTCAGATATGGCAGGGACTGGAAATTTAAAATATGCTATGACTAATATGCTAAGAGATCAACTGGGAAAAGTGCAAGAACAAATGTGTAATATAAGCAGAAAGATGAAAACTCAAAGAATCAAAAGGAAATGTTAGAGAGCAAAAAAACATTACAGCAGAAATGAGAAATGCTTTTGACAGCTATGAAAGAATCAGTGAATTTGATGATATGTCAATTGAAACTTCCCAAACTTAAATGGAAACAGAAACAGAATATGAAAAAGAAACAAAATTCTAAAAATTGTATGAAAATTACAAAAGGCATAAAATTCAGGTAATAGGAATACCAGAAGGAAAAGGAAGAAAGCAACAGAAGGTACATAAATAATAGATATCTAGGGATCTAATAATTGTGGAAAACTTTCTAAAATTCATAACAGACATCAAACCATAGATCTGGGAAGATCGGACAACACCAAGCAAGATAAAAAAAAAAAAAAAAAAAAAAAAAAAAAAAAAAAAAAAAAAAAAAAAAAAAAAAAAAAAAAAAAAAGACATGTAGGCATATTGTATACCAATTGTGGAATATTAGACAAAGAGAAAAAAGTTGAAAGGAGTCAGGCAAAACTATCACTTTACTTACAGAGGAACAAGGATGAGAATTACATCTGACTTCTTAGAAATCATGCAAGCAAGAAGAGAGTAGAGTGAACTATTTAGAGTGTTGAAAGAAAAATCCACTAACCTAGAATTCTGTACCTAGTCTATCCTTTAAAAATGAGAGGAAAATAAAAACTTCCTCAGATAAGCAAAAACTAAGGAAATTTGTTACCAGTAGACCCGCCTTGGAAGAAATGTTAAAAGAAATTCTTTAGAGAGCAAAAAAATGAAACATATCAGAAATTTGAATTAACATGAAGGAAGAACATTAGAAGTGCAATAAATGAAGGTAAAACTTAAATCTTTTGTTTTTTCTTATTGTTAATTGATCTAATAGATAATTGTTCAAAGTAATAATATTAGTAATATATTTGGTGATTTTAGTTTATCAATAAATGAAATACATAATAGCAATGCTTTAAGGAACAGGAGAGAGGCATTGGGAATAATGTTTTATACAGTAACTGCACTACCTGTGAAATGGTATCGTGTTATTGAACAGTGAACTTAGTTGTAAATGTGTACTGCAAACTCTAGGGTAATTTCTAAAAATATGTTTTTAAGTATAATTGATACCCTCAGAGAGGAGAGGAAATAGAATTATATAAAGTGCTGAATTAAAACCTGAAAAGGTAGCAAGAGAGGTGTATTAGTCTATTTTCACACTGCTCTAAAGATATTACCTGAGGCTGGGCAATTTATGAAGGAAAGAGGTTTAATTGACGCACGGTTCTGCATGGCTGGGGAGGCCTGAGGAAACTTACAATCATGGCAGAGAGCAAAGGAGAAGCAAAGCTACGTCATACATGGCAGCAGGCAAGAGGAAGAGAAAGGGGAAAAGCCCCTTATAAAACCATAAGATCTCTTGAGAACTCACTCACTATCACGAGAACAGCATGTGGGAAACCACCCCCCATGACACAATCGCCTCCCACCAAGTCCCTCCCTCAACAGATGGGGATCATGCGGATTACGGTTCCAGGTGAGATTTGGATGGGGGCACAAGCCAAACCATATCAAGAGGGGAGGACAAAAAAGGGAAACAATTACAAGGGCAACAAACAAGAAACAATTAATGTATGGAAGATAGCAATTCAACTCTATCAAGTATCACTTTAAATATAAATAGTCTGAATATACCAATTAAAAGACAAAGACTGACAGAATGAATAAAATACAGTCACCAACTCTATGTTGTTTACAAGAAATCCATGTTATTTATAAAGACACATATTAAAAGCAATGGAGAAAGATATATTTTTCTTTTCTTTAACCTTTGAAATAGGGTCTCATTCTATCACACAGGCAGGAGTGCACTGGGACAATGATGGCTCACTGCAGTCTCGAACACCTGAGCTCAAGTGATCTGCCTGCCTTAGTCTCTCGAGTAGGTGGGACTGTAGGTATGCGTCACCACAACAAGCTAATTTTTAATTTTTTGTAGAGAGGTGGTCTCACTGTGTTGCCCGGGCTGGTCTTGAGCTCCTGAACTCAAGAAATCCTCCTGCTTCAGTATCCCAAAGTGCTGAGATTACGGCGTGAGCCACCACACCCAGCAAGATATGCTTTTCTAACACTAATCAAAGGAAAGCTAGAAAAAATATTTTAATTTCAGACAAAGCAAACTTCAGACAAGGAAATTGCTAGGAATAAAGAAGGCCAATACATAATGATAAAGGGGCCAACTCTCCAATAAGACCTAACAATCCTGTGTGTGCACCTCACAACAGGGTGTCAAAATACATAAGACAAAAACTGGAAAAACTGCAAAGAGAAATATACACAAATAGGCTATTGCAGTTGGGGTCTTCAACATTTCTCTATTAGTAATTGCCAAATTGAACAGGCAGAAAATAAGTAAGAATATCATAGAAGTGAACAGTACCATCATCACCTGGGTTTAAATGAGTTATATCTCATCCAACTGCAGCAAAATAGAGCTTCTCAAGCTTGTATAGAACATTGACCTAGATATACTACATTTGGGGTCTTTTACATGTGTCAGAACCCGTAGAGCTATGCAACATGCAGAGTGCACTCTAATGTAAACAATGGACTTTAGTTCATAATAATGTACCAATACTGGTTCGTCAATTGTAAGAAATGTACTGATGCAGATGTTACTAATGCAGATGTTACTAATAGGGGAACTGTGAGAGAGTAGAGAGGGGTTATATGGGAACTCTGCTCCTATCTGCTCGATTTTTTTCATAAATCTAACACTGCTCTGACAATAGCATGCGAAAATGTTATTATTTTAAATTAGTGATGATTTTATGGCAGTTAAACTATTTTCTCAGCCTGGTGAAGGAAATCGACCCCCTAAATGATCTCATCATATTTACATATATATTTATATATTTATTATTGCATATATTATGTAATATAAATATATTTATTAGTTGTTGAATACACAAATGAATTTATTAAATATATATTTAATATAGATTAACATATTAAATATTAAATATATTAATGTAGAATATTTATATATTAAATATATATTTAAATACAATGAGATTATTGATGGGGTTGGTTTACTTCACCAGGCTGAGAAATATAAAATATATATTCAATATATGTTTTTATTATATATTATGTATATTTAGATGTTATGAAATAGTTGTTGAGGTTGATAATTGATAATTAATATATATTTGCTCCTTTATTTAAATGTATGTTTAATTCATTTGGCTATCTTTTTAAGCATTCACCAAATACAAGAGTACTTATAAAGAAATCTACTGTCAAGTGGTATTTTATTCAAGTCTATAGAATCAAAACCAATACCAATATTTTCCATATTTAATCTCTGAGAACCTGTTTATCTTTTTATAATCTTTTGGGATATTTGGGTGTGGGAACTTTAAAAAATTTAGGCTACTTACCCTCCTTCCCCCAGTTACTAAATGATCCTACAGGCTGAGTGTATCTGGTCCTTATTT
This sequence comes from Cebus imitator, assembly GCF_001604975.1. Taxonomy (NCBI): domain Eukaryota; kingdom Metazoa; phylum Chordata; class Mammalia; order Primates; family Cebidae; genus Cebus; species Cebus imitator. Next base: position 7,180,869 of record NW_016107355.1, read on the forward strand.
TGAGGATCTCTGTGTATAATGAGAAATGACAATTGGTGAAGGCAGAAAAAAACCTGCTGATTCATTGAGAACCCTTCCTCTGTTTTTTGAAAAAGGAGAAATCAATTTAATATATAATATTCAAGTAGAGTTTTATTATATCATAGAAGCAAAATTTTTCAAGAATCATCTGAAATTAGGAAAAATACGTCATTTTACTGAGAAATAATGATGCTGTATTGAAATAAATGTTCCTTTCCTGATCCAAAGCCTATTTTTCATGTAGAATGTTTTACAATAAGAATAACCCAGAGCTAGCACAGTGGCTCATGCCTGTAATCCCAGAACTTTGGGAGACCGAGGTGGGTGGATTACTGGAGGTCAGGAGTTCAAGACCAGCCTGATCAACATGGTGAAACCCTGTGTCTACTAAAAATACAAAAAATTAGCCGAGTGTGGTGGTGGCACCTGTAATCCCAGCTACTCAGGAGACTGAGGCAGGAGAATTGCTTGAACCTGGAAGGTGAGCTGAGATTGTGCCACTGCACTCCAGCCTGGGTGACAGAGTGAGACTCTGTCTCAAAAAAAAAAAAAAAAAAAGGAATACCCCAATAAATAATAAAAATATTACCTTTTGTTGATTTTAAAAGGAGAGTTCACAAAAATTAAAGCTTTGTTCCTTAAAAAGTTTACAATTCTGTAACTATAATAAACTGAATCAAAGATACTTTTAATAATCTATTGTGAGTTTAAGAAAACACTAACATCACTTACTTATATTTCTATTTGTAATCTACTTAATTTCATAAAGTCTTTGAAGCAATATAGAATCAAAACAATAAAATAATAGGAACAAAGGAAAAATCTAGCAACTTAAGAAAGTCAAGATGAAACAAAACAGAGTTTAGACGCCAAGAGCACCTGTAGTTACTACAGATGACTCTCAAATTTGGTCTGAGTTTCACAAGGGAAAAGGCAGACAGTGGGTTAGGATAGCTTCCTATTTAACTGCTATTTTTGTGAGACAGTTCTTCAGGAAAGAAAAGGTTTTTCTAGCAGTAAATTTTAGAAGTGGCTAAAGTAGGGGTAGATCTAAAGATAAAGATAAATCAAAAGATTTATCTTTGAGGCATTTTTAAAGGTACTATTACGCTTTTATACTCTTAACACTGGTGTATTCATTTGACAAATTTCATGGAGTGCCTACTGAAAATCAGATGCTCTTTTAGACACTGGGAACAGACAAAAACCCTTGCACCAACTTAGCATACATCCAAGTAAGGGAAACCAGATAACAGACAACATATATGGTATATGAAATAGTGATATGTGCTAAGGAAAAAAAAAATAAGGAGATAAGACTAGAGACTCGTGTGTGTGTGTGTGTGTGTGTGTGTGTGTTGAATTTGTGGGTATTGCATTTTAAGAAAGGAAGTCCTCGCTGAGAGGAAGACATTTGAGAGAAGGCCTGGAGGAGGGGATGGTAGTGGGGAGACAGTTGCCAGAACAGAGGCCCTGAGGCAGGTTTGAGGAAGGGCAAAGAAGTCACTGTAGCTGGAGTTGGGATGCTAAGAAGGAAAGTAGTAGAAAATGGAGTTAGAGGTAATGGGGTATGGGAAGAATGTGAGGGTCCTCATGGGCCTTATGGACTTTGAATATGTCTCTGAGACAAATGGGGAAACTCTGAAGTGTTTTGATCACGGGAGATCTATTTGTCATCTGTTACTGGGTAACAGATATGGCCACCCAAAATGTAGTGGCTTAAGGGAACAGTAAACAAGTATTATCTCTCATAGTTTCTGTGGATCAATAACTTGGGAGCAGCTCCAGCAGGGCTTCCTACTCGGGTTTCTCATCAGGTTGCAGTCAGAGGTGGGCTAGGGCTCTGGTCACCTGGAGAGGTGGTTAGGTCTAGGGGAGTCCACACCCCAGGGGGCTTACTCACATGACTGACAAAACTGGCTGTAGCTCATGGTGTGAGACCTCAGGCCTTCTTGACACGGGCCTCACCACAGCACTGCTTGTCTCATGGAATGTTGCTGGCTTTCCACAGAGTGAGAGATCCAAGAGGGTGGCAGTGTCCTTGTTCTCTATGACCTGGCATCTGAAGTCACACATCATTCTTCCTGCAGTGTTCTGTTAGTCACACGGTTCATCCCTGATTTAGTGTGAAAGTAGATTGTATCATGGCGTGAATACCAGGAGGTGGGGATCACTGGGGACCACCCTAGAGGCTGACCCAGGCAAAATAAAGGAGAGAATTACTGGGACAGTGTCCCTCCATAGGCACGAGTATATGGAATTTAGTGCAAAAGGAGAGGAAATAGCCTTTGTCAGAGACACAGAGGAGTCTTTGATAGTAACAGTATATAGGTGCAGTTACAGGAAGGTAGGAAGATCTCATGCTGGGGGCTGTTGCACATTCTCATCTAATTTTTTCCCTTTTTCTCAGTGAAATAGGAAACAAGGTCATAGGTCAAGAGTGAGGTTCGGGAAGAAGGTGTTTGTTAGAGGTTCATCTAGTATTCCAAGTTTTTCACTATCTTTTAAGTGATACAGTGGTCATTGCCCCTAACCCTGGTCATAGTATAAAGGGGGGAAAAGGTCTATTTTTGATCATTGTTCTATTGTAGGAAGCACAACCTGAGGTTTATAAAGTGAAAAAAATCCAACTCTGTGTATATATATATTTTTCATTGTAAGGACAGTATTTTTTCTTTTTGATTTCAAGAACTTTTGTTTATAGCATAGAAAGTTTTATGCTATAAGTATCTTTTGGTGTAATTAGACTACTTTGTTACTTTAGCTTACGGAGTAGAGTAAAATACAGATAATAACATTTGCTTAAAGAAGACATTTAAAAAATAAGACATGGTTTGTCCTAGCCCAATCAGCCTAAAACCACCAGGGACAAACTGTAAACAGACCAATGAAGTCAAGTTTACTTACTAATTGCAGTGTGGGGACTGCACAATAGAGGAATTGTGAGATGTCTCATCAAACAAAGGAATATGTAGAGTTAACACAGGATTTTGCTAAAGAGTGGAATTTAGGTGCAGTGTAAATAAAATGATGCTTTATGGACGCTAAGCAAAGTGTGGTGGTGTATAAAAGATGTCAGCTTCAGCTCTGTAGTGTGAAATGGACCTATGGTCCTTGTCTCAGTCCATTTTGTGTTGCTATAAAGGAATATGTGAGGCTGGGCAATCTATAAGGAAAAGAGGTTTATTTGGCTCACTGTTCTGCAGGCTGTACAAGAAGCATAGCACCAGCATCTGCAACTGGTGAGAGGCTCAGACTGCTTCCACTCATGGCGGAAGGTGAGGGGAGGTGTTGTGTGCAGAGATCATATGGTGAGAGAGAAGGCAAGGAGGGAGGAGTGACGTGCCAGGCTCTGTTTAACAACTAGCTCTCCTGAGAACAAATAGAGCAAGAACTCACTCACTGCGCCCTACCCCAGGGAAGGCATTAATCTATTCGTGAGGGATCCACCCTGATAACCCAAATACCTCCCGTTAGGCCCCAGCTCCAACACATTGGTTTCGAGGAGACAAACATCAAAAACCATAGCAGTCCTGTTTTCTTGGAAATGAAGTCAAAATAGATGTCAAATGTTGTGTCCTGAGACCCATTCTCTGAAGCTCTGCACAGGAGCTATAAATCAAGGCTTCACTGATCACAATGACTTAACTCCTCCAGATAAGAGTGAGATGTTTCATTCCTATTGCAATAATTTTCAACAGCAATGCATCTGATATTCTATGATTTCAGAGAATAAAATTTCTCAGCAAATAAGCAGTAGTCCCTCTAAGAACTAAGTTTTTAGAGGATTCTATGGCTACAATATGTATTTCAGAAAAATATTGTATTCTGATAAATTTGCACCTAGTTTTATCTGCAGCTCTGATTCTGGACTGATGAATGTCAGAGACACTGCTTTCTTGGTCCAAGTAATTTTCTGAGACTATATTCTGTAACTTACTATTATTCTAAACATTGATGAATAAGTTACTGTCCATTCCTAGGTAATCTGAGTCAAGACACAGTCTCAGTGTGTATTTCATATTTTTAATTTATATTTCATATTTTAAATTTATAATATAAGGCGGTTGGAAGAAGTCTTCAACAGAGTATGTACATAGAATTGGACCGTTTTCAATGTTAATGACTGAATTACAGTGCCTCCCACAGCATGTTTACCTGAACTCAGCATCCAAGTCCCACAATTAGGTTTGTCAGTTTCCAACAGGATGCCTCAAGGTGCTCAGGCTCCCACTGTGGCCTCTTTATAGTTTTTCTTTCTTGTTCTAGCTTGCTCTGGCTAACAACCACTATCATCAAAGTTGTCTGAAGACTTCCTGTTGCTGTGACTGGTGGGACCCTTGGTGGAAGCCCTACTTCCACGTGCCAATGGCTGCAGCTCCCTAAGGGAGCAGGACATTGTTGAATTCTCTAAGAAGCTCAGAGGAAGTCACTTCTCACTATGGTGCTATAAGGGACTTGAAGTCATTCTATTCATGTTCTGTTTTTCAGTAAAGCTGCTTCTGCTTCTGTCTTCTGTGCCGAGGCTCCTGCAAAGAATTCCCAAAACTTAAACCAAAATCCAAAGCCAACAAAATATAAATAAATAAATAAAGCAAACAAATCAACTAATGAAAAAAGGAAGAGGAAGAAATGAAGTCAACATTCTGTGAGATCCAGCTCTGATTCTACCTTACACAATGATTAAACCACAGCACCTAACTTCAGCCACAGGTCACCACAATTTTGTCAAAAACAAAAGTACCTTAAGATTGTATAGTTAAAGACCTCATCTGTTGATTTTCTTAAAAAGAAATCAGGAAAGAGCCTCTCCAGGTAATTTAAAGTCTCTATCTTAGAGACCAAAAACTGCTCCTAGGGTTACATTTAAATAAAAGTGTCTACTTGATTTTACTCATCAACAATTTTAAAACTCTCGAGTCCAATCTTAGCCAGGATACCCTTTTGCATAAGTCATCTTACAAATGCCTTCCCTTTTTCCCCAGTGAATGTACATGGTCATTTCTACCTTGCTTGTTGGCACAGCCATGTGATTTTCTTAAACAAAGTTCCCCAGTCAGTGGATTCACAGGGTGAGAGTTAGCACAATACCTGTGGTGGAAAGACAGAGGAGAAAGGTCATTGAAGGTACTGATGAGAGTATCTTTGATGAAATTCATCAAGGGCCCTAAGAGTGCTGGAGAAATAAGTGAGAAAAAAAAGGTACTGATGGAAAAGTCTTCTAAAGAAAGACTTCTCAATGATATATAATAACACTAATCATAACTAATAATTATCAGTCTTTATTTGGATAGGCACTGCAAGAAGATAATTGAGCATTATCTTGCTCAATTCTTACAACAGCTTAGTGAGTTATATACTATTATTTTCTCCATTTTGTGAATAAGGAATCTGAGGCTCAAAGAGTAGTTTGCTCAAATCCATGTGGTTAATAAATGGTAGTGCTAGTTCTTTTTTTTTTTTTTTGAAATTTATAGACTTTAATAATAAAGCCTTCTTTCCCCTGTCCCATACCAGATGAAACTATTGTTGACAGATGAGTGTTTCCTACTACAATATTTCTAATATGCATACTCCATTTCTTTTCCTAAAAGAGACATATATATATATTTTTAATTTTTCTAAACTATTTAAATTCTTCCATATTACATATTGATATGTAGTTTCTCTTTTAAATTTAATATACCAGTGACATTTTTTATGTCAGTATATGAATGCCAACCTCACGCCTTGTATGGCTGTATAACATAATATGAGGAATATATCACAAATTTAACTATTGTACTATCTAGAGACATTTAGGGTTTTTTTCTAATTTTTGAAATTATAATTAATACTGCCCTGAATATTCTTTTCTTTATTGTATTTTAGATTTTGGGATACATGTGAAGAACATGCAAGATGGTTGCATAGGTACACACGTGGCAGTGTGATTTGCTGCCTTCCTCCCCGTCACCTATATCTGGCATTTCTCTCCATGCTATCTCTCCCCAACTCCCCACCCCCCGCTGTCCCTCCCCTATTTCCCCACTACAGACCCCTGTGTGTGATTTTCTCTGATTTCGGTGCTTGTGTTGTTAGTTCTTAATATGATTTCCAAAATATGCACCTTTTTCTGAAATTTTTAAGTAGACCTGAAATACACATGCAGGTAAGTGTCCACAGAAGGTGAAAAACTGTAATGTGTCTATGTGTCTTTTTACATGTACTTTCAAGAATTCTCTAAGCCTGCTTCATCCACTACCTCTTCTCTTTTTTTTTGCTTCTAACTTCTGAGTCCTCTCATTTTGATTCTCTCCCTCTATTCTTCTACTTTTCAGGTGGGTGTCCCATTTTCAAACTTATCTTAATTGTTACCTTTAGAATTTTACCTGGCTATTATTCAATTGCATGAACCAAAATCACCAGTAACATACAGCTTAACAGTTGCCAAATAGTAATAATTGCAAAAAAAAAATCAGATAAGCTTGAAAAAATTATCAAGCATAAGCTATGAGAAGTTTGATATGAGAAGTTTACTACTGAAACATAATAAAAATTCGGCCCACATGAGGGTCAAAGATTTAACACAGGTAATACATCCAACATGAGGATAAAACGTAATTTTATTAGTTTTGTTGTAGTTGATTACTTCTTTCTTCACACCTGCTGGTAAGAAGAAAAAACATTAACTTTGATTTAAAGCTTAGTTTGATCTGTTAATTTAGGCAGAAGCTTTATCAATAGTCTGCGTTGGCAAAGAGTAAAACACAAACAATGCTCAGTTTATTACACAGCCCTTTAAGCTTTTAGTCATCTCCCTCAGGTGGTGTCGCTGTGTCTGAGGGAAGGGCTGGGGCTCACGGGACATTGTAAACATATATGAGTCAGAGTCCTAAGATGTTAGAGTATGTCTCATAAATCCTCTAGTTTCTAGGACAATGACCCGTCTAATTTCTGCCTTGTCTGCTGGCATTTGTGGCTAAAGTGTAACCCTTACCTTTTGCTCTCATGACTGCATAGAAACTGTCAAAATCACCAACGGCAGCCGGTTTGCTAAATCCAATGGTTAACTCTCTGTCGTTATTTATGTCACTCTTCAGTAGCATCTGTCACAATTGATTTTCTCCTCCTCTTTCATGCTTTGCATTCACATGGCTGCTAGAACACCACATTGCCTTGGTTATTCTTTTACTTTCAAAGATTCTTCATCAATCTCCTTGGATGGTTCTTCCTTTTATTCCTAAGCCCTTAATTTTAGAGTTCCCAGATCACTTTCCTGAAATCCAATTCCATTTGTTTAATACCTTACTCAGTATCTCTACTTGGATGCCTCAAACCTACCCCAATCCTGCCTTAGACATACCTTCCCCTTCTCAGTTGCAATACTCCAGTTGCTCAGACCAAAAATCTTGGGGTCCTGAGGCTCTGCTAGTCCATATCTTTGTCTCTTGCCTCTTAGGGAGAAACATAGATCAGGATTTTTTTCTCCTAAGGTCTTGCCTCTGTGATTCACAACTCTTTCTCTTAATTCACAGTGTCCACTATATTACAGTGTATAATCATTTTAAGTGTGCAAAGTTGTTTTGAAAACTAGAGACCTAGGTAAATTTGGGGTAAAACCATATATCAAATTTGAAATCTATAATCTGAAATAACCTGTTTCATCAAAATCAGCTAAATGCATAAATTGTCTCTCGCAGGCTTGTGTAATAATTTCAACTGGTCACATTTCCTTGACCTCCTTTTGGTCCTCCATAGGTCTCAAATTCAGAATGTTTAAAATACCATCTTTCCTACGAGAGGCACTTACAGCTATAGTTGTCCTTCTTCTGGAAATAGAAGCTCTCTTCTTAGATGTGTTTCTCTCCCTGGTCTAATTTTACAGCTTCCTTGAGCATTGCCATTTTCTTACATGAACCCACCACATGAACCTGACTCCAATTTGATTTGTTCAGGGATGTCAACCTGGCCCAAGCTAAGCCAATCATAGTATTTTAAGACTCTAAATACATTTAGTTGATTCATTATGTGACACAAGGTGGATCAGTTACAATCCTCCCTTAGAATATTTGAACTTGGAAGCACAGAAGATAAAAGGCAGTTCCCTTCGGAGATAAAACCTATCAGAAGTAAAATCTGAGAGCTGTTTATGTCACATTTCCAACTTTAAGAAGGAAAACAGTCTGCAGTGAGAAAGGATAAAACTGACATGCAGAGAGAGGCACAGATGAAAGGTAGTGAACTAGATTCTGGTGATATTCCGGTGGCTGGATCTAGTTTTTCCTGGGGCCCACTAGGCTATCCTTTCAACGTGTATTAATGAAGAATCTTGTACTTTATATTATGGATATCCTTGCTAACTATCCTAAGAAGGAAAAAAAGAATTCATTTTCTTATATAATTGGGAAGGACATCAAAGTAGCTAACATAACCAAATGGCTGCAGTGACCAGGCCTCTATTTATGCTTCTGGCACTTCAGGACTGCTAGTTTTCTCTTTTTATACATTTCCCATTTCTGCTATTTTAGCTTTTGAATTGGTCTCAACTGGACTTCATGCAGTTATGCTTTTCCTAAGGCACTGAGGAAGATGGCTGCAAGCTGCTTCAGTGTCTTTCAGCCTTCCAAAACAGTGACCTCAAAGAAAAGCCTTAGGGGAAAAGTCTAATGAAGACTCCTGATTGGTGTAGCTTAGGTCTCCAGACCACCTTTGAACCAATCACTCTGGCTAGACCCGACTCATATGATACTTCTATGTCTGTGGATAGATCAGAGTCAGACAGAGCTTCACAGAAATCATGGGAATTGGAGGGTACAGCTACTATAAAGGATATTATAATACATTCTGAGAAGACAGCACTATAGCCACCACAGTCCACTATACCATTGTTTGTTGGTTTATTTCTTTCTTGGATTCAGTGCAGCAATAAAAGTCATTTTTTGCCTAAGGCAGCTGAGTTTTCTCTCATTTGCCATCAAGAGTTCTGATGAACACACATTTTCCCATCTCGCGTTTTCTTCTTAGATTCTGATCTCCCTGAATGACACTGCTTACTGAATCATTCTAGTTAAAAATGTGGGAATCCTCTTCAAGTTTTCTCTATCCTTCCCTCTCCATAGTGAAAAATGTGAAATTATTCTTAATTTATGCCTATTCCTTCTATATTCAATAGATACCCATATCCAATGGGGTATCCTCTGTCAGTTCTACCTCTAAAATAGCTGTATAATCAGCCTCACTATTTCATTCCTATCGTCACAGCCATGGTTCATACCCTCATCTCTTGCATGATGTGCCTCCTTAATTAGTTCACTTACTTTCAGTCTTGCTTATTTGCATTCTATCTTCCATCCTACTGTAAAAGTAAATCACCATGTCATTTCCCTGAATGGTATTTTCTCGTGGCACACATTACCTTTAGAATAACCTTAAAAAATTTCTTGGTGATGTGTACAGGACCCTTTGTGAATTTTGCTAAGGATGCTTAACTTGTCTCTTGGTGTTTAGGTCTCAGCATCAATTCTCACCTATGTATCCCACCTGTGTGTGTCACTGCTGTGTCATCTTTGTCTTGTGCTTTTCAGTCAGTGCTGTTCTGACCCGAAACTCTACTCTCATCATTCGGTGTCCTTTATTTGATCTTGGGACTCCTTGATATCTTGAGTCCCTCTGCCTTTGATATTTACCAAGTTTTCAAATCTTATATTATACATAAATCACTTATGGAGCTTTTCCTCAACCTAACCTGGACACACTGTATTGGAAACATTTAAAAATTTTCCTCCTGGATCGGGTGTTTTGTAGAAGCAGTCATTTAGCAAACATTTGAGTGTCTCTGCTACTGCCTGATATTGGAGTTCTCAGATGCTTCTTTTCCTCACTGATGGGATTTCTTCCTTTACCTACTTCTGAGACTTCTGATTGGCTGACCTGACTTTAATTTCTCTTCAGATTCTATCAATAGTCATCTCTGCTCCCCACCCCCATGACATTAATGAAGAATTGGCTATTTCAACCATTTCACTCTCCTATAGTTGTGCAGCCCCTCCATTATTCCACCCCTTTGACTTTATTCTGTCTATTCTTCCTTTATTATACATAATGAACTATAGTTCAAGCCTAAATCATTTTTCCCAGCTACTTTGGCTATGTCTACAACCATAAATTCTCCTTCTCACTTGGGAGCCCTGACATACCATTTCTAGATGTTCACTAGGACTTTAACATTATTGTAGTGGCTCCAGTTGTTGGCACACTACAGCAGAGGGCATAGAGCATACATCTCTTCCAATGTCCATGTTCACTCACATCATGGTGGTTGTGTAAAATTGGCTATGGTATGAATATATACACCACAAAAATCAGCAAATACTAAGCAAATGCTAGGTGTTTTTTCCCCTAGAAGGCTGGTTGTTAAACATTTACCAGCATACCACCAGCTTCAGTGGAAGACCAAGCTGTGGGTCCTCTGGTGCCAGCCTAGAGTACCTGATATAACCACTGCAGGTAAGAAGTCTACACCATCGACTAACACCAGCTGAAAGCAAAAGTGGACTGAGCCTGGACAGTGGGTTGTCAGTAGTCTCTAGACCTTAAAAAGTCTAAAACTAAGCTCCTAGTTCTGCTCCAAATCTGTTCTACTCCTGTCCTGATTCATCTTAATTAATGGCAACAACATTCACTGGGAACTTGCACAAGTCATTTAAGCAATCTGTGCATCACGTTTGGGCACGCTAGGAGCATCTATCTCATAGGCCGTTTTCAGGATTTAACGGGTTGTGGTTGGTAAAGTGCTTAGAATGATGTCTGGCACAATCGTGATTTCCTGAAGTATTATGTCAGTTTTTAAATAATTGCTCAGGCCCAAACCTTTGGAGTCAGCTTTGCCTCCATCATTTCTCTCATACCCCGTATCCAATCTATCAGAAAATCCTTTTCCCTCGACTTTCAAAATATATATCTGGATCTGACCTAATCTTGCTACTTCTGCTATGACAACTTGGCTCAAGCCTCCAACATGTCAATCTAGATTATGTGCTGGAGTTCCGACTTTCACTCTTGCTCCCTCTGCTGTTTGCTTCTAACATAACATCCAGACTGAGCCTTTTTGATTATTTTTAGACCATGTCCACGTCTCAGCTGAAAATCCTCTACTGCAGGGACGTCTGATCTTTTGGCTTCCCTGGGCCACAGTGGAAGAAGAATTGTCTTGCACCACATATAAAATAAACTAACACTAACGTTAACTGATGAACTAAAAAGTTGCAGAAAAATCTCATAACGTTTTAAAGAAAGTTTACTAATTTGTGTGGAGCTGCACTGAAGTACGTACTAAGCCGCATGTGGCTTGTGGGTCACGGGTTGGACAGGCTTGCTCTAATGATTCCCCATTTCTCTAGAAGTAATAGCCACAGCCCTTCCAAAGGCTTACAAGGCTTTGGCCCAGCTCCGAGCTTTCCTCTGACATCATCTTTTATGACACTGCCTCACTCGGGTCTAGTCCTCTTGGAATTCTACCATGGAGTGAGTGAGGGGAGTATTGCAGGAGTGTTGAGACAAGAATGAGCCAGAAAGCGGGCATGGGCACAGTGAGGGCAAGTGGTGCAGGGTGGGGCGCATGGTTTCAGTGGTACAGATCAAAAAGTAAGAGTCTGCGTAGGAGCAGTTCAAGAATTTTGTTCAAAACAAAACAAGTAAAAACAATATCTATATCCAGCCACTTGGAAATAGGCCTAGTATGAAGAAGGCAAGAAAACAGCTCCAAGTGCCTGGCAAAGATCTTGCCAGCCTTGAATACCCTTGAGTCCTAAAATCAGGCCAAATGTGGTCTGGCTTTCTTATTCAGTGTTAGGAAGCCTGTGCATGTTTTGACAGAAAAAAAATATTTCTAAACCTGGTGGTATGTGAAACCAACTCCTGTAATAACACTGACCTGATTTTTTGAAACAGGATGGGATGGTTCCTATAACTACCGCTGACATTTCCTTGGGGATAGCTGGTATGCGGCTGACATGAAGGCAAGCAAAAAAACCGTGGCAGCCAGAACAACTGGGAGAATCAGCTGTGATCTAGCTCATGGATAATCTTCCTTTTTATATAGAGACCAAGAATACATAGACCAAGAGTAGATATACTGATTGTTATCTTCAAAAATACAGTCTTGATAGGGCCATGATTGTAAACCAAGCAAGCAGATAATAAAAAATGAAACAAAACGAGGAGGAAGCCTTTTGTTAAAACATTGTACTGGGAAAAAATCTACTGCAATGAAATCTACTGGATAGGATGCCATCTGTTCTTACAGCCCAGTCTCATCAGCTGCCTCGGCCCTTTGATACTGATCTCAGCTTATTAATCCTTTTCCAGTCTGTACATGTACCTTTCCAGCTTTGTTTCTGGCATATTAGCTCATTGTTACCTGCCCGTTTCTAGGATTCAATACTGCTTTTATGATTACTTGGCTATAGCTCTTCGGCTCATTATATCTGCTTTGCTTGGGTCCCTATGCTTTAGGTCCCTGTGGGTACAGTTGGCCCTAGTATTATAACCTCCTCCAATCCTGCCTCCCCAGGCGCCTTTGTCACCTGTACCGGCCTTATCCTGGCTTCTCCTAGACCATGTCTTTGGGTCAATCCAGGCTGCTCTCAGGGATATACAGGCTACTCTATGCAAACATCTCATGACATGATAGAAAATTTCATCACAGCACATCCAGCCACAAAATAAAATATTCCAGCATGCTGACAAGGTCAACGGTTGGTCTATTCAAATTTATCCCAGCTGAGAATTTAGGATCTGGTCTTAGACCTTCCTGTAACTAGACCCTCCTGTGAATCATTTCTATAAAGGCCTCATGAAGGTGATAAAAAAATTTGGTGATGAATTCTTTATAAGTATATGTAATTGATGCTGTTGGTTTGCTACAGAGTTGCCCAGGTAACCGGTATACACTTCTCCCAGCTGCTCAGAGTGCAGAAGCTGAGATCTAGACCAGCGACATTCTCCAAAGAGTTTCCCTTGGCTGACAGAGCTACCTCATCCAGACCTGGGAAGCTACTCCCTCTCCCTACCCCCATTCTACCTGGATTAGACTTCATATCCAGTTTTTTGTATAGGGTTGAGTTTAGGGAAACCAGGCTTCTTCCCAAATAATCACCATGGGACTTCGAGAAAGGCTACTTGTCTGTGACTTTGTGCTGTATGAGTGGTGCCAATTAAAATTATTCCTCCTCCCACCTTTAAATAAAATCTACCTTGTGACTTCACATTTTTAGTCAATTCAAGCATTAAAACCTTTCTCCTACACTGATTAGGGCATTATTTCCAGATGAGAGCTCTGATACATCTTTTTGGACAAGTTGTCAAATCCATGCTTCATCAAGGATGCTTTATCCCAGTAATGACTTGCATCTTTTACAGGCAATAGATCTTCAGACTTATAAAATACAGGTACGAGGTAGTGTGTTAGTTCCTCTCATCAAATTGCATTGATGTGAGGCTTTAGAAGGAGGCACTGGATTCTGTTTCCATGGCAACCACTTCACTGCTCAAGGGGAAAACAGGACAGCGATTGAAATCTGTGTTAATGGCAGCTCTAAAAATAATCGGCAATGTATTGAAATCAAATGAGAGACCCAGGAAGCAATTAATAAAAATTGTAACCATGGAGAATGGGGTTATTACAATTATAATATTCTTTAAGAATTACAGAAATGGTTGCTGACAAATATTGTTTTGAGGAGAATCAATTATTATTTCATTTGTTCGTTCTTTCAGGTGGCTGTTAATATTGACTGTATGCCAGCCATAGGTTAGGACCTTAAGATACAGAGGTGAATCAATAGTGTCTCTATCTTCCAGGATCTCATGGTTTTATCTTCTAGGATCTCACAGTTTTATAAAAAGAGAATACACTGTGATTATAATGGACATTTTGTTTGCATCCCCAACATCTAAGCATTCCCCACTGTGTAGCAGCCAGGAGATTAAATATTTGTGTGGAATTGATTCCATAGCCAAGTCCAGGGACAATTCAAAATCATTTAGTATAGTTATTGGTTCTGCAGGGAGCATGCAACCAAGGCATAAACCTATATGACACTCTTTTATTAAGAGTGGCTTCTGCACAAAGCTCAGAAATGTTGAGTGGTTCTGGGATGCTTATAATCTTTTTTGCTTAATCATAAAAGAGGGAGCATGTAGGGTCTGCTGCTTCAGGCAGCTACCACCTTGTGATTAGGGGGAAAATCAGCCTGAGGATGAAGCCAGCCCTTGGATAAGGGTAATGCCAGGAGAATCACAGAGAAACACAGCCAGACCTGACTGAGCTGCATGACGCCTACTCTACCTCTAAATGTTCCAGAGATAATAACCCACCAAATTTCTTTTTCTGGAAGCTTGAGTTGAGTTTTTTTTGGTGTGTGTGTGTGTGTGTGTGTGTGTGTGTGTGTGTGTGTTTTCAACTGAAAAAAAAAACTCCAAACAACTAATAAATGTCAAGGCCATGATATAAGTGAAATATTGCAAATAAGCAGAGGTAATTACTGGATGTACAGGGAGAGAATAAATCAGAGGGAGAAAGAAGAGGTAACAATGAAGTTAGTCTTGGTAAAAGGACAGCAGAGAAGATCATGAAGCATCGGATATTGTGAAGGTAGAAAATTCAGCTTTACTGTCAGCATAGTTCCTGATTGTTCAACTATCTAGGATCACCAGTCAATGGCAAAATGGGCCTATCCTAACCCAAGCTCTATGCAGAGGTGGATGTATCATGAAGCTAAAGAAGCTTAAGCTCATGTGCTTCTTACTTATACCATCCGTTTGGGGAATAAGTAAGTAGCAGCCATGGCTGTACATTAGCAAATGGGCTGCCCCAGCTTAAAGGTCATAGCCTTAGGCCTGGTGGTGTTTTTACACTATAGATGGATCGAGAGCAGGCTATCAGCACTACGTCTACATTCTCCTGGCCTCCAGGAACAACCATTGGTTAACCTAATCAAGTATCTGGACCTTATTTTTAACCCCAATGAGAAGAGCTTGAATTACTCCTGGCTCTCATCTCCGCCTGGAAACTAAGAATTAGGCTTCATAGCTATTTAACATCACAAATCCCAGACTTGAAGGAGTGAAAAAAAAAATAAGTGAAATCTGGACAAGTTAGACCAGATGCTGCAGAAATTGTGTGTGTGTGTCTCTGTGTGTGTGTGTGTGTGCGTGTGAAAATGTTGGGGGCAGGCATACTCTGCTAAATCAAAGGGTTGGGATTCTCCGAGGGCTTGTTTCCAGACAAAAAGTCATGTAAGCAAGAAACTGGAGGTATTTAGAAGCAGCAAAATTCAATAACTAGATGTGAAATGGAAAAATATTTTCTAAATTTAAATAATGAAAAATAAATTTCAATAAATGATATTAAAGACTCGGTTATTTTTCTATCCTCCCTAGAGAAAATATTTAAAAAAATCATTGCTCCTTAAAGAACTTCTCAAAGAATATCCAGCCAAAAAAAAATGTAGAATAAATATTATAAAGCTGTATCAGGCAGTTAATGATGACACTAATAACAAGAGTAATTTATTAAATTTTTGAAATCGTGATGTTTGTTGTATTAACTTTTAAAATGTTGTAACTTATTTTTGTGTGTTTTCTAAGTAAATATTTACTTTAGTATCTAAATTTGTATTCTTTTAGTTAAATGGGCTTTCCAAACTGTGCAATTGTCAGAGCCACAAAACCTACATCTGTCATCTGTTTGATGAGTCGGCTATTCTCAGTCTTCTTCAGATGAGTCGGTTTTAACTAAAGCATATTTCTCTCCTGCATCTTCCTGCAGTCTATAATACTTCCTTGCCTCCTCCTAGCTTCTGGCGGCTCTCGCAATCCTTGGCTTCCTTGGATTGTAGCTGCATCACTCCAGTCTCTGCCTCCATCTTCCTATGCCTCTTCCTTGTGTCTCTGTGTGCACCCTCCTCTTCTGATAAGGACACCAGTCATTTGATTTAGGACCCCCTGTAATTCAGTATGACCTCAACTTAATTACATCACAAAGTCCCCGTTTCCAATCAAGGCCATATTCTGAGGTTTCGGGTGGATATGAATTTTTGGAAGCACCATTCAAACTACTACACTACATAACAGGCATATCGTACACCCAGATAGGGATGGAGTGATTTACATTGTCCCCATCCCATCTTGTTTCAGCAAGTTCCACATTTAAAAGTCTGTAATCAATAAGATTTCAATTCTAAGTATAGCTAATCCTAGACTTACCTCTCTGATAAGCCGTTATATATTCATAATATCCTAGACTACCAAATATCATAGCTTAGCTCACCCTATTTAAAATGTGCTCAGAACACTTACATTAGCCTATGGTTGGGCAAAATCATCTAACATTAAGACTATTATATAATACAGTGTTGAATATATCATGTAATTTATTGAATATAGCATATGATAGAGTGCAGTATCATTTTCAGTCCTCATGATCAAATGGCTTGGAGCTGTGGCTCACTACTGCTACCCAGCATCATAGGAGATTATTACCTCATATCCATAGCCTCGGAAAAGATAAAAATTCAAAGTATGGTTTCTACTGAATGCATGTAGCTTTTGCATCATTGTAAAGTTGAAAAATTATAAGTTGAGCCAAAACTTGGGGACCATCTGTACAAATCTCTGCATCAATCAAAAATCTTTGAAATGAAAGTGATTGAAACTCAATTTGAGTTTGTTAGGCAAAAGGGTAAATTCATTGGCAAATTAATTATGGTAAGGACAGAGAAGATGAAACATAGAACTAGAGGCTCTAATCCATTTTATTCTCTTCCTTCTCCTTCTGTGCTTCGTTCTAAACAGTGGCTTCATTTTCTCAAGCTGGCTGAAATGCTGTGTGCTATCCCAGTTCCTGGGATCATAAGCTCATCACTTCATGACTGGAGAGTAGGTGTTCTCAATTTAAAAGTCCTGGAAGAAGGCTAATATTCCAAGCTTGAGTAAAGTTCTCAACCCTGGACCAGTTGCTGTCCTAACAGGGAGATGTACTGTTTTTTGCCATAGCTTAGCCCTGTATTCATTCTTACATCCAGGAGAGTGGAGGGGTCTATTACTGTAAGAAATAAGAAAACAAAGGTAGACAAAAGGTAGATGTCTGCTATCAACAAATCATATTTCCTTTCTCCACCTGTGTTTCTGTACTCCTCCACCCCGCTTTCACATAATATAGAGAATTAGATTAGAAAGTGTATGGATCACATAACAAATAATTGCTAAGGCTAAAAATGAAGGCAAACGAACAGTGGTTTTTGGTTGAGGTTGCAGTGCTCAAATGCCAACATAAAAAACAAACCTGGATGTGAAAAACACTCTGTTCTTGAAAGTTCAGAGACCTGAAATATAGTCCCTGATCTGCCTCTAATGTGATCTTAAATAGTGACTGACATAATATTACTTTTTTTCACTATCAATATTCCTGACATTATGAAAGTCAACAAGAAAGATTTAAAAAGTAGTTTAGGAAAATCTATATTTAAAATGATAGACTGTATCTCTATCTTCTGATAATGCTGTTGATTTAAGAAAATTAAATAGGAAAGAAAGTCTTGTATAGTGAAAATATCACTTAATTTGAATTTAAGAGCTCTTATTCTGTCTTACTCTCAAGTTATTTACTGGTAGACCCCTCAAGCTGCTACTTCTATAAAATCAGTGGGTTATATTTAGTTTATCTCTCAGGCCTCTTCCATTTCTAATATTCCATAAAAATGTGATGAAACCTCAATTATCCAAACTTTATAATGCTTCCTTATAAAACGGAAATGTGTTTATCCTTCTGGAGGTTTCTAGCATTTCTTAAATCTGAAAAATTGTTGGCTATTTTCTCTTCAAATATTGTTTTAGTCCAATTTTCTTCTCTTATCTTTCTGTACATTGAGTAAATATTTTTATTGTGTCCGATAAATCTCTCATGCCCTTTCTGTATTCTCCATCCTCTTAACTGTCTGTATGTCAATTTGGGTATTTTCTTCTGACCTACCTTTTAGTTTACAAATTCTCTTTCCAATTGCATGTATTTTGTTTTTTTTAGTAAGTGAACTATGCGGTGTTTATTGATAATCTTATCACACATATCTTGTATTGAGTTCAATCATTTTACTTAATATTTGGACTGATGTGTTTTTGAGTTTGAAAATTCTATCACTGTCATTTAAAATATAATTTCTGCCACAATGTCTTTCTCTTTTCTTTGGGACATCCAGTTACACCCATGTTTTGTTTTTAACTGTGTCCAATACATATCTTAAACACTTGATTTTTTTCTGTTTATTTTTCTAATACTTTGCTTTTATATTTAATATTTTCTAGGGACCTGTTTTTGACTTCACAAGCTTTGTGTTCTCCTTTGTTCTATCTGCCTTTAAAATCAAATAAATAGTTTATAATTTCAGATTTCTAAAAAATTTCAAACTAAGAATGTCTACATAATTTTTTTTTTTGAGACAAGAGTCTTAGTCTGTCACCCAGGTTGGAGTGCAATGGTGGGATCTCGGCTCACTGCCACCTCCGCCTCCCAGGTTCAAGCAATTCTCCTGCCTCAGCCTCCTGAGTAGCTGGGATTACAGGCACCATGCCTGTCTAATTTTTGCATTTTTAGTAGAGACAGGGTTTCACCATGTTGGTCAGGCTGGTCTTGAATTCCTGACCTCATCCCACTTCGGCCTCCCAAAGTGCTGTGATTACAAGTGTGAGCCACTGCGCCCAGCACCACCTGATTTTTTATAGCTCCTAATTTTCTGTTGACATTCTCCCACTCCTCATCTTTTGCTTTAATTTCTTTTTTTTTTTTTTCTAAATTTTATAATTTTTAAAAGCCTACAGCACCCGGTATTTCCAGGCGGTCTCCCATCCAAGTACTAACCTGACCCTGCTTAACCTCCAAGATCAAATGAGATCGGGCGCGTTCAGGGTGGTATGGCCATGGACTTCTTTTATTGATTAATCTAAGTATTTTAAAGTCTGAGTCTCCTGTAGAACTCTCTCTAAGTCATTACCTCTACTTTTAGGTAAACTAAAAAATCTCATGAAGAATGAAATCCATTGTATAATGCATAATATAGTGAAAGATTTTGAAAAAGAATTGGTGTCTAAACCATTATTTTTCACTTTTAATCGATAAACATTATTCCTCTTTAGAGGAGGTAAAAAAAATGACCCATATTAAATATACTGAAAATAAATGTCATTAAACACCATTAAATGATGGCTAGTTCTAAATCTCTCTATCTTCTTTGCACTTCAGAGTAAAAATAATGATAGCGTTTGTTATGACTTCATATTTCTTTGAAATATTGACTAAAATAAATTTCCAATTTGGGGAATAGATAAGAACTAATGCCATTTGGTTTTAAACAGAATTGTGTTGTAATCATCAAGCTAAAGGCATAGCAGAAAAAATGACAGCATCACTGGAAATTTGCCTCAGTCTACTTACTGTTCACCATTTAATTAGACCTTTTGAATTCTGGCAGAAAGCTTAAGGAATTCATGGATTCACCTCGTAAGCACATCAAAGAAGGGCTAATACACTGGACAGTTAGAACAATGGCAGTGGAACATCTTAAACTTTTGACATAATAAAATAATATTTTTTTCTTATTTTGGTAACAATATCATTAATATTTTATAGTTGTCCCATAGTACAATGTTTGAAGATTAAATTAAGCAAGTGAGCACCATAATACACTTCAAATAAGACTGCTATAACTTTCACAGGCACAATTTCAAGCAAGACCAGTCAACCCTCATTATTCATTAGGATTAATTCATACAAGTTAGCATACTAATAAGTAGCATTTTGCAAATACCTCTTATCTACCGACTTGCCATATAGGTCTTAGGACAAATGTTTTATTTTAGAATAGTCATATGGAAACTATAAACATGGTGACTGTTCATCAGTATACTGTGAAATTTCTTTCCCGCCTTCATTTTTTTTTTAAGTGGAGAAATGATTTTCTAAAAAGTCTGAGTCTTCTAAGCATAGCTCATCTCCTGGTAAGAACTGCAATGTCCCCATTGGTTAATAATGCGATCGCAAGCCAGCCTTTTCTCTCTTCTGTACGATACAAACAAAATTTGTTTAAAGAGCAAGCCAAAGAGCAGGGGAAAGCTTTCATACTTCATAGGGCTTTAAGGAAGTTTATTTCATAGAACTGTGGGAGTGCCAGCCAAAGAACTTCCAGTATGAAACGTTCAGCTGCCTTTATGGAGGTGGAAACTGGCAGTCAACCACCTTGGCCGTACTTGGTGGGCAAGCAGGGAGAAGGTGGCTTTGCAGACAGCACAGGAAAAAGGCCTTTGGATAGAGGCGGGGGCTCGTGAACCGTAAGAGCCAGAGACTTCAGTAGCACAGAGCCCAAACTTCAGGGACAAAGCCGGGGTGCGCGCGTGGGCGCAGGAAGTGACGTAGACCTGATGCGTCAGGCTTAGGCTCAGGCTCTGATGGCAGCAGCTGCACGCTTACCTCCTCGAGTTCCTGAAGGTTAGAGCCTGCGTCTTTTTTGTTTTTATTTCTAAATTTCCCGCCTTTTCCCTTCATGTTGGTCATTTGCTGTTGTTATTTTCAGCATGTTTTATAATTTTCAATCAAGTTTCAGAATATAGATGGCTACTGTACATTCTGTATATGATGTTCCCAGAAAAGTGCTTTTTGTGTTTCAGTTATAAAGCACTTCAGTGAATGATTTTGATCCAGTTGAGACTTGGTTTTAAGCTTTGTTATGCTTGACCTTTTTAACTTGTTACTTATAGGATGTGACCATTCATCTTAGAAAGTGGCTTTGCCCAAGTCCTGGACACTCCTTCTGGATTGAATTCTAAGCTCTAACTCCACAGTGCCGTTCAGCTGCTGAAACTACTGCTCAGCATTTGAGCTGTTTGCTGTTTCCTGCTACATATTTTGAAGGTTTCCCTTGTACATGCACAATTCAGAAGTTTACCTACAATTTGAGGCAAATGAGGATGCAGATTTGGGGACTCTCTTAGCTTCCTGTCTTTTCTTTCTTTCTTTTTTTTTTTTTTCCCAAAAGATAATTTATTTTTATTTATTTTTTTAAATTTTCTTTTTTTTTATTGAAATTTTAGGTTTTGGGGTACATGTGAAGAACATGCAAGATTGCTGCATAGGTACACACATGGCAGTGTGATTTGCTGCCTTCCTCCCCATCATTTATAACTGGCATTTCTCCTCATGCTATCTAGTTTGCTCTTCAGATAGTATCCAGTTTGGCATCCTGAAATGCCAGACTTTGTCTCTTCTGACGTGTGAGACTCCTGCTTTGTTCTTGGGCTCTTTTCACCTTCACCACAATTTGGAAAATGCCTTCAGGAAAGTTCCGAGGTGAATGTTGAATACATCTTGTTGCTTCCCTTTCTCAAGGATTCTAGCTGCTCAGTGTTGCTTACACTGGCTTTCCAATGCCTTCACTATATATGTATATGTATATATATTTCTAATTTTTAAACTTATCTTTGTAGAAGATTTAGTTGAATGTAAGCTACACTGTTGAGTCCAGGGCGCAGCATTTTATCCAGTGAATTTTAATTTGAACAGTTTTATCATTTCTTAGTGTTATTTTTAAAATTCTTTTTAATGTGTACCCAATCGTTTTAAAAACTTTTTTCTTTCATGTTCCCTTTGTCTTGCTTTAAACCATTTATCTGTCTATCTATCTATCTATATTTATGTTTGGATTCAAATAATTTCAAAAATTCCCTCTCTCTCTGTATTTTTTTCTTTGCATGCTTGTGATTTCTAGTATTAACCTCAGGTAACTTGATGTCAATTTATGGAAGTTTTACATTTGAGAAACTTTCACTTGTAGGAAATTTGTAAACAATAAATTATGTGCTTTTTTCCTTATTTATTATAGGTCTAGGTTTTAGGCAAGAGGGTCTTTGAGAATTTCCAGCCTAACAAAATATACTGCTTGAAGCAGAAAGTTATACATGTTAATTTTGAATTGTGCTCTCCATGGAAAACTTTAAAAGAAATAAAAATGTTTAGTGATAAATTCATGTTCACGAAGCTTCTCACTTATATGCTTTAGCTGCAGAAATTCAAAACTCATCTTATTAAACTTTTTTATTTTGCAAAACTGTATATTTTAGAGAGAAATATATCCACCAGTGAGCTGAAATTTAATTAATTGTAAAGCATTTTTCTTATTTAACAAAAAGAAGAATGTCTTTTTTTTCCATGATTCAATAATTGAATAAGTGAAAATAAGCTTTGGTTCAGTTGGAAACTTATGATAGATTGGTAGGTGAATTATTTATCAATGAAAATGAATTATCTATAAAACTACCCAAAGCAGTCCAATACTGTCACTTGGTAGACAAATTTGGCATGATTAGAATCAACATATTTGAGATAAGTAGGCATGATCTACTTAATCATATTGAGACAGAATGGAAAGAAATGAGACCTGAAACTATACATTTCTGTTCTGTTTGGGCAGGTTCTCTGGGTGGTAGATGAGGAAGAAGGTGGAGAACAGGATAGAGATGAAATTTTGAGAGAGAGTCCAGTCTAGAAGGTAGGATCCTATACGCCCCTTGACTGCTAGGCCATTGAATATCATTCAACTGCTACTTCCAAAGTACTTTCACAATGCCCCATGACATGATAGTTGCTCGAAAATATTTTAAATGAAAAAATAAAAGAATAATAGAAGAGTCTAAAAATATGACAACAAACACCTCAGTCTCTACTAAGCTATTACAGGTTTCTCCATAATAGGGAGATATCTGCCTGAAGAACTGACTAAATTGATCCAATAACTGGGTGACCTCTCCCTTGATCAAAGTATAAATGGACACGAGCAACTCTGAATCTCATTTTGACCATAATAAATGAATATTTTTAAGGTCCGTCTTTCCCCACCTGATAATGACAAAACCAACTTTGTTATTATTATTTTGGGTATGATAAAGCTTGCACGTATTAATTCATCTAATCCTCACACCAGCTCTGTGAGATAGATGCCATTAGTAAGAAAGGTAAAACCAGCACTCAATTATGATACCCCCACCCATTTCAATTACATTGCCATTACTCACCTTATTATAGCCTAACATAGGTTACCATAGACTGGTTCTAAATTTCAAAGGCAAAAATAGCTAAAGATTTGAATCTAAAGTAGCATGCAGAATATATTCCTGATTATCTTTCAAGTCTTCTGTTAAGTATAGAAGGAAATAGTGAAGCAAATTCTGGAAAATTTGCTGCATTAGCAACTTACTAATGCTGACAACTGTTTCTTGAACCCCAAATCATATGTTGATCAGTGAATTTTATCAACAGTGTCTTAGGTCTCTTTAGAGAGTGCCTAGACATTAGTATCTTCCTTGCAAGAAAAGAGAAAATAATGCATGAGCAATTACATCTTACAGTATATCAAGCACTGTGCTAAGTGCTTTACATATAACATGCAATTTAATTATTAGAACCGTTCTGTGTACTAGATATAATGGTCTTAGTTTTTCAATGAGGAAATTGAGAAAAATTAAATATCTTGCCAAAAACACCTACCTGAGATACTAATCTTTTTGTTCACAAATTCCTAAACTTGGTTAAATGCAGATTTATTGTCATAAATTATATTGTCTTGCTATTTCTCTAAGCAATTAGTGCAAAAATAAAACAAGGAATTGCCTCTGAACTGATGGTCACCTCAGTCAGGGGTGGCTTCATTCCCCAAAGTACTGCAGTATAATGTGCATTCTTAACCAAATCACTGGTCATTTCCTGTGGAAAAATAATTGGAATGTGTTATATTTAGAGAACGACATGTTCATTCTTATAAAAATATTCAACTCTTTTCTCTGTATTATACTCCTTGGTATCTTTTCATCTTTTTATTTCAGAACCCATTCCAAGCTTCTAACCAAAAACTTTTAGGCTTATAATTTTTGGCTATGCTTCATGTTACATGACCATGGGAACCTGATGACTGCCTTTTGGAAAGCTGTGCGATTTTACTATAAAAGGAGTCTTTATGGATTCATAACTGGTGATGGCCTGTCAAGGATTGATTTTTCTCTGGCATTTTTCCTTAGGCAGTCCCTCCACACTCAGCCATGAGCACTCCTGGTTTTCATTCCATGGGCTGTGAACTGTAGTCTCTCTTAAATTCCTTCTTTTTCCAGTTTCTACATGCTGTGAACTTGCTTTGAGAAGGGGTTTAAATCTATAGGGTTGAGTAGGTGAGTGGGTGGCTGGGCAGGGTACGTGATGTTAACACATTCTGTGTTTTCCAATCCAAAGGATAAAATATCAGGAAGGAAATGGAACTCTCATAAAGACGGGAAAAGGAATAGAACAACCTTAGATAAAGTGCAAATGTTTTTTGAATCTTCTCCCATTCTTTTGCTTTTCTGTCCTTCCTCTTTTGGCATCTTCCTATCTTCCTCCTGAAATGCCCCATTCTTTTTGGAGCTTCTCACTAGGACAGTCACCTGGAGGGGTTGTTTCAACACAGATCACAGAGACTGTCCTCCAGTTTCCAATTCTGTAGGTCTGGGGTAGGTTTTGAGGATTTTCATTTCTAACAAATTCCTAGGTGAAGCTGATGAAGCTGGCCCAGGGCCACACTTTGAGAACCACTGGCCTTGGAATGTGTTTTATCAACTTAATATGTTTCTTTCTTTCCTTTCCTTCCTTCCTTCCTTCCTTCCTTCCTTCCTTCCTTCCTTCCTTCCTTCCTTCCTTCCTTCCTTCCTTCCTCTCTCTCTCTCTCTTTCCTTCCCTCCCTCCCTCCCTCCCTTCCTTCCTTCTTTCTCTCTCTCTCTTTCTTTTCTTTCTTCATTCAGTTAATGTCCAGGCAGTGCCTTAGACATTGCATACTTCCCACATAATCCAGCTTTAGTGATGGGCACTGAGTAGGTCTTCAGTAAATTTTAAAGTGTTGTGCAACATACATTTCTCCAAGTCTCACTAGCCCATGGCTACCAAGCATTCTTAGGCAGGAGTGATTTCAACTGCACTGACTTTCACCCTCTGTTGCGTAAAACAAGACCTCCAGCACCTCTCTAAAAAGCACTTATTGTGTCCTAGGGATGCCTTGTCTTATAGTTCATGTGCTTAAAATCCTCTACAACGCAAGACTCTCTCGTGGATGTTTACTCTCTGTGCAGCTACTTATGGGCAACTTACTGCTGCACCTGCTGCTGTTGCTGCCTTCTATGGTAACGATGAAGTCCACACCATGGGAGCTACTCACCAGTGCTCCAGAAGTTGCAATACCTGAGAGGTAATGGAGAGGATGAGATGCTCCATGAGCCTGCATCACATTTCCTCATCTTGCAAGCCAATGGCTGCTGATGCTTTGATATTGCATAGAGTAATATATGAAAATGTTTCCATCAGTGCCTTCCTGTAGTTATTCTTTTCTGGTGCTTGAATCCGTAGCACCAGGGAGGTGGGGATGGGTGAATGGGTAGGGTATGTAACATTAACACATTCTTTTCCAGTCCAGTTTCGCTATCAATCCTTAAAACTTGTGTATGTAGTTACATACCCCAACATCTTATCAGATATGCTACATATATCTGAATCACAGTAGGTGATCCAACTCAGTTTCAAAACTACCAGATTCAAATGAATAAAAGATTCCAAATTTTTCTCTACATTGTTCTCCTGCACTCTAAGGTGTTTGTTTATAGTACCAATACATCTATAACGTTCCAGATTTAATCTAGTCAAGCCAGGGGCCTTTCCTTCCCTTAAGTGTACTCTGTAGATTGTTTTCTTTTACAGAAACTATACCTTAGGCGAGGAGAGAAAAAATAATTTGTTGTTCTGCACTAGTTTCCTGCAAGGAGCCCAAGGGTTGAGACAGCTTCATCCAATCTTTATTCCTTTAAAAAGACAGAAAACTGCTGCTATGTGGGTTGTTCTGTCTATGCCAGGAGTGACCTAGAGCCAGTGTGTCTGTTCTGGTTTCTCCTCTGTGTGTGTGGCCTGGGGACAGAGATAGAGCAGGGTATAGAAACACTGAGTGCTCACTTCTGAAACAGAGAAGCTTAGTTGTCTCGATTGCGTGGGGGATTTTTGAAGAAACCCAGGGCAACCTCCAGTTTTCCTAATTCTTACTTTATTCTGTGATGACTCTGTGAATTATCAGGTTTTAGAACTATAAAACAAATGCAAATTATTCTAACATGCATAACTCACCTAATTATTAAGAAGTGAAATAATAACTTTATAAATACTTATCATTAAAAATATATGTCAAATTGGCTGTCAGACATTTCATCTGTTTACCATATCATGGTATGCTCATGCGAACATTGCTCAGTTTCTGGTCACATGGCAGAACCATACTAACACAGACACAACATCAAATAATGAAACAAGCCTTTCTAGGGAAGTGAGGCAAATGGATTATTGCAGGAGATTTCCCTACTAGAAAAACAGAGGATGGTGTATGGTATAATATTAGACAGAGGAGAGAATATCTAATACCATGCAGTGCTAGGCATTTTATCTGCTGGAAATATGCCTGTTTGGTGTTCTTTTGGTCATCTATGAGTGATTAGGTTATGGCACTTAATGTTACTTCATAGATTTGTAAGACCAGTTCTTAGGGGACAGGTGATTTTCTCCAAAAGTGCTTCTACTGCTGCAAATAGATGTACTAGTGTAGGTCAACAGAAATGATGTCCTTAGGGGTAAGCAATCAAGTGTCAGATAAAAGTGCACATATTTAATTATTTATTTCATTGTACTTTAGGTTCTGGGGTACACGTGCAGATCATGCAGGATTGTTGCATAGGTACATACATGGCAATGTGGTTTGCTGCCTCTATCCCCCTATCACCTATATCTGGCATTTCTCCTCATGTTATCCCTCCCAACATCCTCACCCCCAACTGTCCCTCCCCTATCCCCACCACAGACCCCAGTGTGTGATGCTCCCCTCCCTATGTCCATGTGTTCTCATTGTTCACATACCTATGAGTGAAAACATGCGGTGTTTGATTTTCTGTTCTTGTGTCAGTTTGCTGAGAATGATGGTTTCCAGATTCATCTATGTACCTACAAAGGACACGAACTCATAGTTTTTTATAGCTGCATAGTGTTCCATGGTGTATATGTGCCACATTTTCCTTGTCCAATGTATCATCGATGGGCATTTGGGTTGGTTCCAGGTCTTTGCTGTTGTAAACAGTGCTGCAATGAACGTACGTGTGCATGTGTCTTTATAATAGAACAATTTACATATTTCTATAAAATATAACATAGTCAATATAACTTCTTTTGCATACAGTTCAAAAGGCAGATGTAGTATAGAGTACTATTTAACACTTTTATGACAAAACTTCAAAGATTATTAACTTAAAATTTTTTCAGCAGCAGGACAGGACAGGACAGCTTGGTGCTATCCAGGCCTGTTGTTGGAATGGATGGCAAAGGTATTAGCAAATTCCATACAATAAGTAGGGCAAAGGTTGTACCCAGGAACCTAGGCTAATGCTGGGATTATAATTATAGTAGGGTTATGGGTCCTAGAAATCAGGAATATGAGGAGCAAGGGATAGGGGCCCCCAGTGGAAGGGTCTGGGCAACAGTGAACCAGGAACAAGGTGTCCATCTGCAGGTCTGCAATCTGTGCAACAAGCATGGGTCAACAACGGCGAGGAAAACTTTCGTACTTAGCTTCTCGGTGATTGGAACCCTTAAATATTGTCCTTCGCTTTCCCAAGCACTCTCAGAAGATGGCCAAGCTGCTGCACAGTCGCAGCAAGTTACCTGACAGGAGTGGGGGAAATGAGAGTGCTAGGGGTGGAAAAATGAGGCCCGATTCACTATCTAGTCTGGTCCAGGAGTTGTGCCAGACTGAAGGCAAATAACCTTGACCAAACTAGGATCTTATAATTGGAAGCCTAAAAGGATTTACAGATTACTTTGTTGCCAGTGAAACCTAAGACGTCATTTAACTGTGAAAAGGTGTTAATTTGCTTCTAGAACTAAGTATTTAACTCATAGGACAGTGAATTATAACTCTGCACATTTTAAGTAGGATTCCTGGGCCCTACTTCAGATCATATAGACTCTCTGGGAAGATGGATGGGGCCTAGACACTCATATATTTTAAAAATCTTCAGGGATTTTACTGTTCTTTAATATTTAAACTTAATTTTTAAATGACTGAAGTAACATGCATTTTTTATTGTAAATAAATGATTAGTCCTACTCTCCTCCTATATAGATTGATAACATATATACAAGGTATAAAGAATATAAAATAAACAGCTACTCACTTACCACCTTTTCCAATTTGATTGAAGGGTAAGCTATATATAAATATGGAAAAGTACAGAAATCACAAATGTATAGTCAATGTGTTACCTCAAAATAAACATACTTCTGTAAATCCCATCTAAATGAAGAACTAGAACATTCCCACAATCCTGTCTCTGCTCATGTTGTTTCTCCATCACCATCCTTGCCCCTCCATAAAGATGTGAAAAGGTCTCTAGGTAATTCTAGTGGGCCCTATCATTGTCTTACTGTCTACTCTTTCACTTAATTTCCCTCATTTTTTTAAGAAGAGAAAACACTTTAGACATGAGGATTATTAATTTCTCTGATCTAATAATATTATTAATAATGAATGCTTTGAGTTCTATATGCGCACTCACAGATTATATTGTAAGTTATACATGAATGTTGTATTGTGGCAACAAATTTTCAAACTAACACTTGTTCAAGAAATTTTGCTTTATTTATCTAAAACGAAATTAAACTTCTCTGTATTCCACGCTACCTGATGGCAGAAAATGTCTTTCCTTTCAGTTTTAATAGAGACCATAAGCAATTGATGGGAATTGCTTCCACATTCCAAAATGAGATGTGGATCTGCTGTTCTAAGGGAGGTGAGCTGCTGCATTGGGAAGTCTGTGGTTTTTGGAGCAAATGGTGGTGACCACGTCCATTGGATCACTTGTGTACACAGAGGCCCAAGTGAGAAAACCAGCCTCCGGGTCTACCTAAATGCTATCTCAGAGAACAGCCTGGAGAGATGAGGTGATCTCAACAGAACAGGGGGCTACCAAGTTCGTTTCAGGGGACTGAGGGGCTATCAACAGGCAGCCAGAGAGATGCTTTGATAGTGGTGTCTTTGAAGCGACTGCAAGATGCTGATCGCAGAGTCAGCTTTACACACCTACCAAACCTGGAGAGCTTATAAGCTAGTTCACAGCAATATCAATGGAGTAGGAAGGCCATTTCTGCCATTATTGCTTCTCTTTTTCTACTACATTGGAATAACCAGAGCCAAACTCGAAGTGGGGTGAGTGGTTAAGGAATAAGAGCTCTAGGTAGGAACAAAAAGTAATCTAAGATGCATCCCCTCTGTCTCTTTTCAGTAGGTTTTGGTTATGCTTTTTGAGGGACTACTGTCTTCTGGAGAAATTCTGAAAATGTAAAAGAAATTTTAAAAATTGACTGTGATACAGAATCAAACATGTTAATTAGTTTATGTATATTACATGTCTGTATGTCTATGGCTAACAGCTGGAGAACTTTTTAAAAAATTTAAGTGTGACTAGAAAAGTTATGGGGCCTGCCTGAGTTTCCATTTAAAAATGTGGCAAACAGGCATCAGGCCACAGGACAGGTTTCGGTGGGCAGTGGGGGGAATCACTAAAATTGTTTTCTGATTATGTCTGACAAGCCCTGCTTATCCACTGTATTGGTTATATCAGTATCTTGGCTGCAAATAATTCAGTGTGCTTATCCTCAGTTCTACCATGAGAGCTTTGCTGTGGTGCAACGGTGACTATCTGCCAAGGCCTGGGCTGAGGAGAGGGGCCTCCAAGCAGTTTAATGAGGCATCATGGGGGAGAAAAACAAACACATTGCTGAATATTTCTAACGATCATTCCAAGGCCGCTATCTCATTTAATCATCACGAGAAACTGATGGAGTAAGTGCTGTTATTTTCCTTCTCTTACATAGGGGGGAAATTGAGGCTTAGAGAGGTAAGATTACTTGCCACAGGGGGACCACATGTAAGAGGTAAATGAGGAGAACTTAAAGTCAGGCTTTCTCCCTTTGCAGCCCGTTCTCTGAATATCACAGTTCAGAGCAGATAGTGTAGCCTCCACTAATCCCTATTGTGGCTATAGCAGGAGACAGTGTATTGTTCTTTTTCTAGGAGACATTTTTGGAGTGGGGGCGGGAAGGTAGGTCAACCAAATTTACGAACTCACACAACTCTACCTACCTCCTAGGCATTTCTCCATGAAAAAAATAGCTCTAAAAACAGCTAGAGGAGATGTCTGCTTATTGTAACTGGCCTCCGCCAAAGGCTTACTTTCAATTTTTTTAGAGCCAGGTCAGTTATTCCTCTGACTGTGAAAATAATAAGATGGTTATAAAATGCAGCTTTGGTATAGTTTCCTTGCAGAAAGTTTACATTTCCTATCTAGAAAATAATTCTGTGTGTATGGAAATGTGTGCTTGAAGAGTTTTTGAGCACAAATAAAATTGCTTTGATGCCCTAATTCTCACAAAGTTTAGCCAAAATACGCAGGTACTTTAGGCTACTGTCAATATTGGGATTGCTCCTTCTCGTTCCTCCATGTGGCAGGACTTTTAAAGAGGAAAAAAGGACTGATTTTGGGGTGCTGAAATAACAGCCATATTATAATTTTTGTCAAGTTACCACTCGGAATTTTATTCTTTCCCTCCATATATATTCCAACTCCTTGCTCTTTTTTGCATTGTAAAATATAATATTTTTAGGATTATACACCATATGCTAATCTTTTACCCACTCACCAGTATCACAACCTTCTTTTTCTGTGGGGAGGAAAAATCCCTGTCCCCTTTCTGTCTTCTTGCTTTTTGATTCGATTTACCATAGTCTAATTGAGACCCCCAAGGTCATCAGCCCCTGCTTTTGTTGCTAGGACATGCAAACCACCCAGGCCGATCCCTAACCTGTTTTTTGAAAAAGCCTCCAATCAGAGAGAATCCACGACTTCTTTTTGTGAACTGTGGCACCGTGCAACTGCACACCATAAATGTCTTTCCTTATCTATGTGCACTGTTATCTCACTGTTCTATTTTTTCCCCTCATTTATATTAACTCTTTCTTACCTTTTTTTTTTTTTTTTTTTCCCTAAACTTCTAGGCCTTCTCTTCCCGGAACTGGTGGAAGATAAATGTTACTCTGTAAACGGCCAAGATGGTAAGGTGAGTAGTTCCTGGGATCACTTGTGCCCTAACCCCAAGTTATCTGGGATACTCGAGGGGTTATGGCATTCCTCATTTTACAAGTTACTTACTTTGCTAAGGCTGCTCCACCAAGCTAAGCAAACACTCCCGATCTTTTGAACTTCATGAGACTGACATTTCTGAGTCTGTTTGCAAACAGGACGCTAGAGGGCTCCCAGGGGTTAAGAATAAGGGGAAAGTTATTTGAATGAAAACTGATTCTCTACGGCATTTCTTTTTTCAGAATTTAAAACTAAAGTTTATTTTGTTAACTATTGTTTTCAAAAGCCTTATACCTCTTCAAACCATGCAGCGATCTGTTTACAAGTGTTGCTTTGCAATCAGCAGTTTTCAAGGGAGCTTTTAAAGCTGAAGTGAAATGTTTGAAATGTGGAACACTCTTGACCATGAAATATGTTCTACTTACATGCCTCAGCCTTTAAAAGTTCTTTGCATTAGAGTCAGGGATTACATTCTTCTTGGAGCCAAGCATGGGACCAGCTGTGTAAGTAAGGTTGCTTATGAGTTTCTTCTTTTTCTTTTTAATAGTGAAAAAACAGACTAGAGATGCTTTTATTTTCTTTCAGCTGACTTCAGTGGAAAGAAAAGAAATAAAAAGCAGTCAGATTTGTGTTGTGTTGTTTGTGTGTGTGTGTATGTGTGTGTAACACAGAAAGAGAGAGAAATAGAATAAATGTAACTGCTTCCAAGATATATGGACATTTATGGCTTTGTATTATGCTAACAATGTAAGCTAATGGAACGTATTAATAAAGAAAAAATTGTGCCATTAGATTAAGAGAATATGTTTCTAAATTTTATTGTTAATACTTGGTGCTTGTACTTAGTTAATTCAGGACTTTAAAAATAAATATGGTATAGTTATAGGGTTTTAAAAAACCATCTATTACTTGTCTTAAGTTATTTCTGAATTTCAAAAAGGAAAAGCCTAGGCTTGTCACATTTTAAAGCTTTTGCTTCAGAATCAGCTTAAAGACTTTAGGTACAAG
Organism: Cebus imitator; assembly: GCF_001604975.1. NCBI lineage: Eukaryota > Metazoa > Chordata > Mammalia > Primates > Cebidae > Cebus > Cebus imitator. Next base: position 7,213,164 of record NW_016107355.1, read on the forward strand.
TTAGAAAATACTCTTGGATTTTTGTAGCTTGTTTTCACCACTTTAAAGCGATTATCAAATCTATACATCTATCTTGTTTCCATGTTTTTAAATTTTATTTTTAAAAACATTTAGTGGTGATATTTATGAAAGGAAATGATTACTTTTTTCTGTACTTTGTAGAGGAACTGAAATGTTTGAGATTGTGACTCAGTTAACTCTGTACCCATTCATTCCCAGAAGCAAGCCGCATTTCTCCTTGGGGAGGCTGATAGTTTAAAAGGTTTGTTGTGTCAGAAACATTCTCAGCTTCATCACCAATCCTTTCCTTCCACTTCTACCCACTGGAGACCACTTAGATCCCGAAGCGGACGCGACAGCTGAAGTCAGGAAACCATGCATCACATTAGCAGGAGCCAACTGCAGACTTTAAACTCCTTTCAACATGTGGATGCAGCAGAGAAATGACCTGTCCAGACAAGCCGGGGCAGCTCATAAACTGGTTCATCTGCTCCCTGTGCCTTCCACGGGTGCGTAAACTCTGGAGCAGCCGGCGTCCAAGGACCCGGAGAAACCTTCTGCTGGGCACTGCCTGCGCCATCTACCTGGGCTTCCTGGTGAGCCAGGTGGGGAGGGCCTCTCTCCAGCATGGACAGGCAGCCGAGAAGGGGCCACATCGCAGTCGCCACGCCACCGAGGCACCCTTCCCTGAGATACCCCTGGATGGTACCCTGGCCCCCCCTGAGTCCCAGGGCAATGGGACCACCCTGCAGCCCAATGTGGTGTACATTACCCTACGCTCCAAGCGCAGCAAGCCTGCCAATATTCGCGGCACCGTGAAGCCCAAGCGCAGGAAAAAGCATGCAGTGGCATCGGCTGCCCCAGGGCTGGAAGCTTTGGTCGGACCATCCCTTCAGCCTCAGGAAGCTGATACTGGAGCACTTAGGGATGCTCAGGGAGGAAACCTGGCCAAGATTGGAGAGCCACCCTGGAGGTTGGTGCGGGGTCCAGGAGTGCGAGCGGGGGGTCCAGACTTCCTGCAGCCCAAGGCCAGGGAGAGCAACATTAGGATCTACAGCGAGAGCGCCCCCTCCTGGCTGAGCAAAGATGACATCCGAAGAATGCGACTCTTGGCGGACAGCACAGTGGCAGGGCTCCGGCCCGTGTCCTCCAAGAGCGGTGCCCGCTTGCTGGTGCTGGAGGGGGGTGCACCTGGCGCTGTGACCCGCTGCGGCCCTAGCCCCTGTGGGCTTCTCAAGCAGCCCTTGGACATGAGTGAGGTGTTTGCCTTTCACCTAGACAGGATCCTGGGGCTCAACAGGACCCTGCCGTCTGTGAGCAGGAAAGCAGAGTTCATCCAAGGTAACAGATTCATGTGCTTCATTATTTGCAGCTGTTGGGGATTCGGGTACATTTTCTCTTTTTCTAAATGATTTTTCTCCACCCACGTTTCACATTTGGACAGCAGCAGCAGCAGCAGCCTTTCTTTCCATGCGCTTGGCATTCTGTATTTTCCCAGCCTGGGAGGATATGAGAGTTCCAGGGAAATGCTGTATTGGACATGCAAGAGTAAGCCCATACTGTATAATCTTTGCTCTCCATTTCCCTCTGCTGCACTTCCCAGTGGCTTATTAAATCTAATTAAAGCCAATGGCAGTTTACGTGATGAGGAGAGGAAGCTAGGCTGGAGGCAAAGAACTTGCTGTCAGGCATACTATTAAATAGATTACTATGGGAGGAAGCAGGAGTTTTTAAAAGTAATGGGGAAGCAGGTTATTTTTCTGGAGCAGATGGAATCTTCTTAAGAGGCACAGAGCCAGACCATGTTAGGTTCAACCCCTTACTTCCCCACCCCCAGTGGATTTAACTCCTTTATTTAACAAATAAAAAGAATGAGACAAAAATAGATGATTTGTTCAGTATGTATACTAACTAGCTGTGTGGTTTTATCAAGCCCATCACGATGGTCCATTGAGCCTGTCTTTCAAGAGTCTTTTTTCTTGGGTGACAAACATTTTGGCAGGTTCTAACACATGTAGCCAGTTACTGCAATTGCCAACAAAAGGGTTGGTCTGTGATCATGCCCATGCCCTATAAAGGATATTCTCTGAATATTAAAGCTATTCCAGGGTTTGAATACAAAGTACAGTGAACCAGTGGCTTGTGTTTGAATGCAGAATGATGCCAGAATTTACAACTTTGAATCTAGACTGGCCCAAGAGGCTAAAACATACCCCAAAGAGATTATAAGCTCAAAGGATATTTACTTTCTCCATGTTACCATGAAATTTAGCATTTCAGTGAGGTTCCCAGGGAGCCTAGAATGGAATGGATTAAAACCTCTGGGAGTGGCTGAGACCCAAACTGCATTTTGAATGGCTTTAGCATTGTAATTTCATTTTAGAATGGATGCTTCTTGAAGTACCAGTGATTTACTTAGAAAAATCGGACATTCCTTAAAGATCGTGGTTCTTGTCTAGGTGCTCCAGATTCACAGGTATGTTTTGATGTTTCAGGTTTACAAAGCAGTCCACCACAATTATGCCAAAGTAAGAAACCCTCTCAAACATTTAATCTAATGTTGATAAAAATGAATTTTTATTCGGTGCCTACAAATGGCTAAGGATTACACAAATTGATTCATGTGTGTTGGCTCCTAGAGTTCTCATAACAATGAGAGGTAGGGACTATTATTATTTCCATTTAGTAGATGAGAAAATTGAGGCTTTTTGAGGCAAAGTAATTGGCCTCAACTCCACAGCTAGTGAGTGGCTAAGCTGGGTTTTGACTGTAGGCCCAGCAAACTTCAGAACATAACTTCTTAGCCACTGGACTTATGTGAATATGTAACTTATTATCCAAACTGGAACTCTGTGGGTGAAAAGAGATGCTGGTGGGCATTGGGACAGCAGCACACAGCGGCTGTTCTGGGCAGAGTAGGGCGCAGGATCCCCCTTGTTATGCTATATTGCCATTTATTTTCATGTCATAAAGGCCCAGAGAAGAGAAGATGAACTCCTGGGTGCATCCTGAGGCAGGGTTCTCTGATAGTCTTTTGAGCCTCCTTTAGATGCTCTTTGATAGAAGTTTGTAGAATACAGTAGCAGCTAAGAGCCTGGGCCCTCGAGTTGGACTAACTAGGTTTGACCTTACCAACCATATTTGACCTTTCCAATATGCCTTGGAAACGTTACTGTGTCTCTTTATGCCTCAGTTTCCTCAGCTGTAAAATGACAATACTGCCTACCATATGAGATTGTTGTTAGTTAATACATGGAAAACACTTAGAACCAGTATTTGGCACAAGATAAACCTTCAATAAATATTGGTTATTATTATTATACCAAGTACATGAGGTACCAAGTTCATTGAATTCCTCACGTAACCTCCAAGTCTCGTATATTATTTCCTTATGTGCTCGGACTGTGACTAAAACTGCTCAAATACACTTTTGTAATCACAATTTCTCTTAGATATTTAATTCTTTGCTCTGAATTTCCGGCATCTTTGAGAATAGAAATTCAATTTAAAGGAGGGGTTTATAATCTCAATATAGCCTGGATAGTTCTCTCTCCGTTCATGTGGGAGTGGTAATGGAAAGAAACTAATAGGTTATACTAATATGACTCGATTTAATGAATTAAATCCTCAAGATTGTATCCCAAACAACATTGTCTCTTTGATACCTTCGTCTACTTAGTCATTTAGAGTCACGAAGTCAGGACAGTGGCTTCAGGAGCTTATGAAATCATTTCCATATAGTTACGCACACTCTATACAATATAATTCTACTCAAACAGACTGTAATAGTGATGCAAAGTACACAAATAGAATACTTCCGGTCATGGTATGGACAGTGTTAGGTTCTCAGTATCTCTACCCATCCACCCATTTCTAGTCTTTTCCTCTCTGTGTCTGTCTTCCCTGATTTCCACAGAAGTGTGTAGCTTTCTTCGTGGCCCCTCTTATTCTGTTGGTCAAAGCTTGGCCTTATTTGAGCCTCTCGGCCCACTCAGGGAGGCAGCACATCTTATCTAGTTACCCAGCATTTTTTTTCAGCTTACTCTATATCATTACATTATATAATGCATATTTGCATTATAATCATTTCTTTAATCATCTGTTCCTTCTTACTACTATCTGGGTCTGCGAAGGCAAGGACACTTCCTGTTCTCTTTAGAATTGCGTTTCTGGATCTTAGTGGAGAGTCTGGCCCATAATAGGTACTCAATAAATATTTTGAACGAATGCAGGAATGCATCTGTTGCTTATTCTTTGTATTGGAAACATAAATCTATACTGGAAACCACCAGCTTCTAATACTTAGGACACATAGTAACATTTTTAGTCTTCAGTCCAGGCTGGGCTTTCTCCTGGAGGATCTCTTAAAGAATTCATTGTGGAAGTAATGAAAAATGTTTTTGGCAGCCTCCTTACAATGCAAATAAAATGTTTGGAGGGCTTATTCTTGTGAGGATTATTAATATAGTATGTTGGCATCACACTCTAGTGTAATTTGTTAATGAGTTTTCTGCAGGAGGAACAATAGATTTAATTTAGGTATATATTTCTCTGATGATCTGGCTTGGTCTAGGAGTAGATCTTTTAATATTTGAGAGAGTGATGAGCCAGCAAAGATTGTAAGTAATCTGCCCTAAATGTTGTTTCTGTTCTGACCTTTGATTAGTGTTTACAAAAAGAAATTTAGAACTGGCACCGAGAAAGTGGGTAGTCTGTACTGCAGGTTGAATTTAGATATCTGAGTTGTCTTAGTTATTTTTTTAAATAATTTTATGCAGTAGACTTTTTTAAACCTCAATTTAAAGGTGAAAGAAAGGCAAGAAGATTGCTCAAGGTCATGTAATGAGTTAGCTATCCAGCAAAATTTTTTGTCTTCTAACTTCCAAGTCTTTTTCTCTTTTCATAAACCTGCTTCCCTCAACAAATCCTTTAAGGGGCCCTAAGGTACATCTTCTTTATCACCACAGCCTACTAGGAAATTTAGTTATTTAATGTAATGAAATAGATGACTTACACACTGATGCACAGATAGAGCTATGGGAACCTCTTTTTTTCTCACAAGGAGACAAAGCAACATTAACCATAGCTAAGAGTGATTGAATTTTCCTGGATATATATATCAGGCTCTGTTCTAAGTACTGTGCTTGCATTATTTCATTAAATCCTCATACAAATTCATATAGACCCTGGGGACTCTGTGACAAACATTTAACAAATATGGAAATTGAGGCCCAGAGTAATTATAAAATGGATATATGACATGCAAAGGGAGACGTAAAAAGGAATCAAATGCTGTGATTTGAGTGATCTGCTTGCCCCAGCCTTTCAGATAAAACTCTCTGTTGATTCAGTCAAAAGACAAAGAGTTCCAATTATAAAGCTTATCTTTAGGATTTTTCTAAATTGGTAAAACTGGTGTGGGTGATCCAATCAGCTAACTCAGGTTAGTCTGAGACAAGATCTTGACTGTGTGATTGATGAGTTTTAGATGATTCTTCTAATACAAAAGGATGTGTGAAATTAGTGGACTTGCTGGTATTGTACTTTTTAACAGACTATTTTCTGACAGGTTATGCTCCAAGATATGCTTAGAAAGTAAGAAGGGTGCCCTTGAGGAAGGGCAAGATAGTGATTAAGTAGGCAGGGCCAGCAGTGTGCTACAGTATAAGATCCAGCAGTTCTCACTGGAGCAGATTTTCATCCTACATGTGTTTGTGTAGGAAGTCTTACAATGAATGAAAATACAGCATCAAAGGGCCTTAAAATATTTGTGTGCAATAATGAAGTATTTTTCAATTGTGATAAAGAATCTAGTGTGATGCATCAGATGGTACTTATACTGTATTTGTTGTGTATTGTCTATTATACCACCTAACAATTTTACACCACAGATAATACTCTTATTTTAAATAAAGGATTCCTGAGACTCAGTGAGCTTGTAAAATTTGCCCTAAGTCGCCTACTAGTGAGCAATGAAATTGAAATTGTGCCCAATTCTGCCTCCGACACTGAAGTTTCCTCATGTTGCTTCTGTTAACCTATACTACCTCTCAATGTAACTTAATACAATTATAGGATAATGTCAAAAATGTGCAAATTTTATCATGATGGTTTCAGATTTTGCCACTATACCAACATTTCTATTTAATTTTTTTTAATTCAATAATCTAACATTGATAATATTTTTACTCAAGTGCAGTATTGATGTATCATTTTGAACACTGCTACAAGATTTTTTAATGCAATCCAAGGTCCCAGTGCTTACCAGATTTTCTTGTTTACCATAAACAATCACATGTGTATCGATGTGACTGAACATATTTGTTTTCTGCCAAGTTGTCCTTGCAAGAGTCTCAAATTATTATAAAAGTCATCAGATACTGTGTGGTGCTGATACATTTTGATAGTTAAAAAAATGAAAATATCCTAAAGTATTTATCTAGGATTAGACAAAGCAGACTATGTCCATATAAAAAGCAAGAGAATAAAAAAGATAAAAGCCCACACCTTTCTGTGATCTTTGATTTAGCAGCTTTGCCAGAGCTTGCCCTGCAGTCTGCACAGTAATGTGAATGAATCTCAAGGGACACCACTTTGGTAACATTTAAGCATTGTACTATTTTTCATGCCCAGCATGGAAAATGCATTATGTATGCCTTATTTTTAGGATGCTGCTTTATTGCCACAGAGCTGTCAGACTGAATTAAGGTAGCCTAGTTCCAGGAATTCTGTATGTCAAGGCTGCTTAGATGACAAACTGCAGGCACCCAACAAACTTCCATTTAAATTCATTGTAGATCCCAAGTTGCTCACTGTTTTCCAACTTGTATTGCCTCTTCGTATTACAAAGTAGGAGAAATATATTGTGCATTTTGCACCCTCTTTTCAAGTCTATGCAAGCAGCACTGTGAGTTCTGGGTGAATGTGCAGTTGCCAAGGCAGAGGGATGGCAGCTTTGAATTTCATATTGTTTCAGGCTCTCAGGTAAGGACAGAGTCATTTTGCAGGGAATGTGGACAATAACACAGATGTCCCCACAACTTGGAAACATACTGGCTTCCACATCCTAGAAATTGTTGACATATAGGCAAACTTTCTGAAAATATTTATTTAGAAATATATAATCATGTTTTATTGTTTTAAAAGTTGGCTTGAAAGTATATTGTGTTCTTCCTCAGAAAAGCCTTAAGTCTATTTCCTTATGAATCAAATTGAGCTGGTCAGCTTAATACATTCATTCATCAGTGAACAAAAGTTTACTGAGCCTCAGTTCTAAGCAGCGCTGTACTCCAGTGTCCTCTTGTTTGCTCACTACATAACTTCATAGGCAAACGGGGAACCGGGCAACCTTCTCCGCTGTGCTTCTGTAATTTGTCTCTTGGTCCCACACACAGCTGGGATAAAAGGGGCCATGAATGGTTGCCACAGTACTCTCAGTGTAAGAGATGCATGTTCCTTAACTCCATGCAATCTATTGTCTTCTATAGGATCACATTTATTTTTTCTTCCTTTAACAGGTATTTATTGAGCACCTGCTATGTGCTAGCCAATAGTCTAGTCACTGGGGCTGCATCAGTGAACAAAACAGTCAGGAATCATCCTTGCTCTCTTGGAGCTGACAGTAGAGGGCCATGTGTAAGTTCAGTGTTCTGAAGAAATCTTACTGCCACTGACGTGAGGATTGAGTGAGCACCTCCCCAAACTCAAGGCCATGGCTTCTTCAGTGGGAGTGAATCTGCTGCTGTCTCTGAGTTAATGTAAGGACCACACAGGTGCAAGGGAGTTAAATAGTTCTTCCTACTTAAGTTAAAGAAGAATTATTACAGGTTCAGTCCAATTTGATTGTAGTCAATTCAATTCAATGGCATTTTTATGTGTGAAGCACTGTCCTAGGTACTAGGGAAAAGTGGTACAGTTTGTAATTCAAATAGCCTTGTGTTTGGAGGTGTGGACAGGCAATGTAGACTCCTTGCAAGTGAATCCTGATTTGGCCACTTGCTAGCTACATGACATGGGATAAGTTACTTAATCTTTTTATACTTTATATTTTATTAGTATAATAGGGATGATGATAACATTACTTACCTTAGAGTTGTCATGAGAATTAAGAGAGTCAGTCTGTATAAAGTATAACATTGCTTGACACATACTAACACTCTTTTTTTCCCCGAGATGCAGTCTTGCTCTGTCACCCAGGTTGGAGTGCAGTGGTGCAATCTTGGCTCATTGCAACCTCCACTTCCTGGTTTCAAGCAATTCTCTTGCCTCAGCCTCCCGAGTAGCTGGGATTACAGGTGCCTGTCACCATGCCTGGCCAGTTATTGTATTTTTTAGTAGAGATGGGGTTTCACTATGTTGGCCAGTCTGGTCTCAAACTCCTGACCTCATGATCCGCCCGCCATGGCTTCCTAAAGTGCTGGGATTATAGGTATGAGCCACCGCGCCAGGCTAACACTTTTTCATGCCGTTGCTAAGCTGATGTAGCTCGTTGTGTTTTGTTTCTTTAGATTTTCTTAGTTGGTTTATCTAGATTGATGTTTACTTGAGTAGGATAAATGGACATCTAAAATTTTCATTTAAAGAAAGACCTTGGAGCTTATAGTGGATAATAACAAGATCTCTTATTTGTGGAGTGCTAGGCAGTTTACGTTCATTATCTTATTAAATGTCACAACAGTCCCATACATCAGATGTTCTTGTACTGATTACCTGAGGGGAAACTGAGGCCGAAAGAATAATATATGTCCACTGAAAGCCCACGGGTAGCATGTAGTAGGGCTGGGATACACACATGGGTCAGGAGGACTCCTAGCCTCATTCCTCAGAGCTGTGCCTTACTGCCTCCCGCTGTCCCTTCACATCATGTGTGAGCCTCCAATGACTGCAGCCTTGGGCTTTCCCAGCTAATCATACATCCAGATTCTAACCGACTTTTCCCATTGCCTTATCGTCTGATTCCTGAATGTAGCCATGATGCCTTACTGTTCCCCTTCTCATGATAGTGATCTGGGGTCAGAAAAAGAGAGGCAGTAGTGTTTCACCACCCCCATTTTCATTGTCCCAGTGTATTAGAGATGCATGGGAGCAGAGAGTTGAGCACGAGCTGGACAGAATGAGGGCATTAAAACCTCTGCACATCCCTGGCTCTATTTCTCAAGTTTTTCTCTAATCCTTCCCAATTCATGTAGAGTGAAGACAGTGAAATTATAGCTTACTAGGATGTCACCCCAGACAAATTTTTTATTTTGGGTCCATGGACCATTCCTTAGGATCTAATTGCTATACGTGAACATTGGGGGATTCTGAAAAAATGCATTTAGAAGTTTCCAGTGCTTGCTTTGCTCTAAACATTGAATCAAAAGTTGGAGATCTAGGGCCGGGCACAGTGGCTCTTGCCTATAATCCTAGCACTTTGGGAGGCCGAGGTGGACAGATCACCTGAGGTCGGGTGTTTGAGACCAGCCTGACCAACATGGAGAAACCCCTTCTCTACTAAAAATACAAAATTAGCCGGGCGTGGTGGCGCATGCCTATAATCCCAGCTACTCAGGAGGCTGAGAGAGGAGAATTGCTTCAACCCAGGAAGTGCAGGTTGTGGTGAGCCAAGATGGTGCCATTACATTCCAGCCTGGGCAGCAAGAGTGAAATTCCTTCTCAAAAAAAAAAAAAAAAAAGTTGGAGATCCAGAGGACAAAGAAGTAGTCTCTGTTCCTCAGAGCTCTCAGATTGGAAGGCAGGAGACAGTTAAGCAAACCTACCTTACAAAAAGCATATGATAACAACGTCAATGGAGGTATTTTTAGGAAGCCCTGTAGGCACAGAGAGGGAGAATTTAGCTTAGAATGTGTATGTAGGGGGTTGAGTAGGGAAATTATAAATACTTTTGGAAGAGGTAATGCCAGAACTGGTTCTTAAAAGTCACTGTGGGTTGTGTGAGAGATGGGATGGGTGCAGAAAGTATAGAGAGAATAGACTATGGAAAAATGTGTGAAAGCAGAGAGTGTTCAGGAAATTGCAAATAGTTCTGAAAAACAGCAGATTACCATTTGGGGGCAAGATGTGAGTTAAGCTGTGGTAAGTGCAGAGTAAGTGTGTTTTATATCATGTGTGGAGCATGGACTTTATCTTTAAGAAAGTAGGGAGTCACTAAAGGGTTTGAAGAAGGTGAGTGATGACATGGGTTTTGCACTGTAAGAACTAAGAAGGTCATCATTCAGGTCAGGAATTCATGGCTCCTTTAACTGGACTAACAAATGCTAGATCGCCGAGGACTGAGTCACCCTGATGTGACCAAGACTTCATCTGCAAAATGTGATTGTAGAGTCTGGCACGGTGACCACATCATCACCACCCTCTGAAGTCAATTTTGATTCCTGTTTTTTAAAATGGAATATTGAGACAGGAAGAGTGTCGGAGTTTCCATTCATGCACCAGAAGTCCAGGGCAGCCCTAGAAAGCAGAAGTTCCTGCACATTAGTCAGAACAAAGAGGAATGCTTTGTTTTCACAGGAGAACTGGCAATTTAGATTGTTTAGGTAGTTGGTGATGAATGAAGTCACAAGACATTCGCCTTTCCTGCTTCCTTGACTTCACACCTAGATAACTCCTGAGGAAGTATGGAGATTATTTCAACTCTGTTTGGCCTAGAGAAAACAAACTATGAAGTAAAAAACAGTTAGATAAATAAATATATGAAATGTATTCTGAATCACTCAGAGACCTATTATTTAATTTAATTTAATTTAATTTTAAGTTAAAAATAATAATTATGTATATTTATGGGCACAATGTGATGCTTTGATATATGTTTACAATGTAGAATTATTAAATTAGGCTAATTTAAAAATCCATCACCTTACATTTTTTAAAATGAAAATTGAAATTAATTTATTTTTTAGGCTCCTTCATAGGATCATCTTTTTTATTTTGTGGTAAAACATTATAAATACACTTTTTAGTGATTTTGATATATACAATGTATTTTATTTATTATAGTCACCATTCTGTGCATTAGATCACTAAAACTTATCCCTAGTGTTAAGTGAAACTTTGTACCTCTTAATCAACACTATTTCCCATCTAACCCCCTTTCCCAGACTCTGATAGCCACCATTCTACTCTCTACTTTTGAGTTCAACTTTTTTAGATTCCACATATAAATGAGGTCATGCAGTATTTGTCTTTATGTACCTGGATCATTTTGTTTAAAATAGTGTCGTCCAGGTTTATCCATGTTGTCACAAATGACAGGATTTCTCCCTTTTTAAAGTTATGAATAATAGTATTCACAATTTTTTAGGTGAATTATTTTTTAAGACTGAAGAAGAATATGCCATTGTATATATGTAACATAACACATTTTCTGTATCCATTTTCTGATGATGGACACCTAGGTTACTTCCATATCTTCCCTATTATAAATAGCGCTGCAGTGTAATCCCAGCACTTTGGGAGGCTGAGGCAGGGGGATCATGAGGTCAAGAGATCGAGACCATCCTGGCCAACATGGTGAATCCCCATCTCTATTAAACATACAAAAATTAGCTGGGTGTGGTGGCGTGTGCCTGTAGTCCAAGCTATTTGGGAGGCTGAGGCAAGAGAATCGCTTGAACCCAGGAGGTGGAGGTTGCAGTGAGCCAAGATCACACCACTGCTCCAGCCTGGGCGACAGAGTGAGACTCTGTCTCAAAAAAAAAAAAAAAAAAAAAAAGATAGTGCTGCAGTGAACATAGGAGGCAGACATCTCTTCAGCATACAGATTCAACTCCTTTGGATAGATACGCAGAAGTAGGATTACTGGATAGTGTGATAATTCTATTTTCAGTTTCCTGAGAAATTTCCATACTGTTTTCCATCATGGCTGTATTAATGCACGTTCCGACCAGCAGTCCTAAGGCTTCCCTTTCTCTCACCAACACTTGTAATCTTTTGCCTTTTGATGATAGCCCTTCTAGGAGGGGTGAAGTCCTATCTTATTGTGGTTTTAAGTTGATTTAGGACAAGTGTCTAGGTCCAGGACTTCTTTGGCCATATAAAATCTATTTGTATGGAATCTATAGATGCCTACCTCCCCACCTACTGTTTTTAAAAATTATGAAAACCTTATGGAGGTTTGTTTCTTATTGCATTAAAGTTTTCCTTCAATGCGTTGTTGACGTTGCAATGCAGTGCAGCCAGAATTTGTTTCCCATAACAAAGATGCCACTCAAGTTTGACTGGCCTTTGTTTTCTTCAGTGGGTATTGTAGAGTTGTTTTTATTGAAGGACTCTGAGCTGTACTGTCACTTCCTTTTTATCTTGTTCACCAAGAGTCTTGGAACATGGCCCGTGCAAGAGAAAGAACTTTTGATTTCAGAGCTCAAGACATCTTTTTTCTTAGTTTTACTCAGTGACAAATGCACACAGTCATTCACAGCCCCACCCGACATGCTTAGCATTCACCTATAGTTCCACAAATCCACTCCTCCAGTGCTTAGCATGAAGGGCATTTAATAAATCGAGACAAAGAAGATTGTGTAAAGCACTCATTCTAAGTGACTTTTCATGTTCATCTTCTCAGTAGAATGTCTTCTTTGTGCTTTTGAATAAAAAACGACTTGGGAGAGCATCAAAATTCAGGGGAAATATTCAGATTTCAGAAAAAAAAGCAGCTTTCCTGGCGAGTCTCATTTTTTAGGACAGCTATATAACCTGTAATTCACATGAACACCCACATATCTTTTAAAACCCGCTTTCTCACCACTGTGACAGAATTTTATCTCTTCACTATTGAGATTTCTCTGGAGAGTCCAGTACTGCATCATTTTGACAAACCTGAATGTGGAGAGATGAATGCTTCTCATCTCTGAAACACTTCAGGGTAAGTTGCTTTAACCAGTTTCCCGTTTTCAGAGGTGATTTTTCTGTCATCTCTTCAAATCCATCAAGGTTCATTTAATTCTTTCAAAAGCCATATGTTAAAAAAAAAGTGGAAATCTCCTCACAGTAGCACTCATTGCTCTGGGACCTGGAGTTATGCTGACCACTGTTATTACCTGCAAGGGCCACACACACGTATCTGTAGCAGGAAGGCCTGTCTGTGGAAAGGAACCACAGCCCTCTGTGACTCAGTCTAAGTCTTACTGCTCACCATGCTTTCTTCTTGTTCTCTGGAAATCCCCTTTCCTAAGGCACACTGATTTCTAGCAGGGCAGGAAAGAATGTCTTTATGCGATAGTTGGCATTCAAAATATTTTGCTGAGGGAAAATGGGTGGATAGGGAGAAAAACATAGGCTATTAATTGAAAACCAATTAGACTTATCAGCTGAACACTTTCTTTGGCAGTTTGAGAATGGGTTTTTAATGATTAGTATAGAAAATGTATCATTCCAAAAATCTGATGATCTAAAATAGAGAAATGGTGACTGACATACAGTATACTTATAAACTAAATTAGGGGTTAATGCATAGCCTGTGGGCCAGAAATGGCTCACTGCCGGTTTTTATTTTTGTGAACTAAAAATGGTCTCTATAATTTTAAATGATTGAAAAAAACCAAAAGAGTAGTAATATTGCTATGACCCTTGAGAGACTCATGTGAAATTTCAGTTTTTGCATACATAATAAAATGTTAATGGAATAGTTACGACCACTTGCTTATATATTGTCCACGACTACTTTTGTGCTACGACGGAGTTGAACTGTTGCATAGTTGAATAGTTGTGGTATTTTAGGCCCTCAAAGCCTAAAATATTTACTATCTGCCCTTTATAAAATTTGCTGATCACTGGGCTAGATTATTGCATTACAGTTAAAGTGGTACTATTTAAAAATAATTTTTAAAATACTTATAATATTTAGTGAAATAATTATGACAAATTCTACATATAAGATGATCCCAAATAGCTTTTTTTCTTTGCATAATTTTTGCCTCTTTCTCCTGGTAGAAATGTAAGCTCCACGAAAGCAAAAAACTTCACATTTATCTAATTATGTATCTATTATATATGCAGCTTCAGTTTCTAGAACAGTGCTTAGTGCACAGTAAATGCTCAAGAAATAGTAAAGGTCAGTTGAAGCCTGATGAATGATGTGATTATGTAATATATATGTAGTAGTCATCAGAACAAAACCTTTCTGGGGCATGCGTTTATGATAGGTACCATGCTGGGAATTTTAGATGCACAATCTGATTTCTTCCTAACAAGGTACATTATTGCTCCCATTTTACAGATGAGAAAAACAAGGTTTAAAAAGGTTACATAACTTCTCTAACGTTACAAAGCTAAGACATAATGTGACCAGAATTCTGTTGGATTCCAGAGACAGAGCTCTAACCATAAGTTGTACTCTTTAAAAGAAAAATTCTAAAAGTAATTTACCTATTCAGGTAAGAAAGAAAGGGATAGAAAAATACTGGAGGTAAATATACAAATAACAGAACCAACTACTGGGAGATGAGGTTGTAGGTGATTTTTATTTTCTTAGCTATACATTTTTATGTTTTTCTATATTTCATATATTTTCTATATTTCAAACCCATAAAATGAATGGGTTTACCTTTAATTAGTTTTACAGTAAGAAACAATGTTTCTAAGGGAAGAAAAACAGCTCAGCAGGTTTCAATTTGTTTAAGTAGATCATTTCCATGTTTCTCCAAAGGCATTGTATGAATTGCTGAGGAAACTGCTGTCCATCTGACTTGTATATTAATTTGTACTGAAGTCCACTGTTAGATTTCAACTCCCTTTGAATGCTTTCTAGCCCTGAGCATGCAAAGTGCTTTTTGTATGTGTATAACTTTGGTTCAAAGACACTGATAGAGCTTCTTGGTGTTTATTTTTAGACGCCTGAAGTACACATCTTTGGAGACTGTGTGTGTGTTTTCTATTCGTATTTGGTTATATTGGCCCAGTGCTGTCTTCCACCGTAGGATGGACTACTTTTACCTGGAATTCATTCTTTTAAATTAAATTGGCATAGTATTTGGAATATATGCATTTAAAATTACTTATATCTAAGAAGATAATTAGGTCCCAGAAACCCCAAATCATTTACTAAGGTAAAAAGAAATTGGAAGGAGAGAGAGAAGGCTACAAATGGAGTTCTTTTGTATGGCTCACATTTCTTTCTCCATTCTTCTCTTAATTTTGCAGCAATGATTGTGGCATATTTTCCGTAATCCAAAAGACTTTCCACATACCCTGGCCTACATTGCAAGGCTAAAGTGGGAAAGATTTTTCTTTGAACAGAACTGGAATGCAAGTGATTAGAATGAGTTAAGTGCATGTTATTAAAACCACGAAGGTTAGTGCAACACCAAACTCATGAGTGGTCAGAGAAGAGGACTGTTTCCTGTGTTAAAAGACTGGAGATGAGAATTCTACAAGATGGCAAGACAGTAAGGTGGCAAAATAAAGTTTCTAGTAGACGGTAACGTTGTAGATTGAGAACATCTGAGGCTATTTAAGAGAGGTTTTAAGAATTCCTGTAACATGTCTGAACATTCCAGTTGTAATTTCAGAGGTCTCTGTTGTTCAGGCCTGTTAAGGATGAGTTAAGTGGGCTTTATCGGATCTTTGTAATTTAGTTGTTTTTATCAAGTGCATCATTCTGATTTTTGAGTTATAAGCAAAGCTGCTCAATACCGTCTCTTTGTGACTTTATTGGGCAGAAATGGAAGCTTGGAAGTGATGTTACTGGTTTTAAGGTTGAAGTGTTGTTTAATGTGTCCGAATCATGGTCTTCCTTGTTTATGATTATTTCACTGGGGCCCATATTCTTTATACAGTTTAGAAATGAAAGAAATTGCGTTTCTAAACCTCCAAGAGTGAGACAAAACAAATTGAGTGACAGATTTTAAAAAAGTCACCTATGCACATGCAGTTGAAGAACTGACATTTGCTTAAATGCACTTTGTTGAGGTTATGTGTGAATGAATGATCCCTTACCAAGAGCACTGTTGTGCTTGCACAGTTTCTATCAGAAAAGAAAAAACCTCTTACCTCTTTTTTTTTCTTCTTTGGAAATTACAGTGATTGGTGTGAACCATACAATTTCACTTTTAAATTTGCGACTTCTAAAAATTCTTTTTCTTCCTGACACCATAATGTGGCCTCAGGAAATCAGACAGTTGTTATTACAAATAAATAGCAGCTCCACTCAGACGTTGAATAGACAATTATAAATGTCTGGATTCTTTCCCGTTTTGTGGTGGCTGCTTTTAGATGTGGAATAAAACCACATTAACCATAGGACGTTGTTATTGATGCTTAGTATCCTATTCCTGCCACATCTATCAAGTATCTTGTTAAAAATATTTTTTCATTGTCTAACAATAACTTTCTGCTTTATAAGACTTATAATAAGAAGCACTGAGGTATGAAAGTATTAAAACATCGGAAGACAAAGGGACCATAAAATATTGTCGAATCATACTCTCACATTTGATAGCTGAGAGTGAATGACCTGCTCAGAGGCACACACTGCATCAATAGTGTGCTCAAAGTGTGTTTGTTTTTCTGATTCCACAGATGGCCGCCCATGCCCTGTCATTCTCTGGGATGCATCTTTATCTCCAGCAAGTAATGACACCCATTCTTCTGTTAAGCTCACCTGGGGAACTTATCAGCAGTTGCTGAAGCAGAAGTGCTGGCAGAATGGCCGAGTACCCAAACCTGAATCGGGTTGTACTGAAATACATCATCATGAGTGGTCCAAGATGGCACTCTTTGATTTTTTGTTACAGGTAAGTTTATCACATCAAGCAAACAGTTATCTAATACTGGTGCTGAGATATATTAGCCTGACACTAAGGATTGCTCAGCGCCTGGAGTTTTTATGAAGCTGGTGATAACATCTATTAGGTTGTTCCAAAAGTAATTGCGGTTTTGGCCATAATGGCCAAATGCAGATGAAGCCTCCAGGTAGCAGGCTCCAGAGAGAATAGATCGTAAATGTTTCTATCCGACTTAAAGAGGTACCAGACTCTCAATCTCTCCTGGACCAAGAAAAAGATCTGGAAAGGGAAGGGCATTCTCTACAGAATGTGGATTTTCCCCATAAGTGGCAGCTTTGCAGGGCCATTTCAAAATATCAAAGATACACATTTTGGGGTAAAATAATCAGATTTCTTTCAGAGCCCACTGTCTGTCATGTTAGTATCTTATTGCTACAGAGTCTGTTTTGCCAGTCTTAAGTTCTGTTTTAATGTTAATGCCAGTCAACTGTGCCTGAATTCCAAATGGAGGAAGACATAAGGAGGCATGCCCAACCACCCATTCCCAGCATGGCCTGAACTAGCGTTTCAGGTTACTTTTATTTTTTATTTTTTATTTAAATTTTTTTAAATAGGTTTTGTGGGGACAAGTGGTGTTTTGTTACATGGGTATATTCTTTAGTGGTGATTTCTGAGATTTTGGTGTATCCATCAACTGAGCAGTGTATACTGTACCCAATGTGTAGTCTTTTATCCTTCACCCTCCTCCCATTCTTTCTCCTGAGGCCCCAAAGTCCATTGTATCATTCTTATGCCTTTGTATCCTCCTAGCTTAGCTTCCACTTATGAGTGAGAACATATGATGTTAGGTTTTCCATTCCCGAGTTACTTCACGTAGAATAATGGTCTCCAATTCCATCCAGGTTGCTGCAAATGCCATTATTTCATACCTTTTTTATGGGTGAGTAGTATTCTATGGTATATATGTATATCACATTTTCTTTATCCACTTGATTGATGGGCGTTTGGGCTGGTTCATATTTTTGCAACTGCAAATTATGCTGCTATAAACATGTGTGTGCAAGTGGCTTTTTTGTATAATGACTTCTTTTCCTCTGGGTAGGTAGCCAGTAGTGGGATTGCTGGATCAGATAGTGGATCTCCTTTTAGTTCTTTAAGGAACCTCCACACTGTTTTCCATATTGGTTGTACTAGTTTACACTCCCATTAGCAATGCAAAAGTGTTCCCTTTTCACCTTATCCAGGCCAAAGTCTATTATTTTATGATTAGGGCCACTCTTTCAGGAGTAAGGTGGTATTGTATTGCGGTTTTGACTGGCATTTCCCTGGTTATTAATGATAGTGATGTTGAACATTTTTTCCTATGTTTGTATATCTTCTGAGAATTCTCTGTCCTTAGCCCACTTTTTGATGGACTGTTTCTTTTTCTTTCTTGCTGATTTGTTTGAGTTCCTTATAGGGTCTGGATATGAGTCCTTTGTCGGGTGCACAGTTTGCAAAGATGTTCTCCCACTCTGTGGGTTGTCTGTTTACTCTGCTGATTAATTCTTTTGCTATGCAGAAGCTTTTTTGTTTAATTAAGTTCCATCTGTTTATCTTTTTTTTGTTGTTGCAATTTGCTTTTGGGTTCCTGGTCATGAAGTCTTTGCCTAAGCTGATGTCTAGAAAGCTTTTTCTGATGAATCTTTTGGAATTTTTATGGTTTCAGGTTTTAGATGTAAGTCTTTCATCCATCTTGAGTTATTTTTGTATACAGTAGGAAATGAGGATACAGTTTCATTCTACTCATTCAAATATGCATGGGATGTGTTTCCATTGGTTTGTGTTACTGATGATTTCTTTCAGCAATGTTTTGTAGCTTTCCTTGTAGAGATCTTTTACCTCTTTGGTTAAGTATATTCCTAATTATTTTATTTTTATTTTTTGCAGCTATGGTAAAAGAGGTTAAGTTTCTGATTTGATTCTCAGCTTGGTCACTGTTGGTGTATAGCAGAGCTGCTGATCTGTGTACATTAATTTTGTATCCTGAAACTTTACTGAATTCATTTGTCAGTTCTAGGAGTTTTTTGGAGGAATCTTTAGGGTTTTCTAGGTATACAATCATATAATCAGTGAACAGTGACAGTTTGACTTCCTCTTTACTGATCTGGATGTCCTTTTTTTCTTTCTCTTTTCTAATTCCTCTGGCTAAGACTTCCCTTACTATGTTGAATCAAAGTGTGGAAAATGGGATCCTTGTCTTGCTCCAGTTTTCAGGGGGAATGCTTTTAACTTTTCCCCGTTCAGTATAATGTTGGCTGTAGGTTTGTCATAGATGGCTTTTATTATCTTAAGGTACGTCCCTTCTATTCCAATTTTGCTGAGAGTTTAATCATAAATGGATGCTGGATTTTGTCAAATGATTTTTCTGTATCTGTTGAGATGATCATGTGGTTTTGTTTTTAATTCTGTTTATGTGGTATATCACATTTATTGACATGCTTGCATATGTTAAATCATCCCCATATCCCTGATATGAAACCACTTGATCATGGTGGATTATCTTTTTGATATGCTGGGTTGGATTAGCTAGTATTTTGCTGAGGATTTTTACATCTTTGTTCGCCTGGGATATTAGTCTGTAGTTTCCTTTTTTTTCTCTGTTGTGGCCTTTTCTGGTTTTTCCTATTGGGGTGATACTGGCTTCATAGAATGATGTAGGGGTGATTCTTTCTTTCCCTATCTTAATAGTGGAATAGTGTCATAGGATTGGTCCCAATTCTTCTTTGAATGTCTGGTAGAATTCAACAGTGAATCTATCTGGTCCTGGCCTTTTTTGTTGTTGTTGTTGGCAATTTTAAAATTACTGTATTAGTTAGGGTTCTCTAGAGGGACAGAACTAATAGAACAAATAGAATAGATATATATATATGAAGGGGAATTTATTAAGCAGTATTGACTCACACAATAACAAGGTGAAGTCTCACAATAAGCTGTCTGCAAGCTGAGGAGCAAGGAAGTCAGTAAGTCCCCGAATCTCCAAAGTAGGGAAGTTGACAGTGCAGCCTTTAGTCTGTCGCAAAAGGCCTGAAATACCCTGGAAAATCACTGGTGTAAGTTCAAGAGTCAGAAAGCTGAAGATCTTGGAGTCTGATATTTGAGGGCAGGAACCATCTAGCATGGGAGAGAGATGAAGGCCGGAAGACTCCGCAAGTCAGCTCCTTCCACCTTTTCTGCCTGCTTTATTCTAGCTGTGCTGGCAGCTGATTAGATAGTGCCCACTCAGATTGTGGGTGGGTCTGCCTCTCCCAGTCCACTGACTCAAATGTTAATCTCTTTGGCAACGCCCTCACAGATACACGTGGGAACAATATTTACATCTTTCAATCCAATCAAGTAGACATTCAGTATTAACCATTACAATTGTCTTTTCAATCCTGCTGCTTGCTATTGATCTGTTAAGAGTTTCTATTTCTTCCTAGTTTAATCTAGGAGGGTTGTATATTTCCAGGAATTTGTTCCTCTCTTCTAGGTTTTCTAGTTTGTGCATGTAAATGTGTTCATAGTAGCCTTGAATGATCTTTTTCATTGCTGTGGTATTGGTTGTAGAATGTCCCTGGCTTAGAGATTAATTCAGTTGTTTGTGGGCTTAGAATTTAATTTTGGTTTACATAATCCTGCAGTCATCATATACATCCTAGCTACCATTTATTGAGCTTTGAGGAATATTGTCTTACCCCATTTGGGAGGTGAGTAAACTGAGGCTTGGTGAGGTTAAGTATCTCATTCAAGTTCTTACAACCACTGAAGGCTGGAGCTGGGATTTGTTTGGATCTGTTGATGGTAAAACTGTCTTCTTTCCAACATTCCACACTGTGTTTCAATGGTCACTTGGCCATGTAACTTATTTTCCTTATTTTCTTTCCAATTAAATTTATTGCAGTTTTTAAAATGAAGATTCTACATTAGAATATAATAATATAGGGATATGGATGAACCTGGGAACCATCATTCTTAGCAAACTGACACAATAACAGAAAATCAAACACCACATGTTATCACTCATAGGTGGGTGTTGAACAATGAGAACACATGGGCACACGGAGGGGAGCATCACACACTGAGGTCTGTGGGGGGAGACTAGGGGAGGGACAGTGAGGGATAGGGAGTTGGGGAGGGATAATATGGGGGAAATGCCATATATACGTGACAGGGGGATGGAGGCAGCAAACCACATTACCATTTATGTACCTATGCAACAATTCTGCATGTTCTGCACATGTACCCCAGAACCTAAAATGCAATAATATATATATATATATAATTAAAAATTAAAAAAAGAAAATAATAAATATCATCATCTATATAATTATGTGACTCCAGACATCTTATACATTTTTCTTATGACTCTTTTCTCCCTTTGATGAATATTTCAGTACTTTTCTCCACCTCCTCATTCTGATTATTGCCTTTCCATTCCCCCATTTTAGAAAAAAAAGTTTCTGTTGTTGGATTGTTAACTAGTATCATGTGGAAATTTGGAATGGCCTTAGGACATATGCTAAATATTCTCCTTTTGTTCATTTTTTTTGTGTGTGAGTGTGAGTAGGAGGAAGAAATTGGAAAGGGACAAAAACGTAGGAAGAAAACCAGTTTAGTAGTGAGTCACAGTCTATGAAATAGGTACTTTGATGAAGGAGAAAAGGATCTCTGATGTTAGTGGTACAGAGACATCAGCAAGGACTAAACTGGGGAGTAGAACATTTGACTTTGCAAGGAGGTGGTCAGCAGCCACGAAGTTCTGCCTCCTTAAAGAGTGTTTGAGGGTCCAGCTATGAGGCTATAACTGGTTTTAAGCATTATATATGCATTATTTTATTATTCAATTTCATTAATGTACTAGCTCTGTGAAGTAGGCGTCCTTTCTTCATTTTACAGGTAGGAAAACTGAGGCACAGAGGAGTCTGAGATTTCAAGCTAACAAGTTAGTCTGCCACAGTTTGATAGATGTTAGCAGAAGATATGAAACTCCCTGGTCAGAGACAAATGACTTTCTTACTCATGATATAGCAGGTGGTATGAGTTTTATGCTCCCTTGCCTCTCAAGTTCTTTTGGGGTGATATAGAGTGGCCTTGGTGAATGCTTCAGATAGTGTGTTTATGTCACTGCTGAGGGACTCTAAGCTTAGGAAACCCCTCATTCTATAAGGAACTGCTAGTTAACCTGTCTAATATTTGCCTCAGAAGGATACAGTATCTTGATTATCTTTGTCAGGAAACAAATCTGCACTTCATCTCAGAGGGAGATACTCTCTGTTTGCTATGCTAACACTCTTCAAAATACACGCGGAACAAAATCTAATGTAAGATGTGCAGAAATGCCATGAAGAATTGTCTCTCAACAATTATCTAACTTGTTTAATGTTACATAGCTGTTAAGTTCCTAAACAGAGATATTATCAAATCTAGCTAGTGGTAGATTCAATATTTTTAGCAATTTTTGTGTAATTACTACCAAGTTATCTTTGGATTAATGAAACAAGTCGATATGATAAAATGTAATAGTAATAAAGTGAAGAATGAATGAAAGTACCTCAGGTCAAGTAGGTAAAAGTTTTCACTATGAGGTCAAGTGTTTGGGGAGTGGTAAGTAGAGATGTTGAAATTCCTGCGAATGGTTAGAAGGACAATGTAAAATACATTATGAGCCTGTCAGTGAGGTCTATGAGAAAGGACTTTGAGGTTTGAAGCTGGTAAAAATAAGAGCTAACCTATTGTGAATAGAGGGCAAGCCCTTATGTTCTCTAGTGATACGTGTTTTATTTTAAACCCCTCAACTAAATCTCATTCTACCCTACTGCCTTTATCATTCTCTTTTCTATTGAGGGAAGCTCCATTTATGCAACATCTATTGTGTGTTATAACGTAGAAAACAACCACAATGGTAGCAAAGTAGTACAAAGTGATCATCCTCACTGTCCTACTTCAAGTTTTTTAAAAAGCTATTTAGTTAAGAAAACATAGTGCATGAAACAAATGATAGATCCATCTAAGAATTACTGGATGACAATATAAGTTCTAATTTTTATGAGGTCAAACAAGGAAGAGCACTTTGCCATAAAATAGTGAAGGAGGAAGAGTTTGAGTAGGATTGTAGGTTGTCAATGATAGAGAGGATAGGGAAAAGTTTGAGTAAGAATATAAGATTGGTACTATTCATACAACATTCAGGGCATCCGAAATGTACTATTTGAAGCAGAGAGTTCTTTGAGAGGAGTAGTAATGCTTGCTGCCTCTAAGAGATGTTTCAACATAGAGGAAGAGAGATGTTTCTCCAAGATGTATGTTTACTTTGTAATTTTCTACTGTTCATACTTATTCCTGACTGAGCAAGAGCAAATTCCAGCTGAGCCCCAGTCTTCTTCTGACTGCATCGGCAGCTTTAATCATTATCGTGCCTATCCCATCTGTGACTTTGAGGATGAATCTGCACATGTGAAATCACTATTAGGAGTTTTCAACAAAGATAAATATTTCACATCTGTTTCCCCCTCTGCCTGGAGTGGGAGGGTCTTTCTCTTTTTTGATACTCTATAAGGTTGAGGTCTCTGCAAAACTTTACTGGAACTTGCTCAAATTATAATACCAAGATTGGAGCTCCTGATTTTGGCTATGGCTAAAGCACAAAGCTAAAATCAGTAGTTAATCTGATTGTTATCAGTTAACTTGGTTAATATTTACAAAAGTAACATTATTTGTCAAATTATATACGTAGGGATGGATGGCAACTGAGAGAATGAACTTACACATTTTGTTTATTCAACATTTATTTATTTCCCACAGTGCAAAAGGTCAGAGGCTAATTTCCTATAGATGTTGCAGCATTTTACAATTTCAACAGTAAGGTATGACAGTACCTCTTTCTTTTTCTCTTGCCAACTGTGGGAAGTGGAAAACAAAGTAATATTTTTGCTGATCTTGTGGATAGTAAAGGGGTCTTATTTATATTTTTTAGTTTTTCACTTTGAGTGATATTGAGGATATTGTATTTTCTTCCCCTTTTTAAAAATAGAGACAGGGTCTCACTCTGTTGCCCAGGCTGGAGTGCAATGGTGTGATTATAACTCACTGCAGCCCTGGTCTTTTGGGCTCAAGCAATCCTTCCACCTCAGCTTCCTGAGTAACTGGGGCAACAGGCACATGCCACTACACTTTTCAAAAATTTAAAAAAGCTTTTTTAAGACAGGGTCTCATCATTTGGCCCCGTCTGGTCTCAAACTCCTGGGCTCAAGTAATCGCCTGTCTCGGCCTCCTAAAGTGCTGGGCATGAGCCACCACACCCAGCCTCCATTTTCAAACATTTATTATATATACTTTACTTTCTATGAATTGCGTGCTCAAATTGTTGTGCCTTTTGATTGCATTTTATAGCTTTTTCTTATTGATTGATAAAAATTTTTTTGTATTTTATGAAAATTAACCTTTATCGATCTTATATGTCTTAAATAATTTTTCTGACTTTGTTGTTCTTTTGACTTTGCTTACAGAAGAGCTTACTCCAGAGGAGTTTTACTTGTTTTTAATAAAATCATATCTTTATTCTTTTAATTCCTGTATTCAGTATCATAAAAATTTTTTTATTTAAAAAAATTTTTTTATTATTTTTGGAGACAGGGTCTTGCTCTGTTGCCTAGGCTGGAGTGTGTTGATGTGGTCATAGCTCACTGCAGCCTCAGTCTCCCAGCTTAAGCGATCATCTTGCCTCAACCTCCTGAGTAGCTAGGACTACGGGTATGCGCCACCATGCCTGGCTAATTTTTTTTATTTTCAGTAGAGATAGAGTGTCACTATGTGGCCCACGCTGGTCTTAAACCCTGCTGCTCAAGTGATGTTCTTGCCTTGTCCTCTCCAAGAGTTGGGATGACAGGCGTGAGTCACCATGTCTGGCCATAAAATATTTATAGAATAATATTAATCAAAAAAGTTTATTGAATAAACAAATGGACAAACTTAGGCCATTTTTCATGAATGCTGTAAATAGTTATTATTATTGATACACTCATCAATTACATGAAAATTTTTATTTTAAATCAGAATAAATGCTTAATTTAAATGGTATTGAGGAACGTATTGGATGGATATTTGTGAACAATCTTAGAAAAGTTGTGCCTGAAGCAAACTAAAGTCACTTGCTCTATGATACCAGAGCAAGAGCAAGGGAATACAGAAACCAGTTGTTAATTTTCTGTACACAGCATTCTTTTTGTTTCACCCATTTGACAAATCTACATTCACAAAGGCTATGCCATTTTACTGGGTCTGTAAAATGTGAAAGAAACACAAGTAATCTTTTATTCTTAAAGCGTGGGGGTAAAAACTGCCTAGACGAAAATTCACCTCCATTAGGATGACAAAGAGAAGTATTCTAGAGAGTGTTTGAGTTTCCAAGATTTGGTCAAATTTCTCTCAAAAGATTATATAAGATAACCAGAGCACATTCAGGAGGTAGAAAACTTGCTTTTTGACCAAAGAGACACTATTCGTAATGGTTAGGAACTGGGACTCTGCTGTCAGTTATATTTTCGTCCCAATTCTGCCACGACTGATTTAACCTCAAGAAGTTGCTTGAACCTCTCTCTACACTGGTATCCTCATCTGTAAAATAGGAATAATAATGGTGCATATGTAAATATTTTATACACGTAAAGCATTTAGAATGATGCCTAGTACATGGTAGGTCCTCAATAAGTAATGCTTATGAATTAAGCAACTGATCATCCAGAAATAAGAGTAGAAATAGGTAAGAATTAAATAAATTATTTTATCATTTTTATTTATTAAATTATAAGCCATTCTCAAATAATTTCATTTCTTTGTATTCTTATGGGCTTTCATACTTATATGCCTTCGTCTCTTAAGTTTTAAATATATTTGACTAGTCTGTCTTAACAAACTGTAAATTTCTCAAGGGCAAGTCCCTGTCTTTTTCAACTTTGTAACAATTTTATTAGTGGCAGAGTGTCTGGAAATGTCACACTTACCTAGGGCATGGTTTATTGGAAAAAAAATTACTTAGTTATATTAAAATATTAAGTCCAAAATGTCAGATTAAAAATGTTAAATGTAAAAGATATAAAGTGTTCTGACAATACAGGTATACATAGTTTTGTTAAAGGAAGAGAATTAGAAGTTTAGAAAATAAAAGAAACAAGTAAAAAATGTTTAATATTTTCAATATTTGATGGAGTTCTTGATATACTTACATTTTCTAAGAATAACTATTTAATGATGACTTAATGTGTGTTAACATGGAAGGGTACCAACAAAGATGTGTCTTGGGACATATTTTCTTCTATCATCAAAAAAAAAAAAAAAGCTGCGTATATTTCTTTTCACTTGATTGTAGCAGACTTTTTTGAGCTCTTATCTGCTCCAGACACTGAGTAGGTTTAGTGCTGGTAATAAAAGACAAATGAGATCATTTCCCTGCCCTCAAGAGTTATACAATCTACTAAAAGAGACAGATAATCACAGCAGAATATAGCAAGTGCCATAATTGCATTAAGAGTAATATTTTACAGGAAGAAATAAGGTACTATTGATTATTATTGGAGGTTCGAGAGCGTAGACAGAAAATGTGATGTAATCTAGAAATGGAGGAACCTGCAGAAATTAGGTGAGTACAAGAGATGGAAAGAGAGTTTATGAGAGGGAGGAATTTTGGCAAAGGGTTGAAGGTCTGAAAAGGTTCATTGAGTGGGAGAAATGGTGCTTACAGAAATATCCTGTTTCCTAGAGTGATTTTCTCTCAGACGGCTGTGAGTAATAAACTTGTATTCATAAATTCAACAGACAACAAGAATATCAGTTGATATGCCTTGCCTCCTGGATTTGTCTTATTTAATATAACTCTGTCCTCCTAATTTTTACCTGACTTCTAAAGAATTATTTCCTGAATCTAATGAATTAGATCAAGAGGTGTTCATCTTTGCCCTACTTTCTCCTGTATTTGATTCTGTGCATTATTTTTTCCACTTAACGGTATGATAAAAGTAAGAGTAAAAATTCCAACCAATCACCATTGAAACAAGAGGGAACTTACTACTGTTCATGGAAAGATCTTTGTTTCTGCAGGAACATTCTATGTGGAGGACAAACAAAGATTCAAACTATGTCCTCCTTGGTAGATGATGAGGATTTTTCTCCTGCTTGCTGCTCAAGGGCCTTGCGACCAGCTTTCAGAGGTCAGTGAGAAAACACACTCACAGGCAGGTGCTCTGACAGCAAGAGGCATAGTGCTCCAGGGTCCTGGACATTGGGATTTCAAATAGTTTCGGTTGGTTTTATTGCTTTGCTGAATCAGAATACTGCCAAACTAAATGACCTCTAGCCATGTATTTATTGGTAAGTTCAAGCAAATGAATGAAATACTTTCTCATTTATTTTCTAGCAAACAATGAGAGATAATGTAGTTGGATGTTGCCTTGGTTTCAAGTAGCAAAGAAAGTCTGGGATTAGTTGTCAGTATTGGTTAGCATGCTGAATTGGTTGGGATCTAGGGAGCAAAAATTGTCAGGGATCAGAGGGTTTAGAGAACAATATACTTCTGCTTTTTATTATTTTTGAGGCATTTCTCCATTTTTTTTTTTTTTGTGGAGGCAATTAGAGTGGTTCATTTGGTTACAAGGAGTCACTTACTAAGGTAAAGGATATGGGAACGTATGATGCTAGGCATTAAAAATGTAAAATTCCAAACTTTCAGGTATGGACATACTAAGCACTGAATGGCATTGTGGTTATTATAGACTTCTAATTGTGTACAGCTAAATTTGTCATAAATGAAATTCAAAAGTCTGACTTAGTTTCTACTATATATATTTCCATAGTTTGTCGCTAGGAGAAATTATTTCAGCATTGATGATGTTACTTAAGATAATGATACTACTTAATAAAATAATGATGTTATCTGATTTAGGGAAGCCTCAGAAGACTTTCCAAATTATCTGGCAACGTTACAATTTTATTCTCCTGAATATTGCTTGCAATAAGTGAGCATATTGGCCAGAAAACTTGGTATTTATTGGGAACCTATGATGTGTTTACTGCTTTATATATTTAGATGTATAGAGACAGGGGAAGTGATGTAAAATAAGTACATATACAGATCTACTTATAACGTCAGGGAACATGGAGCTTTTTTTTGGTAGGGAAATAATGTAAACAAATGGTAAACCATGACAAGGAAATACTTTTATTAAAGGAGGATTTGGGTTATTTTAGTATTGGTAACAATATTTGACTTATATTTTTATTTTATTCATTTATTTCATTATACTAAGTTCAATTTATGACACTTTATTTTTAAATACATCATCACATTTCAGGAGACAGCACAAAGGATATCATTTTTTAATGCAAGGGTAACTAAACAATAATTTACTTTAAATAGCAAGTGGCCACTTCGTCCTCTCACACTTGATGTCTAGAAGTAAATTTGTTACCTCATCACCTAACAATTTGCCATCTTGACTTGCCTATTTTTATTCATGTCATTACTATTTTTAAAACATTCCAGAATTGAGCTTTTATGTCATCTTTTAATCTTTCTCTGCTTAGTGTTTCATATTCAAGTAGCAGTGAACTTTGATGTTCCTCAAAGTCATTCCTGTCACTTTTTTCCTTTTCATTTCTGCTAATGTTACCTCAATGAGACTTTTGTCAATGTAGATCAAGATACTGTAAGAAACTCCTAACTAATCTCCTGGTCTTTAGTCTTACCCAACTGCCAATTAACGTGCAAATCATTGCTGAATTTATCTTTCTTATTTCCCTTTTAGTCATATGGCCACTTGCAAAATAAAATGTCGAAAGACTTCCATTTGATGGGAAGATAAAGTTTAAATCCTTTAGTGCATTAAAAATTATTATGGAAAATTAAACATATGCAAAGGAAGGCAGAATATTATAATAAACCTTTATGTACCTGTCACTCAGCTTCAACAATTATCAGCTCATGATCCATGTTGTTTAATGTCTGTCTCTACCTACTTTCCACACCCACATTAATTTCAAGAAAATCATTGGCATTGCATTATTGCATCTGTAAATATTTCAGTATGTATCCCTAGAATATAAAACACATAAGCACATTACTATTGTCACATCCAAAAGAAAATTGAGCAATAATTCTGGTCAAATATCCAGTCAGTGGTCAGATTTTTATTTAATAAGTGTCATTTATATATTTCAGTTTGTTTATTTGAATCAAGATTTAAATAACGGCTACACCTTGTGATTGGTTTGTGTGCCTTCTAATCTATGGACTTTATATCTTCTCTTTTCCCTTTCAATGTCTTGTTGAAGAAACCACATAATTTGTTTTATAAATTATACACTCTAGATTTTGGTGATTGTATTTTTGTGCTGCCTTTCTTTTGCCCTTCCATATAGATTGGTGTTGAATTAATGAATAGATTTGGATTTGATTTATTTTGTCAAGTCTTCTTTGCAGATAGTGGTATGTTCTTTTATCAGAAGACACATCATATCTAATTAGTGCTTCTCTTTGTGATAATAGCAGCTATTGATGTTCACATTGATCCACCACTTCATTGGGAATTGAAAAATGATATATTAATTATATCATTAATTCTTCATTTATTAGTTGGACCACTAATTTAAAGAGGATTTTCACCTCATGTTCTTTTTGGTTATCCAGGGGTACAGTTTATATGGAAAAACATAGCATTGCTTTTAATAAGTCCCATGACTTAATTTGCTAACTTTCCAATCTTATCTGCCACTATTTCCTCATACAGGGTGTGTGTGTGTGTGTGTGTGTGTGTGTGTGTGTGTGTGTGTTGCAGTCTGGTCTATCCACTATTGGTTGAATATGACCCACACTCTTGTTCATGGTCTATTCCCTACTTCCTTTACTAGTAGAGATCACATAGGTCTTTCTTTGAATGTTGTGTAGTGTGGAGCTGCTCATTATAATATTTGGTGCTGTATGAAACCACATCATATAAGGCTGGTTTCCATGGACCTGCCATGTAGGTCAAATTGGAAGAGGGGTTATCATTTTTACATAGATAAGAGGACATTCAGAGAATACTTCCTGTGTAATCAATTCTCAATTGATCTTTGAGCCTCAGTCATCGTTTGAGATTTTGTAACTTGCTTCTTGAATCTGACAAAATGTCATTTCCATGCCTGGGACCGACTGTACTCTTGTTTATCAGCAAGTGTGTTTCCTTCCCACATGTTCCTTTGGCTGATCTGCACATTCAGTTCCTCTTTGACCATTCATGGAACATACTTCCTCTTTACACATGGCGACTCCTTTCGATTTCACTCCTCCGAAGACAATCTAATCTAGGTAGTCTGTAAAATCTGCCTCCAGAAGTAGACCTGCTATATTCAACCTCCCTTGAAATGTTAGGCCTTCTTAAAATCTTGAAGATGGTTAGGAAAACAACAGTAGAACTATGTGAGCCTATAGCAACTCTCTTCTGGCTTGTAGGGTTTCTGCTGAGAGATCCGTTGTGAGTTTGATGGGCTTCCCTTTGTTGGTAACCTGACCTTTCTCTCTTGCTGCCCTTAGCAATTTTTCCTTCATTTCAACCCTGGTTAATCTGATGATATATATGCCTTGGGGCTGCTCTTCTTGACTGTCTTCGTGGTGTTCTCTGTATTTCCTGGACTTGAATGTTGGCCTGTCTTGCTAGGTTAGGGAAGTTCTGGATAATATGCTGAAGAGTGTGTTCAAGCTTGGATTCATTCTCTCTGTCACATTCAGATACACCTATCAAATGTAGATTAGGTCTTTTCACATAATCCCCTACTTCTTGGAGGCTTTGTTCATTTCTTTTCACTCTTTTTTTCTCAAATCTTGCCTTCTTGTTTTATTTCATTGAGTTGATCTTCTTCTGCTTGATTGAAAGATATCCTTTCTTCTGCTTGGTCAATTCGGCTATTGAAACTTGTGTATGCTTTGTGAAGTTCTCGTGATGTGTTTTTCAGCTCCATCAATTCATTTATATTCTTTTGTAAGCTGTTTATTCTCATTAGCATTTGTCAAACCTTTTTTCACAGTTCTTGGTTTCTTTGCATTGGGTTAGAACATGTTCTATTAGCTCTGAGAAGTTGGTTATTACCCACTCTGATGCCTGTTTCTGTCAATTCATCAGACTCATTTTCTATCCAGTCTTGTTCCCTTGCTGGTGGGGAGTTGTGATCCCTTGGAGGAGGAGAGGCATTCTGGTTTGGGGTGTTTTCATCCTTTTTGCACTGGTTTCTTCCCATCTTAGTGGCTTTATCTACCTGTGGTCTTTGTAGTTGGTGACTTTCGGATGGGGTCTCTGAGTGGACGTCCTTTTTGTTGATGTTGAAGCTATTTCTTTCTGTTTCTTAGTTTTTCTTCTAACAGTTAGGCCCCTCTGCTGCAGGACTGCTGGAGGTCCACTCCAGACCCTGCTTGCCTGGGGATCACCTGTGGTGGCTGCAGAACAGTAAGGGTTGCTGCCAGTTTCTTCTTCTGTTATCTTTGTCCCAGAAAGATACCCACCAGATGTCAGCCTGAGCTCTCCTTTATGAGGTATCTCTTTGGATATACGGGAGTCAGGGAGCTGCTTGAGGCAACAGTCTCTCCCTTATAGGAGCTCAAGTGCTGAGCTGTGAGCTCTGTTGTTCCGTTCAGAGCTGCTGGGCAGGTGCATTTAAGTCTGCTGTAGCAGAACTCATAACCGCCTTATTTCCCAGGTGCTCTGTCCTGGGAAGGTGGGGCTTTGTTTATAAGGTCCTGATGTGCTGCTGCCTTTGTTTCAAAGATGCCCTGCCCAGCAAGGAGGTAGCCTAGTCACAGTCTGCCAGCAGAGGTGTTGCTGAGTTGCTGTGGGCTCTGCCCAGCTGCTGTGTGAACTTCCTTGTGGTTTTGTGTATAGAGGTATAGTTAGAACTGCCTCCGTAATGGTGGCCTGCCTCATTAATGGTGGCCTGTCTCTGTAATGGCAGACTGCCTTGGTAATGGTGTATTGCCTCGGTAATGGCAGACTGACTTGGTAATGGTGAACATACTTCTCCCCACAGAACTGGGACATTCCGGGTCCAGCTGTGCTTGCTGTGAAACTCAATGCAGAGCATTTCAGATTGCTTGTCTTTGTGGGGGTGGGACCAGCCAAGCCAGATCACCTGGCTCCCTGTTTCAGCCCCTTTTTGTTCAGTTGAATGGGCAACTCTGTCTCCCAAGCGTTCCAGTGGCCAATTGACATGGTGCCCAGATTTGTGTGAGTTTTTGTGTGGAGACCTGCTGTGCCGACTGAAACAGCTGTGCTGGAGACTCGTGGCACTTTTCTGCCCAGGAATCTCCTGGTCTGTGGGCAGTAAAAATTCATTTAGAAATGTGGTTATCACTCACCTTCTGTGTTCTTGCTGGGAATTGCACTCCAGAGCTGTTCCTATTTGGCCATCTTCAGGTGGAATTGAGGCTTGACTTTTAAGACCATATTCTCTCACTTCACAGAATTTAAGCATTTTCTTTATAAAGGCAACTTTAAGAAAAAGAATAGTCTATCCACACTGACCAATGTTCATTATAGAGGCATAGCTTATTAGATACCAGGCCTCAATAACCAGAATGTATCAGACAACATTCAGAAGTACATTCTGGTTATTGAGGACAGGTATCTAATAAACTATGCCTTTATAATGCACATGGGTCATTATAACATGTGCTGGTACATATCCTTTTCAGACTGATCTTTGTCTCAAAGCATATCTCTTTCATTAAGAAACATATAGATTCCTCATGTGTCTGCTTCCAACTTAAATGTATTCTGGGACTTAAATATATTCTTTCCACCTACTATCTAGCATTCATGTTCAGACATTACTGATGTTAATTGTTCTAAAGCCTCATCTGCATAACATGTAGAATAGAAAATTGGTTAACATAAGTCTTTGCTCTTGAATCAGTCTGAATTAAAGGAGGAAATATCTGATCAAATACGTTATCTTTGTAATTTCAAATTGCTCAGTGACAGCCAATTGAGCATTACTGGATTCATTCTAATTTTATTATTAATCAAAAGCACAGTGTATATTTTTAAATTTTATGTCCCTTTTGCTTATTTCCACCCTTGTGGTGAATTTTTTAGACTGTTGAAATTGATCAGTGCATAGTTAGTATGCCTCAGTTTTAAGTCTAGTTGTATGCATAGCTGGGCTAGAAAGAGCAGAGACTTGAGGAAGCCTATGTGATATCATAAATAACCGTTTGAGATTCAAACATTGTTTAACACATTGCTGGAAGTAGCTTTTGGGATTGGCTTCTTCACTAATCCTGTGCCATTGAACCATAGACAGTCTGAAACCAACCTTGACTGGTATGTTCTAGCAAAACAGGAAGTCAAAGCATTGAACCTCTGAGTAAGCCTGGTAGGATGCACATACAACAGTTTTGGAAAAGTGAACATGATAGTATTTTCAAAAGAACATCTGAGAGGGCAGACAGATATTCATAGGGCTCAATGTATATGCTTTTTATATTATATGTTTTTTAAAAATTTATGGTTCATTATTGGCTAATGAAGAAGTAGATTCAGAGAGGGCTAAGGGTTAAGTGAGAGCTGGTTCAACCAGTGCAAAAGTAGGATAAGTATTCTATTAGTTTCATGCTCTTCTCAACCATATTTATGATGTTTATGGACACATATCACTAAGAGATATATGGAGCTTCCAATAATTACTACTGTTGTATGATCAAATTGAATCGTTTGGGGCAATGGTTTTTGTGTGCCTTTCAGAGGTTCATAAAGTCAAAACTATTTTCACAATAGTACTGAGATCTTACTTTTTTGCTTTTTTTCAGTGTTGATATATGCAGTAGGGGTTAAATCTGTTGATGTTTTGCACGAATCAAGGCAGGCACCAAACTACCAGTGGTCATTGTACTCTTCACTGCCACTGCAGCCACAGGAAGAAAAATAGCACATGAAATAAATGACAGATTCTCTTAAAATTTTTCTTGAAGCAATAAAAATATATTAATTTTTTAAAAACCTCTACCTATGACTCCCTGTCTTTTTCTAAAAATATACATATATTATTGCATTTTAGGTTCTGGGGTACATGTGATGAACATGCATAGGCACATACATGGCAATGTGGTTTGCTGCTTTCCTCCACATCACCTGTATCTGGCATTTCTCCCCATGTTATCCCTCCCCAACTCCCCACTCCCTGCTGTCCTTCCCCTAGTTCCCCCCTACAGACCTCAGTGTGTGATGTTCCCCTCCCTGTGTCCCTGTGTTCTCATTGTTCAACACCCGACTATG
>NW_016107355.1:7247548-7293950 GCF_001604975.1 Cebus imitator
TGAACTAATTTACACTCCCACCAACAGTGTAAAAGTGTTCCTATTTCTCCACATCCTCTCCAGCATCTGTTGTCTCCAGATTTTTTAATGATCGCCATTCTAACTGACGTGACGTGGTATCTCAGTGTGGTTTTGATTTGCATTTCTCTAATGACCAGTGATGATGAGCATTTTTTCATATGTTTGTTGGCCTCATGTATGTCTTCTTTTGTAAAGTGTCTGTTCATATCCTTCGTCCACTTTTGAATGGGCTTGTTTGTTTTTTTCTTGTAAATCTGTTAGAATAAATCTTTGTAGATTCTGGATATTAGCCCTTTGTCAGATGGGTAGATTGCAAAAATTTTTTCCCATTCTGTTGGTTGCCGATTCACTCTAATGACTGTTTCTTTTGTTGTGCAGAAGCTCTGGAGTTTGATTAGGTCTCATTTGTCTATTTAGACTTTTGTTGCCAATGTTTTGGTGTTTTAGTCATGAAGTCCTTGCCTATGCCTATGTCCTGAATGGTTTTGCCTAGATTTTCTTCTAGGGTTTTTATGGTGTTAGGTCTTATGTTTAAGTCTTTAATCCTCTGGAGTTAATTTTAGTGTAAGGTGTCAGGAAGGGGTCCAGTTTCTGCTTTCTGCACATAGCTAGCCAGTTTTTCCAACATCATTTATTAAACAGGGACTCTTTTCCCTATTGCTTGTTTTTGTCAGGTTTGTCAAAGATCAGATGATTGTAGATGTGTGGCGTTGCCTCTGAGGCCTCTGTTCTGTTCCATTGGTCTATCTCTCTGTTTTGGTACCTGACCATGCTGTTTTGATTACTGTAGACTTGTAGTATAGTTTGGAGTCACCTGTCTTTTTAATATCCTGTGTGTGACAAAATGAGAATGTATAAAGCATATCAACTATATCTCACAGTTCAATGGTCATCTTGAGGAAACTACTCATGTAATTGTTTGAATTGTGAGCTGAGCTAGCTGCTTTTTTCGTTAAATGCCATTTTAACTTGAAAGAACAATTCCACTTCTCTTATTTGTTTGGAAAGTATAGCAAAATCCTTTAAAAGATGTAATTTATATTAACATATGATATTTTTATATGAATTTAATACATATTTGTTTTTTAAATTCTTGGCTTTAATTCTTCATTTAATATGGTAAATAACTACAAATGAATACTCTTGGGGGTCCTCAGTAATTTTTAAGTGTCAAAGAATTCTGAAATCAAAAGTTTGAAGTCCATTGCTCTAGGTTATCTTTTCTGAAATAAACTCCCTTTTGTCTATAGAGGATCTAGTAACTTCAAAGGTTTTACATTTCTGTGATTCTTAGATTCTGTGATTT
This sequence comes from Cebus imitator, assembly GCF_001604975.1. Lineage (NCBI taxonomy): Eukaryota > Metazoa > Chordata > Mammalia > Primates > Cebidae > Cebus > Cebus imitator. The sequence goes on from NW_016107355.1 coordinate 7,248,876, forward strand.
TAAGATTTCTACAAAAGAGTGGGTACGGAAAAACAGAGCTTTTAGTAGTTAGCTATCTGCATTCTGTTTCGATGGGTGAGCTGAGTGGAGCTGGTATGCATTCTTTGATTTCTTTCAACTAACATTTATAGAGTACCTGCATTGTACAAAGCATGATGCTGGTTGCTGTAGAGAATACCCAGTGAATCATACTTAGAGGCATTAAGTTGTAATCTTCATGAAAGCAAGAACTTTGTCTTTTGTAGCAGGGGGAAGCATCATGGTAGGCAAGAGGATGTCTTTTGAAATCCATATGAGTCACTAGTTTTATCTCCTTAGGCAGGTTGCTATCCTCTGTGAACTTTTTTCTTCAATTGTAAGATGGGGAAAATACATACCATTCTGGATTATTTTGATGATTATAAACTTTTAATGTAAAGTACTTTAGCAGTGTTCTGAAATATTTTAACCAGCTTATATAAAGGGCTTGATTTTATAGCTATTTGCTAACCCAAGGAGCACAGAAAAGTAGATTGGAAAATTTTATACACATATGTAAAAGTAATTTTTAAGAAAAGTTTTAATTCATAAAAGCAAAATTGATTTTTAATGACCAGAAAATAATTAGGCTGTCAAAATTAATTTATTTTTTAAAAGAGAACTTATTTTTATAAAAATGTATGTTCAAATAGCTATTAAATTTGTTTGCTACATTAGGTTCTGTTAACCATAACCAAAATTGATTTTTAATATAGTCATTTAGCTTATCTTTACTTATTTTTGTCATTTTACTTCAAAAATCTATATTATAGAAAAAATAAAATTGATAGAAATTCTATATTAATAATAAAAGTAATACATATTGAGTTAAGCACGAAAAGGTTTTCAGTGCTACTATTCCTTCAGATGTAAATGAACACGTTTTAGCTTATTTCTAATTCTATTTTATAGATTTAGTTCCAAGTAGTGGTGTTTTACTTTCACTGAAGAAGATAATTTAAAAATTTTATTGTAGTAAGGTTTTTTCATTGCTATGTTTAATTTATTGCTTAATAAAAATTCATTCTATAAATCAGAATTTCATAAAATGCAAAAGCAATTTGTTTTAGTCTGAGTGTTCTTTTTAAATCTTTACAGGAAAGTGGATGTGTCTTTGACAGAGACTATTTTAATATATCTCTGCTTGTGCAAATTATAGAACATGAATTTTCTTTCTCCAAAAATAGATTGTTGCTTGCCTGGTGACTCCAGTCTTTCTGTGGCATAGTGATGTTTGGCTTCTGGTTCTTATTGAGAGGTGCAGTATATGGGTTTTAATACAGAGGCAGAGACACGATGGAGCCTATGCCCATTGTTAGATTTCTATAATGCAGACGATTTTTACATTTCTCATCGTTCATCAACTGCTCTGAAAGCCGCATATGCATGCTCACTAATTTAACAGGCACCTGTTGTCATGGCAGCATAGAACAAGAATGAAATCCATTATTTTATGTGGTGAGAGTTCCCAAGTGATACGGGTGCTGGCGCGGGTGGAGCGGGGGGAATACTGTGGGCTTTTGCTTTGTGTGGCTTTCCAAGTAAGAGGCTGTGTCCATATTAACAAGTGCCATGGGGACTGTGAAATTTGTCTGAAGTTGCATTCTCTACAATCTGATGTCCCTTTGTACACTCACTAGACTACATGGGGCCAACTCTAGTTCCACTGATAATATGGCAACCATCCATGGTTTATATCAAGAAAAATTCATGTAGAGGAATCTTCCAATGTAAGTTATGAGCTGATAAACAAATAAGTCCATATATTTTTGTATCTGTCTGTCTGAAGAGGTACTGATAATGATAACAATTGTCACTGTTTTTTTTTCCTTTTCAAAATAATTAAAATAATTATTGCAAATGGAACTTTTTTCTGAATGCGATATCCCATGAGATAAATCGGCTTGAAAGGAATCTTCCAGAAAACTACTAATTATAGAAAAGAATTTCTTTTGGTTGTTTCTATCAGCCTGCCTTGTATGTATTTATTGAATGCCTAGTACATACATGGCATTGTGGCAGACCCTCTGTGAGATATGAGAATTCATTATCCATGGTTAGTTAATTTAAAACCCACAAAAGAAGCTAACCAAAATCACGTAACAAGTACAGGCAATTCCATTGTTTGGCCAGTTCAGTTTTTTTTTTTTTTTGTACTTTATTCAGTGGATGCTGCATTAAAAAAAAACTCCATATCTTGATAAGCCACCATCATTTTGTTTATTTGACTCTTTATAATACAAGACAGTGCTTTGGAGGAGCATTGTAAATAGCCGAATACAAAGTGGATACCAACTTTTAGCAGGGTTCAATAACAAACATTTATTGAGTGCCTACTATTTGCTAGGCATTGGGTGAATCACTATGGTGAATTGTTAAATTCCACTAATTACATGTCTTGTTGCATATTTATACCTTCTCTCTGATAATGCATTTTTCTTTCTAAAGATACAGTTTTTAAATGCTAAAAACAAATCATTTGAAAAGAGATGGTAAGGAGCTTAAGACATTGATTTACCAAACCAGAAACACACAAACACCTACATACATACCTGCAGAATATACCCTCACTTAGACTCTTAAAGAGGTGGAAAACAGAGGTGGAAAAACAGAGGTTTATCTAATTTAACTAACAGGATTGAATGATAATAACATTTGGGTAATGTGAATTTCCGGCCTATGTTAAGAAGAACATCCTCATTTTACCCTCTCTAGCTGTCAAGTACATTCTGCCTGTGTTCCTTTGGTTTTCATTTCTTTAATGTTTTCACCTGATGCCCTACTCACTTGCCTTTGACCTTTCTTCCAGCTCCGCATGAGAAAATACTAATGAAACTTGCAGACACATAAAACATTTTTAGCTTGTGTTTGTTTGTTTGTTTTAAACTGTACTTTAGATTCTGGGGTACATGTGCTGATCATGCAAGATTGTTGCATAGGTACATTCATGGCAAGGTGGTTTGTTGTCTCCATCCCCCTATCACCTATACCTGACATTTCTCCCCATGTTATCCCTCCCCACCTTTCCTCCCACTCTCCCTCCCCTAGTCCCCACTAACAGACCCCAGTGTGTGATGCTCCCCTCTGTGTCCACGTGTTCTCATTGTTCATCACCCATCTATGAGTCAGAACATGCGGTGTTTTTTGATTTTCTGTTCTTGTGTCAGTTTGCTGAGAATGATGGTTTCCACGTTTATTCATGTCCCTACAAAGAACACAAACTCACCATTTTTTATGGCTGCACAGTATTCCATGGTGTATATGTGCTACATTTTCTTTGTCCAGTTTATCGCTGGTGGGCATTTCAGTTGGTTCCAGGTCTTTGCTATTGTAAACAGAACATACGTGTGCATGTGTCTTCATAATAGAACGATTTATAGTCCTTTGGGTATATACCCAGTAATGGGATTGCTGGGTCAAATGGAATTTCTATTTCTAGATCCTTGAGGAATTGCCACACTGTCTTCCACAATGGTTGAACTAATTTGCACAACCATCAACAGTATAAAAATGTTTCTATTTCTCCACATCCTCTTCAGCATCTGTTGTCTCTAGATTTACAAATAAGCATTCAGAAACTTTAATAATAATTTTATACAGTAATTTGTCTGCTGAGTCTAACAAGATATTTATCTGGTATTTTCCATTTTAAATATTTTATTTCTCTAATAATTAATCATTATTTATTTATTTAACAAAACAATAGTCCACATAGAGAAGCGCTGACCAAATACGCTCATTGTGTCTCTAAAGATGTCTTTGGATTTCTTACCTTCATGCCTTTGCCTGGTTTTTAGCTAACACTGCCTGACTCTTAAAATTTAACTGTAATACCTTCTCCTCCATGAGTTTTTCTCTGAAATCCTATTGAAGTTCTTTGTGTTTCTGATGAATCCCTTATAACCAATATTTTAAATTCAGTATCATTTAACGTTCTACACAAATGCACTTCCTTTTTTGCAGTATCACTTTGGAGACTATACCTGAGCGATACGATCAGGATGATTAAGAACATGGACTTTAAAGCCTTAGATATCTGGGCTGGAATCCTGAGTTCTGTCATTTAAGAGTTGAGGGGCCTTGAGAAAGTCAGCTAGCCCTTTTGTGCCTCAGTTTCCTCATTTATCAAATGAGACTATTGGTATCACCTATATCTTAAAGTTACTATGAGGATTAAATGAAATAATACATGTGAAGCATTAAGTATACAGTTCCTGGCGCATACTAAACACTCAATATATGACTGCTCTTAATATTTTTCATTGTTAACATTAGCAGCATTACATGTATAAATAAAATAAAAATATAGTACCTTTTATTGCCTTCATCCAAACATTGCCAGAAATCAGTTATTTAGTCATATTGTTTTGAGGAAAAAGAAGATGTGAAAAGATTGACACAATTTTTTGTTAGACCAGTTTTTGAAGACATAGCTGGCATGGATAGTGTGAATAGGGATGGAACATCTTTGGGTTTCTGCAGATTTCTAATGGGTTTGGGGAGCCAGGACAGTGCGGCAGAGGCACCCTTGTTTAGGTACTGTAAGCATAATCTGAGTCACTTATACTTTTTTTTCCTGCAGGCAAAACTAACACTACCAAAGGAAAATGGGATTAAAACAAATTTAGAAGAAGGAATATCTAAAAATATCCCACCACCACCAACAAAAAATTTGGTTGGAACACCTGGGTTTTTCTGAGTATAATTTTAGTTAGGTAAACATTGAAAAGATGTATTTTCCTAAGAAAGGAAAGAGTCATTTTATGGAAAATGGTGGTTGGCAGTAATTTTAAGATGCAGAAGATCAGTTTTGCAAAAGATATTCCTGTTTTAAAGAATGAGAAGATGTGAATTTGAACAAGCAGCAGTAATGAGGACTAACACTCACCATTGCTTAGTTGACAAAAATTTATCCCCAAATAGCCTTCTTTGTAGGATAATTACCTACACAAACACGTAGATGTGCACTACAGTGCTTAATCATGCAGTAGTTCAGTGATTGTTTTAATGTGTGTACTCAATAAGTCTATTAAACCATATTATGGATTCATAGCTATGCAGGATATGCTTTATTAGGCTTTAAAAATAGATAAGCTGTCCTAAAAGTAAGCATAAATATGCTCAATATATAACTAAATTAACTGCCCAACAAAATGGCACTGAATTTAAGGGAGTAGATTATGTTTTTGTGGTCAAGTTATTTTTGGTATATTGAATGAGAATTCAAAAGGAAGGCTATAAACAAAATTCCAAGAAGAGCTGGAGAACATGAATTAAAAGGTACGTAAGCCCTTGCTAGGCAAGGGTGATAATACAAAGACTTAATTTACTATAGTTGGAGGATAAGGAAAACAAAGTAAAATCTAAATTATTTGAGACATTACAAGCTGATTTTCCATCTAAAGTATACACACAGTGTTTGTGCATGCACACACACACACACACTGTATATATATATATATATATATATATACACACACACACATATATATATGTATATATGTATACATATATGTATATATGTGTATATATATGTATATATGTATACATATATGTATATATGTGTATATATATCGCACACACACACTATATATGTATACACACACACATATATATATGTCCACCAAGTATACACACACACACACACACACACACACACACACACGTGTGTGTGTGTATATGCATATATACACTTGGCATATATATATATACACACACACACATATGTGTATGTATATGTATGTGTGTGTGTGTATATATGTGTGTATATATATATATATGTGTGTGTGTGTGTGTGTCCATCAAGTACATATATAGATCTGAAAAAAATGAGTGGCAACATTTTCTAGAAAACAAGTTGGGCTGAACACACACACCTGTTTTCAATAATAATGTCTGTTAGATCTGAATGGCACAACAGCCTGTCAGGGAAGCGATGAAGTCATCACAGACTGTTGAGTGATTCAAAATTAGATCAGATGAAGCACTTCAAAAGTACACTGTAGCAAACAGTCTAAAGTTGGTAAGGCAATAAAAAGATGACCTAAATCAATCTTTTCCACCTTTAACTTTTAATGCTTTCATGTAGTTTAAAAATAGAAAATATATAATGTTTACAGAAGTACTGAAGGGGCCTTATCTCTAAAGAGCTTATTATTTAACATAAATCTAGGATACTCATGGCTTTGTTATAGAAACACTACAAATGTAGTTACGTATCTTAGTCCTTTCCCCACTACTATGAAATCCACAATGATGGAAGAGCTCAGGGTTTGAAGAAGGATTTAAGAAATGTTTGGTAGAGTTTTCTTTAAGGGTTAAATTCAAAACACATGTGTCCAATATAATAGACTTTGATATTGTAGTCTCAAATTTTTAATGTCAATATAACTAGAAAAAACATTGATGATGATAAAAATGAACAGATTATTTGAGAATCATTAGCTAATCTGTATTTTAAAAAAGAGGTGATTGGATGGGAAGCAGCTTTTAGAAAAGTTATTTTTCATGTTCTGTCTCACCTTAAATAATTGGCAATCAGGTGCAGTATCTTTTGTATCATTTGATTTCTTTTATATTCAAAGTCAGTGAAGGTACTGCATAAAATGACTGAAATTGAGAAGAAAGGGCTCAATACATTTTTATAAAAGTTTCTAATTTGTGCTTTTTTCATTTCATTTGCTATTCTAACCTATAGTGATTTCCTTGGGGCGCTCTAGCTCACTTTGGGAAACCTTCTTATGCTCATGTCAAACAAATGTACATTAACAAGCAGTGGTTCAGAATTAGATCAGGTAACTTACTGTTCCCTGGAGTCAACCTCTGTGACTTTTTGGATAAACTACAGATTAGACTTTTGGTCCCATGGATCAGCAGATTGGAACCAATCTTGACAGAACCCTCCTTTTCTGTGACTGTTTCTAGGCTAACAGTGTACCCTTTGGTGCAAATGCTTGCTCGCTCACTTGCCACCCATGTGACCAGATTTACATAAACTTTATAGAAAATTGGCTTATGCTAACTTCTCTTACAGTCCTTGATCTCAAGCATGCTATTGGATACAAGGTCTGTTTACATACAGAAAGCAAAGAATAAAGTCTTTTGTCCAGTTCTTGAAGCTTGCTGTGGTAGCTAAAAAAAACTAAATGACCACTTCAATTTCCATTGGAAGTGGTAATGGTGGAGAGGTGCTGACCATGGGCAACATTTACCTTGGTGCCTAGTTCACTGATAGGATACAGAAGATGTTCAATAAGTGTTTGTTGGATGAATGAATAAATGATTATTCCAAAGTAGACTAAATTTTGGCACTGCTTTTTTGCATCCCTTTCTAAGCAGCTGATCTCCTAGACAGCTCCATGGGATCTGCAGAAACACTAGAGGAGGAGAACAAGATGGGAATTTAATGCCAAAAGAATTAAAGTGGCAGTGCCTGTGTAGTCATCTTTTGATTCAGGAGCACACAAACAAATTTTGACTAGTTAGCCTTAAACCGTTCAATACAATGTACTGGGGGGGATATCGTGGAATTTTGGAGACAAACAAATCTATGTCTAAATCCTAACTTTGCTACTTATTTACTAATATTCTACCCAGTGCAGGTTACTTAATGCCTCAGAGGCTGAGTTTTTCTTTATTTAAAGTAGACAAATTACTCTTTATGTTAGAAGCACGTTTTGAGGTAAATAACTTCAGATAATATGTCGGTCTGTCTCGATAAGAGTCATGGTGATTTTCATTTTTTGGTGTCTTACAGATGCTTGGGTCAGGGCTGCAGGATGTACACATATTTTCATAAATCTTTCTATCAGCTGTGCAAGGTAAAGAGTATCATTCCTGTTACCCGAGCATTTAAATTGAGAGTCAGTGATGAAAATAAATCTACACAAGGTTGCAGAGCTAAGAAGTTTGAAAGCAGAGATTTGACTTAAATTTACCTAATTTCTTTGCCCACGCTGTATTTTACCTGATTCATAAATATTTCTTTCCTTGCCCAAAAGAAATGGAATTAAACAATTCTTTTTCTAAATAATCTGGTTACCCTATTCTATAGGGTGGTATCCCTAACTCCCATAATAAACCTCAATAGGCCCATTGTGTTCATTCTGCTCACTTATTTAGAATCTAGCTGTGGCCTCCATTTACATAGTGCTTTTAGTTTTCATGATTGGATTGCACATTTCTTCAATATATTTCTTCTATGTAATTTCAAGTTAGATTACTGTAATACTGAAGTCCAGATAGGCTAGGGGAAGCAATAAACTTTTTGTGGCAATGAAGTAACTCCAATTTTCCATAAACTAGCCAAGGGAGAAAACGAGACAGAACCTTCTAGATACATAGAAGTGCAACAGTGTTTTGGAGTCAGAGATTCTGCTGGCCGTGTGTCTGTATGTGATGTCAGTGGGAACTTTGAATAGTTAGGGTGGAGATGCCTAACTTGGATCATCTGACTTTGGATCTATTAGCAGAAGCTGGGAATGCTTATAACCATGACTGAGTCAGAAGGATATGAACCTTGGACTTATTCTGACAGTTGTCTTTAATTAAAGGAGGCTGGCCCTCTTAGATTCTGGCAAGTCAGCTATTCAGAAAGCACTAGTCGTTGAAAATCTTGTTACTTTTCCAAGTTTTGTTTTCACTCAGCACCTTGGTTTTGTTTGTGTTTTCCATTTATAGATTTATAATCGCTTAGATACAAATTGCTGTGGCTTCAGACCTCGCAAGGAAGATGCCTGTGTACAGAATGGATTGAGGCCAAAATGTGATGACCAAGGTTCTGCGGCTCTAGCACACATTATCCAGCGAAAGCATGACCCAAGGCATTTGGTTTTTATAGACAACAAGGGCTTCTTCGACAGGAGTGAAGATAACTTAAACTTCAAATTGTTAGAAGGCATCAAAGAGTAAGTTTTATAGCCACATCTGCAGAACATGACTTTTATATTAGATAAGTAGCAAGGTTCTGAGAAAACTCACATCTTACATCTGATCATTTTAACCCTTGAAAGTAATTATGAATGTGGAATCTGGAAATGGAGACCCAAGAAGGGAAATAAACTCAAGAAGAGCAGAACCAGAGTGCATCCCTGACATCTCTGTCTCCAACCCATACCACCTACATAGCTCATGCTACATTTCACATTCATTGTGAAAATCCATGTGGGTTATATTGGAAGAATGCAGGGACCTCTGGCGTAGGATTTGGCAGAGAAGGGATAAGCAGGCGGCAGAGGCTCCACTATTAGGCATAAGCAGGTGGCAGAGGCTCCACTATTAGGCATAAGATAGGACATGGGAAGAACTAATAGACATGCAAATATTGACATGGCAGAATGTCCACATTCATAATAAACTCAAGTGACTTTTATGGATGCAGTAGAAAATGACAGCCAATCTGGTAAGTAAGGCATAGTCTCAAAGGACAGCTGGCTGTTTAATTCAGCAGGAGGATTTTTCAGCATTTTGAAATCCTTCTAGCAGACATAGATTAAGGGGAAAAGTATCTAACAACTGAAAGGGAGGGCTTCTGGAGGCTAGTTAGGGTTGACCAAGAATTCAAGGAAGATCTCAAAGATCTGGGGACATCTGGCAAGACTCAGAAAGAATGCAGAGTGGAGAGGGAACCAAAGAAGGAGTTCTGCAATGCAGAAGTTAAAATACAGTGACTGCCCATGGCACACTTGATCTGACACCTGCTTGGAAATAAAGGAAATTAAAACACTTAGTAATGGCAAGAACCCAGCTATAAAGCGTGAGCTGTTCAACCCCAGCAATGGAAATTGTGGCTGGATTTCAAGCTCCACCTCATAGTGGGCAGAGCCATCCTCCTCCATACTTCCCACCTTAGTCAGAAATCATATTGACTAAGAAACTGCCGTAGAGTGGAGACTTAAAGGGTTCATTGGTAAAATAGCTAACCAGCTATGCGAAGCGAAGTGACTTCTGGAAAGGTCATGAGCAAGTCTAAAATTGAGGTAGAACCCAGGTCTTCTAAATCCAAGTCCAGTTTTTTTTTTTTTTCTGTAATAACTGTGGTGTTCATGCTCTGTTATTATTACTGTTGTTAATATTCTGGAGCATATTTCAATCATTCTTCCTGAACAGTATGACTTACATGGTATGGATTTTTATGTACTTTAGTAGTAAAAGCAATGCTGTTCTTGTGAGAGTTTTATCAGACCCAATTTTATAAGTTTTTGCCAGGTCCTGCCCTGTTGATACTTGTTTCTCATATCTCTTTGTAGATTGAAGGCAGGATACGTGGCAAGTTCTCTCTTTTAAGCTAAGGAAATTTTATGTATGGGAAAATTTACTTTCCTGAGACATCACTTACTAAGTTGATATTACAGGGTCTTCTTAAATCCCTAAATTCCCTCTTAGAATTAAGAGTGCCTGAAGAATACAGTTCATCCGTTTCATACATTGATGTAAATGTGAATATCTTTATTTCTTCTTTCAAAGAAGATTTATGAGGAGTAATGGGTTTGAAGTTAAATCTTTTTTGAAAATATAATTCATACATTGAAAAGCAAAAATGAAGACTTTTCTAATCCTAGATTTATGCATTGAATATTCCTACTATTATAGCAATGTAGTACAGAGACAGGTAATGTTTTTGCTTTCCTTTATGAAAAGGATTAGTCACTAAAGAGATCCAGTGGTTTTAACAATTTCATCTCATACATTCTGCCACAGCTAAATTAGTTGAAGGGCTATAGAAGTGACAATTCATGGATTATGAATACTTCATAAAGCAAAAATGCTACTTAATACTGGAGCCCCTAAAGTTTAGGGCCGAAACTATATTGTAATGTCTTCAGGGAACTCAGAGCTTCTTATAAGCATTCTTTCATTCCAGACTTAATCACACGCCTTAAGCATGTCCAGCACTGTGGTCTTTGTTTTTTCTGCAGCATCAGAGCTGCTAGAGCACCTGACCCTTGGCTTTCAGGAACCCTGTGTGCCATCTCCATTGTGCTCCATTGGAATTTGGAAGAGGTGCTTATAAGGCCTAAAATTTCTGGCAAGGTGTACTCTTTAAACAAGTGTATATGTTCTCACTACAGTTTTTGAGGTATAACTGAGTTTATTAGAAATTTACTATGAAAACTATTTTTACTGTGCCTTGTCAGCATTTTAATGAGAGCTGGGAAATGTCAAATTGGGGATTTAGCAAAATATTACTTATGTTTTTGATCCAGAAATTTTGCTAAGAAGTCCTTCAGATAATGTATATGCCTGAATCCTGGCTTTTTACTTTCTAAATGAAGAAAAGCAAGCACAATGCACTCTTTTAAGGTAATCCAGCAAAGACACCTCTAAACTGGTTTTAGGTTTTCCAAAGAGACTCATTCTGGAACTAAAACTTTTCTCTGAAACTTGAGTTTTGCTAAATTTATTTGAAAACAACTTAATAATCCAGTTAAATAAAATGCTCCTAAATCCTCAGAGTTCCAGAAGTATGATATGACTTAAAGACAATTCTTTCTTCAATTTGATGTTTTTGAATGATTCTTCTCTCATTTTAGTATATATATTTGATGATTTCACATTTAAATTCAGTTGTGTAACTTCTACTCAGGCAGTACTTTATTGAAATTGTCACTATCAATTATTCTCTCATATTTTCTTGCATAAAACCCCACCTTGGTACTTCAGAGGATACCATTCTGCTTGACAGATTAAAGGGGTTTCCACCGTGAAATGAACCTAAGACTAAGAAAAGTATTTCTGCTGTCTAATAGAATCCTTTCCAATTCTATGCCTCTGTTTGACAGTATAGAATGACCTTAGGTAAGAATGTCTGTCATGTTCTGAATGGTATAGAATATTCAATAGAATATTCAGTTCACTTGAAACACTTTCTTCTACTTTATTATTATTTAGAGAAGTATCATCTTGGCAGTGACAAAAATGTTTTGGTTCTCAAAGATACCACTTGATAATGTGATTTATGACAGATTAATGAAAGGCAGAACAATTGGGTAAGGAGTTCTATTCCCAAGCAATTACTAAGATTGAAATATCATTTTATCTTTTCAGATTTCCCGCTTCTGCAGTTTCTGTTTTGAAGAGCCAGCACTTACGGCAGAAACTCCTTCAGTCTCTTTTTCTTGATAAAGTGTATTGGGAAAGTCAAGGAGGTAGACAAGGAATTGAAAAGCTTATTGATGTGATAGAACAGAGAGCCAAAATTCTAATCACCTACATCAATGCGCACGGGGCCAAAGTATTACCTATGAATGAATGACAAAAGAATCTTCTGGCTAGGGTGTTAGATATATTTATGCATTTTTGGTTTTGTTTTTAAATCGAGCACATCAACCTCAAGCCCATTTAGCAATGAGGCAGTGTAGATGAATACATAAAATAAATGACTTTAACCAAATAGCTATAATGGGACTGAGCACTGTATGCAGACTTTAAAAGGTTTTGAAAAACATACTACTTGAGAAATGTTTGTTTATAGTTTTCTCTAACATCATGATATGTGTGAGTCTGAACATCTGACAACAGAATAGTTTTAATTATTATTCTAGCTAAGTTTTGAAAACATTTGCCATGTTGTTTAATAGAAAAGTGTAAACCAGAGGTACTGACTCCATTAATAAACTATATTTTATGCCATTTTGACTGTTCTGAACAAATGCTAATGGATATGATTCTTGACGTTCTTCTGTTACTGATTGTTAACATAGAGCAGTCTCTACCCTACTCCTAGGAGACTCTACATTGGAACACTGAGGCCCATGCCCTATGAGAGCATCAGAACTGACCATATATTTAAATAGAAATGCTGGTTTATTTGCAAAATTACCAGTATATTTTCTATTGTGTCTATAAATAATCAGCCATTTAAATAACAAGAATTGCATTTTCCATTCCTTTTAAAAATTTTATTTTGTTACCAGTATGGAAATCATTCACATCTGACAGTTTATACATTAAAGAGTTTTGCTCTCTCTGTTTCAGTCCAATTTATGTCTAGTGGCTGAGAAATTAAATAGTGCTAAAGTATGAAGTTATCTATCTGAAAAAAGAGAGTATCATTTAAAAATAGGCATCTCTTTAAAAATTCAGTTACTTTTACAAAACATGTTGTATAATTTATGTATATTTATTAATAATAGTGGATGTCTTAAAATTCGTTCTATGTAATTATATTGAATTTGATTTAATGGTTACTGCCCAGATATTGAGAATTGGTCCAGATATTGAGTGTGTTTCAATATATTGTCTGGCTTATTTCAACATGTGTAATATGAACAAAATACGTTAAAACCTGCCTCTGATCAATTTTCCTCAATGAAAGCACATGACTAGAACTAAAACAGTAAATTTGGACAATATTAAGCCTCAAATCATCCTCTCCAAACTCCTTCTAACACTTTTTAAATTAGGTTAGACGACGTGGACAAGTAGGTTCACGTGTTCCGTCTTTATGTCCTTTGCCAATACTGAAAATCATCACATATGGCAGTTATTCACACTGAGGTTTCAAATTCAGAATAGATTACCATTATCCTCCTGCTCTTACACAATCCACTCCATATTTAAAAGTTCAATTTGTGACTTTTTCATTTCCTGAAAGTTTGAGAATGTTTATAATACATTCTATCCCATCTTTCCTCAGTTCGGTCTATTATTGCTAAAACACATCACATTTTCTTTGTTCTTGTTAACTCAATATCTGTGTGAAAGACAACTACGAACAACATTACAATAGAGGCAAGATCTGAAAAAAACTATAGATCTAATTGATACAAGTGTAGGGCAAAATGTCAAATAATGTGTTAAGATTAAGAGAAGATGGACCAAGGAGAGAGATCATTTGATCATCTAATTACAACTTTTCTAGGCTCACATTCATGTACTACTTTTAGTACCCTTGTGGGCTGTGCTTACTCGTTGGACAACTGAGCTTTAGACTGTCTTCCTCTTCAATTTTCCCTCCATAGACTTGAGTGCCTCCCTCTGCTCCTGAAAATTTATAGCACTCCTCGGCTCTTCTGAATCTCCACTTTTACTCACCTTCACTGGGATTTTTAAGATCCTTTTCCTCTCTCATAATCATCCACTTAATGAAAATTAGCCTAACAAAAGTTTGGAGACTGGAATTCTACTTTGACTGAGCCACTGACTTGAAATAACTCTTTTGGCAAATTGCCTGACACCTTGTCTTACCAAGGTGGCATATTTGCATTTTTGCTGCTTAAAAAATTTTTTTTACCATCTTGATTCAAATTTATCATATTGATGGTAGGACTAACAGGCTTTTTTGAAGCTGGCTTTAATGTTAAGTCTCAGCTACAATGCTGTTGGGCAGCCTGATCCTCCCACATGAGGGTTTAACTTTGTTTATTTGCCTCCAGTGATTCCAAAAAATGAAAAGCCCAAGAACACGTTTATTTTAGTCACCTTTGCTTTTTAACAATTTTGTTTTGTAATCAGTGAGTATTTAATGATTAATTATTTTTGACTAATGAATAGCTGAAGGTCAGGCTTTTAATTCTAATAGGTAATGTTTTTCTTTTGTCTTATTGAAACAATGAGAATACTCTGTATTGCAGATGCACTCAGATTATGCTGTGGTTTCATTCACATAAGCACAATATGTGTTTTATTTATAGCTTCATAACAAATTTAAAATATAATAATTTACTTTAGGAGACCTGCAAAAGCTTATTCTTGTGTAACTTACTTTCTTTAAGCTAATGAAATGAAAATAAATATGTATCTTAAAAATCTATAATAAAACATTAGAAATTAAAGATATGTGCTTTTTATTTTGCAGATGAGTTCATTTGCTTTTGTAGATGTGTTTTTAAATGTTAGGCATAGAGGAATGTTTGCTACCTTTATCCATGAAAAAAGAAATAGAGTCAAGAATTCTGTTGGATTGTGTTTGTGTGTGCGTATATTTGATATCATTATTATATTTATAATCTTAGGACTTGTAATCATAGCCTGTTTATTCTACTGTGCCATTAAACATACTTTACCTTATATATAATGAATTTAATACCTAGATGTAGATTTATTTACACACCGTCTTATGAAATTCTTATGTTTAGATCAGCATAGAACAAGGTAAGACACATTTACAGCATTCATCTGAAAATTATTTGGAAATTGAACATGGATCAAATAAAGATGTTAAAGACCTTTTCTAAAAATTAAGTATCATAAACAATAATCAAGAACATGAGAGATAACTAGAATTGACTTGTCAGATAAAGATGACAACAATTGACACTTGGAATGACTAGAGGGGGCAAGGATTGAAAAACTAACTCTTGGGTACTATGCTCAGTACCTAGGTGATGGGATCATTCACATCCCAAACCTCAGCATCATGCAGTATACCCAGGAACAACCTTGCACATGTACCCCTGTATCTAAAATAAAGATTGAAAAAGAAAAAAAATTAAAAGAAAGAATTGATTTGTCAGAAAAATTATATGAAACTTGGAAATAGCCAGGAGAGAGTTTTTGGGTGTTCATTCAGTGCAATGCTGGGCTTAATTTTCTATTAAATGGTCTACTTAACAATGCAGGAGGGCAGAGGTTAACTTGTAGACTTTTGCTCCATAGAGATGCAAACGATTTCCTTCTGGTGCAAGAGATAACGTTAATAATTACAATTTATTAACTGTTGGGCATTAGCCATTTTCAATGTAGTCCAACAGTCTTATCCTAATATTGCCTATAAATATTTGGCTTTTGAAATACTCTTTTAAATGGTTTTTACTATCTTACTGGTTCCATCATTAATCGATTATTTGAATAAAGTCTTTATAATCTATTCATTTTACATTTTCCTTGGAATCAGTTTTTCATCTTTTGAAAATTTTGCTTTAACAATCTTTTGACCACAGAGCCATATAATTTTATTTGCTTGAGAGCTATGATTTTAAATTTTTGAAAATTTTACTTTAACAAAGTTTCAAAATATAGACTTATACATTTTTACAATTTTTTTCAGGACGGAGTCTTGCTCTGTTGCCCAGGATGTGCAGTGGCATGATCTCAGCTCACTGCAACCTCTGCCTTCTGGGTTCAAGGGATTCTCCTTTCTCAGTCTTCTGAGTAGCCCAGATTACAGTTGCTTGCCACCACACCTGGATAGTTTTTGTATTTTTAGCAGAGATGGGGTTTCACTATGTTGGCCAGGCTGGTCTTTAACTCCTGACATTAGGTGACCCGCCTGTCTGGGCCTCCCAAACTGCTGGGATTACAGGCGTGAGCCACCACACTTGGCTGACTTACACAATTTTATAATAGAATGGGACCATGAAGTCAGCATCTTTTCCAACAACCTCATTCTCCTGGTGGGGAAACTAAGGCTCAGAGAGGAAAAGTGACTTGCCTCAATCTATACAAACTGTTGACCTAAAATCTTCTGTGTTGCAATGACAGAAAGTTAGAAAGTCAAGACTTTCTCGGAGATTTATTATCTACCAACATAAAATAAGAAATCCCAACTTTATAAACCCCGAAGGTCTTACATAGGCACATTCATATGTGGTAATAATTTTAGGACACTGTTTTACAAACATTTAGAGCAGAATAAACAAGAAAGCTACTCATATTATGAAACTTTTGTTGATTACATTGCACAGTTGATTGATAATTTATTGTGTTTTGTTCTCTTAAACAATGAAGATACACAAATTAATAAGTAAATTTTTAACGTGCTAGCCATCAATCAAGACCTGTAATTAGGCTTTAAGTTATATTTTTGGTAGCAAAAATGTAAGAAAACAATTCTTTTGAGAAGTGTCCAGAAATGAACTCTTATTAGGCTAGAGAGGGATATTGGAACTCACAGTGAGAATTTGCCTATCTCTAGTTTATTGTTGATGATTACTGCTTGAAACAATAGTTCAGAGTCATGTTGGGGCTAAAGGAATAGATCTAATCATCTCAATACATTCTGCAGACATCACCATGTTCCAGTGTTGTGGTACAATAAGAGATGAATACAGTTTTGCAACCTAATGAATATACTGATTAATTAAAAATGCATTAATTTATGTTCTGTGTTGTACCAGTGCTATTTAGCCTTTTATGAGATCTGGATCTCATTGAGAAGCTGATTAAATGTTTACCTCTCTGTATAGTTCTGTACATAGTTTCGTGGGGCTCTCAGATCTACAGATACCCGCTTATGGAGCTCTTCCCCTCCTAAGTCTGTCATCTCCCAGGTTAAGAAAGCTTGCTTTCCAGAGTACTTTAGAAGATGGGAAATTATATTATTTGGAGTCAAAAAATCTTCACCTAATGTATTTTACAAGTTTTGTTTTTATACAAAGGTGAAAACTTAGGTTTTGGTAAAGAATATTTAATGAGATATTTTATTTAGCAATGGAAGTTGAGAGACCATTTATTTTAGCAATTCTTAAACATTTTTCAGGCCATACCATCAATTCCAAATTCACTATCGCTTACTTAATCAACCATAGAATGACAACCTGTGAGTTTAGTTTCACTTCAACTTTAATTTATTAAAAATTATCAGTTACCTGATTTATTTGCTGTAAAATACAAAAGATCTCAGTCACTTTTAAAATTGTGTTTTACACAAGAACAGAAAACCAAACACTGCATGTTCTCACTCATAAGTGGGAGTTGAACAATGAGAACGCATGGACACAGGGAGGGGAATATCACATACCGGGCCTGTCATAGGGTGGGTGGTTAGGGGAGGGATAGCATTAGGAGAAATAAATAATATAGATGACGGATTGATGGGTGCAGCAAACCACCATGACACATGTATACCTATAACAAACCTGAACGTTCTGCACATGCATCTCAGAACTCAAAGCATAATGATAAACAATTGTGTTTTGGAGTATGGGTGAAATATAGTCAATGTATATACTATTAAATGATTTACTGCCAATGGTTTTCTGGGCATTACCATAATGCTCTTGTTTCTTATTAAACAATTTCCTAAACGAATGAATTTTTCCCAAAGGAATTATTTTCTTGACATTTATGCAAAGAACTGTAACTATTTCTTACTGTTCCTTTGGCCTGTTAGAGGAGTTTGGACTGTGTGTTCTCATGTCACCTTTTGCCCCACTTCCAATTTACACACAGCTGTCTTATGTCAAAATATGGCATCTTCACCAATGTTTAAGCTCTTTAGTCCTCTGGGACAGGCCTCTGCTGTAAGAAAGGTCTGACTCAGAAGCATTGCTGCAGACTGTTTTGCAACCTAAAAATGCACATGGTAAGCAAATGAAGTCACAGAAATCCTTTCTTAAAATGGCATTGCATGTGGTTAAATTCGTTCAACTTTTTTTTTTTATCTTAGAAAGGTACCATTTTATCTTCATGACTCTAAAGTATATTTAGTTTGTTGATAAAAATATGCACAATCATGTGTACATGAAGAAATCTCTATGCAGCTTCTTTTCAAGAAAATAATCTGTATTTTGTAAGAGTACTTGTCAAGATTACCAAAGCTTTTCAGACAAAGAGCTAACACATAAGGAAAACTTCCCTTGTCAGTGACTTGAATCACATGCTGCAGAATAGCTAACTGTGCTATATTTCAAAAGGCAGACTGGACTGCAGGGAGTAGGACGAATCACTAAATAAGACTGAAACAGCTGTGATTCTGTGAGATGTGCCGATAGCTTCTTTAGCTTCAGGACACCAGACATTATTTGTTTTAGAAAGTACCCTATGTTACTGGCTCTGCTTCTGTTTAGAAGAACAAGATATGGCGCTATGTACACTCTTCAGGCTCTCAGGAGTATTAAAAATTGAGGTCAACATTAAAAAGAAACAGCTATGATGCAGATATTCTCTCTAACTTTCTGAGAATACATTATGGTTAAGCTTGCAAGATTCAGTTCTTTTGAAAGAGAATGAGCAAATCACTAGTAGATCCTCCTAGGAGGAAGTCAATTTTCTTCTCTTTTAATCAGGTAACAAATGACAGTTAAAAGATAGGACTTTCTCAAGAGTGTTGGTGGCTATTGTGGCAGTGCTGTTGGCTGCTCTTACTGTGTATTAGTATAATAATTAGTATTCCTTTGTTGCTTGCAATATCAAAAATGTTGTCTCAGATAGAAAGAATATGTTATGTTTAGAGAGGAGGGATGTGGCAGCATCTAGAGAAGCAAATTCCTAATTAAAGACAAATTTCTAATTAAACCCTGACTTTAGCCTGGGTTTTCTGAATCCCAGAACTAAGGACCTTTTGAGCCAGATAATTCTTCGTCACAGGTAGCTGTCTTGTGCATTTCAAGATGTTCAGCAGCATCCTTGGCCTCTACTCTCTAGATGCCAGTAGCAGCAGGCCCTACAGATGCGACAGCAAAAAATTCTCTAGGCATTACAAAGTGTCCCTGGGAGGCACAATCATTTCCCAGTCGAGAACCACTGCTTTAGCCCATTGATAGCCCTTTATAAAGGGTAAAACTTTTACCATTTTTTTGTTCTCTCACATTTCATTTATGAAGATTTTCTCTGCAAAATTTCTTGTACTGTAATTTATTGCCACATTGTATGACATCGGTAATAGCCATAGGAGGTCTGATGGTTTGGAACAAGAGATCCTTGAGCAAAGCCACATGAGAGTCAAGAGGAAGCAGCATCTTGAGCTCTGAAATCTAGAGGTGAAGAATAAATCTGGGAGCATATGACAAGTTTCAGGGCAAAAATTTCAAAATGAGTTGTTGTTGCAGATATGAGTGCTGGCAAATCTGTGCTTTCCATCCTCTGTCCCAGGACCCAGTATCTGTATTCTTTAAGAAGATAACCTGGGATTGCTGGGTCATATGATATTTCTAGTTCCAGATTCTTGAGGAATCACCAATAGACCCAAAGGTTTATAAATCATTCTACTGTAAAGACACATGCACATGTATGTTTACTGTGGCACTGTTCATAATAGCAAAGACGTGGAACCAACCCAAATACCCATCAAAGATAGACTGGATAAGGAAAAAGTGGCATATATACACAATGGAATACTATGCAGCCATAAAAAAGGATGCGTTCATTTCCTTTGCCGGGACATGGATGAAGCTGGAAACCATCATTCTCAGCAAACTGACACAAGAACAGAAGACCAAACACTGCCAGTTCTCACTCATAAGTGGGAGATGAACAATGAGAACACATGGACACAGGGAGGGAAACATCACACACTGGGGCCTGTTGGAGGCTGGGGGGGCTAGGAGATGGATAGCACTAGGAGAAATACCTAATGTAGATGATGGGTTGATGGGGTGCAGGAAACAACCATGGTACGTGTGTATCTATGTAACAAACCTGCACGTTCTGCACATGTACCCTGGCACTTAAAATTATAATAATATAATAAATAGGTCACCTGCACTGTAAAGAAGCTGATTCCCCTTAGGGCCCTTGTGGGAGACTTCCCTGAAAGAGGATCAAAGAAGTGGAAAGTAGGTGTTTCCCTACCAGCAGGAGAGGAGGAGGAATAGCAAAATGCACTAGGGTGGAATTGTTTAGCCATGATACAGTCAGCAGCCAAGGAGCAGTGTGGATCACAGTGTCAGTCAGGGTAGGCTAAGTAAGGCTATGTCAACCAAATGCCATTAAATCTCAGTGGCTTAAAGCACAAAGGTAGATTTCTCATAGCACAAGTCCATCACAGATTGGCTGGAGAGTTTTACTCTTTGTAAAATTTTATTCTATTTTATTAAAATGGTGGCCTTTTTTCTTTTTATTGATACACAATACTTTTCCATATTGATGATGTACATGGGATATTTCAATACATACATACAATGTAATGTATTTGTAATGAACAAATCAGGGTTATTAAGATATCCATGAGCTTAAACATTTATTCTTCACCTAAACGTTTTATTTCAGAGCCCAAGATATTTCTTCCTCCTGACCATCATGTGGCTTTGTCAAGCACCCCTTTAACCAGAGACTCGGGCCGTGGAATAGCATGAGTGCTTCCATCTGTGTGCCTGAGCAAGACAAAGATCTGAAGAGCCTTTGCTTCCACACACAACTTGCTGGACAAAAGTAGCCGGAAAAGGAGAGACACTAGAAATATCTGGTGAATAATGTTAACTGCAGTGTATGGTGAAAGCTACACATAGTGCCTCTCATTATATCTGAGATGGTACACTTTAAATTTATTATTGTTTTTCCAATAACCTTTTACTTTTGGGAACCTTCTACCACAATCCACCCTCATTTCCCCTCTGTCCTGAATTCCAGGCCATAGTGAATAGGTCCAGTGACATACATGTGACTTAAGCTGGGCAAATCACAGTCTTCTTTTTCAGCTGAGTTTCATGTCATAATTCATTGGTTCAAAATTGAACACCTGATGTAAGTGGGCCAATCTGAATACTTCCCTCAGAATTTAATTTTTTTATAATGGTGGAATTTTCTCTTTTACAAATTGATACATAATACTTGTGCATATTTATGAGGTATGTATGATATTTTGATACATGCACACAATGTGTAATGATCAAATTAGAGTTATTAAGATATGTTTGACTGCAAATATTTATCAATTCTTTGTGTCAGAAATATTTTAAATCTTCTCTCTGGCTGTAATAAAATGCATAATAAATTAAAAATATATTGATAACTACAGTCACCTTACTCTGCTATCAAGCATTAGAACTTACACCTTCTATCTAACTGTATGTTTGTACTCATTAGCCAACCTGTTGTCACCCCTCCCACTGCCCCCACCCCCACACTTCCCAGTCTCTGGTAATCATCATTCTATTCTCTACCTCCATGAAATAACTTTTGAGTCCTGCATTTAAGTGAGAACATGTGATCTTTCTGTGCCTGGCTTATTTCACTTAACATTATAACCTATAACTTTCTTAGAATTTTAGAACTGAAAATGAGGAAAAGAAACCAGGACCAAAGACTAAAGTAATAATGTATCTTCCAGTGATTTTAGCCATGCATTCCTCTATGTGAGCCGGAGAAACTCAATCGTAAGTAGAGAGAGAGAGAGAAGAAATACGGAAACAGATACCCAAGGAGGGTCTGATGTGAAAGGAACCTTGTGGCTTTTGATTTCTTTGTTAATTGCTCTGGAGTTCCCTCGTAGTTCTTGGTTTCTGTGAAACGAATGAGTATCCTTTTGTAATTCATCTTTTAGCTGATGCTTAGTCTAAATTGATTATTCTTCTGATACTTACAACAAACCAAAAATCTATAATTTATTTCTATTCTATTTATCAATTTTAGAAAGTATATCATTATTTCTTCCTATGACAGATGAAAAAGTTTGTGCTCTTAAAATTTTCCTCCACTTTTTCCATTCACAAATTAACTTCTAAAATATTTACCATCATTCTTACATTGTTACTATCCTAAATATTTACCTTCTGTTTCCTACTCTGTCACAGGTGCATGAGTTCTAGATTTGAATGGATTTCATGTCCACCATCACTTACAGCTTCTTCCTTCCTGATGTTTTTTTTATTTTTCACCATTCATTTCATTTTTGACTGGCTTAATTATTGAGCAATTTTTACTTACATACTCATAAATTCCATCTTCACTGAGCTTTGTTCATTTGTGAATCTCATTCTGTTATGTTTCTGTATGTAAACAACAGTCTGGCTAATATGAAATCTGGAGTTCATATTTTTATCCCTTGAAAATCTGTAGAAATCTTCTAGCACTGTCATCTGACATTGCACATTGTGATAAGATTTCCGAGGCCACTCTGTTTTTTCCCCTCTAACTTTTAGGTGACTTGCTTTCCAATTTTAATGCTCATTTAATTCTTTCTTTACCTTTGACTTGACTTTTTTCTCTCTTTTTTTTCAGCTTTATTTTTCCTTCACATATTCTTTGAGGAATAAATTCTCAGGACATGTCTTAAAGTTGTTCATTCTGTATTGTGTTTTCCTGAAATACGCTATCAACATATTTATGTTTTACTTCATTTTAGGAAGATTTTACAGTATATATTTGAACACATTTTCGGTTGTATTTGTTTGTTTTATTTTCAGGTTAAGAAAAGTTTATGATGTGTATACGCAATCTGCTTCCAAATCAATTGTATTTTCCTTTTTTCTTCCTTTACTTTTTTCTTTATGATATATAGTGTTTTCTCAATTGTTTTTTTATGTACCTTATTGATTTCAGCAATATTTATCTACTTCTTACTGCTTCTAATTAGTTTTAATCCCTCCAATTACTTTATTATCTTCAAGTATTTTTTTCTGCTTTTCCAGCTCAGTTTTCATCTTTCAATGCTTTATTCACTATGAATTTTTAATACTTGTTTTGATCTAGGTTTTCAGAGAAATGAAAGCTTTTGGAGGTTGTAGATAATAGTTTCGGAAGCTATTAAAATGGAATTTAAATTAATTGAAATTGAATACTGCATTACCATATCAGCAGCACAGATATAGAAGATTTCCATCACTGTAGAATGTCTGTTGACCTGCACTGCTCTAGAGCACAGGCATTGCCCTATACTTTTGTGTGGGATAGAGTATGCATTTTTTTGTGCTCAGCAGCAGTTGCTGTTCTGCTCTTGTCTTCTAACTTTCCTACCTACATGCTAGGCAGTATATCTAGGTTAGGGTTTTGTTCTCAGAATAATAAGACAGAGTATCTCTAGATGTTAGGTTAGGGCTTGTTCTTAGAATAGTAAGACAGAGTATCTCTAGATACTAGGTTAAGATTTGTTCTCGGAACAATAAGACAGTGTATCTCTAGATACTAGGTTAGAGCTTTGTTTTTGGAGCAATGAGACAGAGTATCTCTAGAGACACTAAATCAGCCCTCCTTCTGTGCTTTTCCATGCTGCAGAACGAGACCCCACAAATATGCCCCCACTTCCTTCCAGCTCCAGTCTTTGAAGGATCAAATAAAAGATCCTTCTTAGCCCTCTTAGAACCCAATTAAGAAAAAAGCTACACGTTGTTTATTACCTGTGAAATATGCACAGTTTTCTGTGTTTGTTGTTTTTTCTCCAATTGGCATAAATGCTACTATATATAGCTGCTATTTCTCCTAGACTCTGTTTTTGGTAGTAGTCATTTTACTAGTTTTATGCTAAATGCAGTATTCTTTCTCATAGTTTCAGCCTCTTTATTTATATCAGTGATTTGTACCAAATAATGTTTTGCTCTTTTGCCTATTTTGTTTTATTGAGAGGTTATTATAAGTTCTTAAGAAAGGCAGCCATGTGATGAAGATTTTTGTTAGAGTAGATTGGTGTGTATGTTGTGGAAAGGAGGAAGGACGACATGGGAAGTCATCCAGGAAGCTTTAGGAGTTACATAGGCATGAGATAATCAAGGAAGGAAAGCAGGATGGGTCGCATTTTGAAGTGTTTTTATACATAATTACGGACCATTACATATTTTAAGATTCAAAGGTAATTTACTAACCATGCTAAGAAAAATATCATTGCTGAGGGAAACAGCTTTAAAAAATGTTCTAGAAACACTATGCAAAACAGGCACTTTAGCCACACCAGTAGTCTTCTTTAAAAAGGCTTTATGTAAACCAGAGAGAAGATCACCTGAGGATACATCATTGAGAAAAATTTCGACACACACACACACACACACACACACACTCACAAATCCATATAATGGGTTAGATTGTTTTCTGTTTCTCTTTTCCTAATGAACAACCTGATTTCTTTTCACAGTTGCCTATATACCAAGTTACTATGATGACCAGGATAAGATTCTCAACTCAGGCTGAGGTACCCCAAACCGTGAGATTCAATTTATACTTTGGGAATTTTTTTGCACAAGTAGTGCTCAGCCGATGATGATTAAAGAATTCACTTGCTAATTTGATTTCTCTAGGGCTTTATTTATTCCTTCATGTAACAAATGTTTGTTGAGTACCAACTATGTGCCAGGCGTTGCTTTAGGTCCTGGGATAGCTCAGAGAACAAGAATTGAATGCCTTCATCTCTAGCAGCTTCTTTTCTTCAAGACTTTAATCATTAGACTGTAACAGTTAACGTCTGTGTGTATAACAGAATCAGGAACATTAGCCAGAAATTATTTATACATAAGAGAAAATTATTTTATATAGAATTGTTAGTCTTCCGCTTCTGTTCTTCAAACATTCCTATGAAAAAAAGAGATGTTAGTTTCAGACATCTTTGGAAAGATAATCAGAAACTTTGGAATAATATAAAATACCCTTGGCAATAACTCTAGCCAGTGGTTTTTTTTTTTTTTTGATCAGCAATGTGTATTCTGTACAATTTTACATTCTGGTCTTCTTCCACTTTATCTTTGGTAGAAAAAAAAGCACCCTATAAATCATGAGAAAGACTACAGAAATAAATAGCTTGGAATTTTGCCAATCTTGGTAGTGTACTTTCAAATCAAGGAAATGTTCTAAAACCAATATTTAAATAGCACATTTGGCAAATTGTTCTGCCTTGAATAAAATGGATACATTTTTTGAAGAGAAAGAGAAATGGGAAACAGAGAGAAACCATCCTCTGTGAGCTGACTTTCCTTTGTTGCAAAATAATACCCTTCAAGTGCCTTCAACATCCTCAATATCTATCTCCATTACTGGCAATCCTCTTTTATTCTCGTTGTACTTTTTTTCTGAGAGTATTACAAAATTGGTGCTTCCATTTATTTTTTTCTGAGCCTTTTCAAGGCACTTTGTGACTAGCTATTGAGGTAGCTTTTCTGCAATGTCCAGCCATGTCATCTGTGTAAAATCTCTGGTGCATCTTTCCTTTTCTCACTGATGCTGAGTTCTCCCGGTCTTGGCTGGGATGCAGAGATGCGCCCTTTGGTATTCTGGCCATTCTCATGCTCCCCACTAACTTCCCTTAGCGCCCTCTCCACTTCACTCCACCGCATTGTTACTCTCAAAGATATCATAGCTTTGTCCCTACTGTCTAGGCAGATGATAGCCTCGCCCTTTCTAACTACCTCCACAAACCTCTTGCCTGTCTTATTTTTCAACTCTTTAAATGTTTCTTATGTAAGTATTGGATGCCATTAAATCAACTAAAAGAACAAGGGGCAAATAATAGAGAAAATGACACAATTGGAAACTTGGTCAGTTTATCTGAGCTCATATGGTATAGATTTTCCATTTACCTTGGGAAAATGATTGCATTTGAGCTTTAAAGAGTTGTGGGTAGGAAAACATGTATCAGATGATAGAAAAACATGTATCACCTTAGTAGCAGCTACCTGTGTCATGTTCTTACCACTGGAGAGGCATGGCTCGATTTGTCAAACATAACATCTACTTTATTCTTCACAACAACTCTATCAGGAAAATGAGAAAATAGAAAGATGAAGGAGCTAATAATTTACTCAAGATCAAACTGCCAGGAAGCAATCAAACTGCCTTGGATTCAGAGCCAAATCTGCTTGACTTCCCCATTTATGCTTATGACAGCTAAGCCACACCACCTTCCCAAGTTCATCCAGTGCTCTCTCCACTCTGTCAAACTGGCTTCCCCGAAATAATTTGTATTTCTTATCCACAGTGAGATAAATTACAGAAACCATAGCCAGGTGTGTAAGTGGAAACATTGATTAACAGACATCGGAGGGAGCAAACAGCCTGTCTGCAGTATCTCTCTCAGGTCTCGCTGTACTCAAGTATATGAGATGGTGCTAATCATCAATGTTCCCAAGTATCAGTACCTAATATTTAAAAGGGTTATCACGTTGGGACATGCGTTTGGGCTTCATGATTTACAGGAAGTGACGAGAACTTTAATTCTCAATTGCAATCTCAATCCATTTGTCGTGATGCTGAGTTACACAGAACTAGGGCGCATGTAAAATAAATACCTCTTTTTGTTCCGAGCCTTGATGAGCATTTTTATTGATGCTTTTGGATTCCTCCGGTAAGAAGATGACAATGTAAAGCCATTCTTTACATTCGATGTTGTGAGTTTGAACAAAGGGCTGTGAGACCGCTATGATGTGAAAGCTGGCAAAGTTCACAGAACAAAGGAGGGCAAAGCCCCCTTAAAATCACAGCATTCCACTTCATTTTACTTTGTGTTGTTATGTCGAAAACCGAATTTGCTAGTTTGCAAGTAGATATAATGGCCAGTAGGGCTTGGTCAACTGATTAGTTCGTGTGTTTTAAAGCAAGAGATTGGAAAAAACAAAGAACAGATTTAAACTCACATAAAATCAGCTCTGTACTGAAAACAATTCTTACTTTCATTCAGTCATATTAAAATAAAGCTTATTTTCATGACCAAAAGTTATACTTTATAAAAATTTAATACCATTGCTTTGATTGGAATATTATTTTTTGCACTCTTATTACCAATTGCAGGAATGACAACACCCTTAAAAATAGCACTAACTCTCCAATAGATATTCAACAACCCAGTATCTATTTGGTTGGCTTATATAAGGTTTTTGAACTCTTATACTGAGGATTGGGAAGCATTGAGATTTAAAAATATAAACGTCTTTCTTTGTAGGCAAGCACAATTTTTTCTAAGAATCCTGGGATTCTCCATGCTGCCTGCCATCTCATCAGGGACGTGGGAGCAACATAGAACCTCACAGCCAAGGGGATATCTGAGAATTTGACACACAAAGTAATGTGAAATTCATGACTTCAGTCTAGTTTTCTTTGAGGGAGTGAGGTGCTTTTTCAGAATACTGTGTTCTTTCTTATAAAGCCAAGATAATCTGTTAAATCTATTCCACTGACATAAGATAGAAGTGAGAGGGAGAAGCTCTTCCCAAGAAGTGGTTAGGACAAAAGCCATTTTACAATATGTTATTGCTGAAAAACAACCTCCATAAATTCTATTTATCAAGACATGCACTGCTACCATAGTGGATTTGTTTTTACTAATGTATTTCCCTATCTCAATCCAAAGACTTGAAGTACCTAGCTTCCAGTTAAAAGCAGCAAAATATTAAGTTATAAAAATACTGATGATGAGCAAAGAACTTGAATGTTGGACAACAGAAAAGAAAGATACTAAGACATAAAGTGATTATTCTGAAGAAGTTTGATATTGGATATAGAACCTTCTGAAACACAGAAAAACCAGCTATTCACTCAGAACCAGGACAATATATGTGATAAGCCCCTGGAAGAAAGACATCTCCAATGTCACAGCTATATAAAGTTTCAGTAATTCCAATATTACTTTTGAATGTTAGAACCAAATTATAGTGTATATATATTTACATGATATAATAGCTATAGATTTAATGCATTATATAAAATATATTGTTATGCATATATTATATATTTAATATACATAAATGCATCAAATATATATGAGCATGGGTATATGCATGCATATGTATATAATTTACATCTATGCACTTTTAACATATGTAGTGATATTATAGGCATAGTTCTCTATATTATCCAAAGCATTAACTATTTTTAAATTATATATATAGGTTATTCCATAGTGTTCGTTCAGTCATATGCATCTAACCTTGTAGTCCTTATGAATTCAAGACTAAGAGAACCTCTTCAGCTGGTGTTAGCCTAATGATCACTCCTGTCAAAACTTCTGGTAGGTGTTAACGAATCGCTTCAACAAAAGTTGTTGTTTGTTACCGAATGCCTGACATATTCCAGGCCCAATAAGAAGTAGTGAACAAAACAGATAAGGTTCTTGACTTTTTGAAGCTTACATTTAGGAAGGAAGTTGTATGGTCAAATTGAAATTTTCAGTAAATATTATAAAAGGTAACAGAAAGGATATTGTATAAGTTGAGATGGGGTAATTTAAAAGGAAAAGAGGTTTAATTGGCTCATGGTTCCACAGGCTGTACGGGCAGCATGGCTGGGGAAGCATCAGGAAACTTACAGTCATGGTGGAAGGAAAAGGGGAAGCAGGCACATCTTACATGATGGGAGCAGGAGCAAGACGGGGAAGGGAGGTGCCACACACTTTTAAACAGCCAGATCTCATGAGAACTCACTCACTATTGGGAGGACAATACTGGGGTAGGGGGGAATCTGCCCCTATGATCCAATCACCTCCCACCAGGCCCCACGTCCAACCTTGGGGATTCCATTTGCACATGAGATTTGGGTGGTGACACAGATTCAAACCATATTAGATGTGTCACAGGTTGAGAGGTCAACAAAGCTTCCCACAGGCAGGTATATTTAAACTGAGATCTGAAGCTTGAAGAGGAGGAAGAGTATTACAGACAGAAGAAATAACATGCAAAAAATTCTGGGCCCGGAAGAACGTTCAATATCATTCAGAAAATATGATTGCTAACTTTTCTAAAGCATAATGAATGACAACACAAAAAGTGATTAAAGGTGGGTTAAAAACCACCACCAATTGAGAAACCCTGGCTTAGAAATATAATCTGGAAGTTGTTGGAATATAGGTAAAATTTAAAATTCATGAAAATGGAAGAATTTATTCAGGAAGCTTCAGTTACATCAGAATGGTATACCAAATAAACAAAGAAAGTCCTTCACTATCTTTGAAATAATTGGTAAAATATAACAATACTAAAAAATTAACGCCAAGAACATAGGAAAGAAAGAAAATCCCTAGGCATTAGGATACATACATATAAAATGTAATATATATATATACATAATATAATATTTTTAAAGGAATGAAACTTAATAAGCGTGGAATGGGTGCTTCTGTAGTCCTGGTAACGAAGGTGGAGTGTTACTACACCTGGAAATAGCCATGGGGCTTGGATTTTAATACCTGTATATGGACTGTACAAGGCAAATATTCAGAGCTCTTTATGAAAAACTCCCTCAATAAAGTCTGGACCATAGTAATTCAAAGCTTCAGTGAAAAGTGGGCATTAAATACCCACCGATTGACCCAATATTTGACATGGAAGCTCATGGTTGTCTAGTGTCTAGGGAAAAAGTCTCTAAGCAATCAAATGAACCTATGTCATTTTGGCATGGAGTACAAATTTGCAGTACCTGAGAAGGTCGGAACCTTCCAGCTGAGAGAGCAATATAAAAGTTGACCCTTGGGACGCACGGAAGTAATACAGAGTTTCTCTGAATGGTCATTCTCACTATAAGCTAGGTATGGAAAACACCAGCAAAAACAGAAAACAAAAACAAGCCCCACTGAAAGAAGGAAGTACATAATTAAAAAAATTAACATGTATAGAATTCATTTGCCATGAACGAAAGATTACAGACCCAGTAAATAGGAGAATTATCACTGTAATCATTTGAACCAATAAATAATCTGAAGCAGAGTATAATGGTAATACGGAAAATTATAAAAATATTGAAAGAAATTAATACGTATCAGAAGAACAGACCATGAAAAAAATGGAATTCATGAAATAATTATAATCAGTTAAATTACAAATACAGTGGAAATCAAATGGTAGGTTATTACTAGGCAGAAACTTAGGAAACTGGAAGATAGAGCCAAGAAAATATCATAGATTACAGAGAAATGGATGGCCATTATTACAGAGAGTTTAAAGATAATCTCCTTAAGAAGAAAGAGGAAGTACTAATACACATCTATTAGGAATTCCAAAAAGATAGAATAGAAAGAAGAGAGAAGTGACAATAATTGAAGAGACAATGCCTATGAATTTTCAAAATTGATCAAAGGTGTATATTCTCAAATTAAAGAAAAAACAAAAATCTCAATCAAGGTAAATAATTCAGCATGAGTGCAGTGTAGAAAAACTTCAGAACACTAAGAATATTTTTAAAAGAGAGACTTTCTAAGTAAAGAGAAGAGTGACAGATGAGAATTGGGTCTGAAACCAGTTCCCTAAGAACTTCAGCAATTAGAGAAGGCAAATCAAGCATAGGAAAATATTTTAGAAATTAATATGTGAATATATTTGTTCCTATGTAATTTTGCTACTCACTGCATACAAGTGGAAAGAGAAAAAAGCTCAATCTACCTAAAGAAAATTTTTTCCCTCTAGGGCTCATGCACTATATATCTAACATGAGGACTGCAGCTAATCTATTTCTTGATATATTAGTTTGATCTTGAGACCCTCTGTCTCTGCCTATTATAGCGCAGATCAAATCAAAGATGCTCAACCTCAGCTCCAGAAATTTCACTCAGTGTTAAGGAACATGCATTATCTTAATTTTAAAATTTGCTTTTATTCCACTAAAGTGACGAGATGTGAACTCTTTTAAGTGAATAAAATAATTTTTTAGATTTATAGAAATGAGGTAGAAGGGGTAATGTGACTCTAGAGGAGAGGCTTGGACACTGGACTAAATTGAGGATGAGCTAAAACAGTGACTAGGCAGAAGCACCTTTTCATAAGGTGTACCTGCCAGTGTGCCATGTCGGTTTACCATTCCCATAGTAACACCCAGGAGTTAATGCCCCTTTCCATGGCAATGACCTGACAACCTAGAATTTTCCACCCCTTTTCTAGAAATTTCTGCATAATCTTTCCCTTAATTTACACATAGTTAAAAGTTGGTATAAACATGACTGCAAAACTGCCTCAGAGCTGCCACTCTGAGCACACTGCCTGTCGGGTAACCGGGCTCCACAGGAAGCAGGATGTCTGCTGTTGCTGTGCACTGCCCTTTTGATAAACGTTGCTGTCCAACACCATTGGATTCCCCCTTGAGTTCTTTTCTGGGCGAAGTCAAGAATCTTCCCAGGCTACGCCTACCCTGCATCCGAGCTGTGATAAAATCAAATGTAGTCTTTATAGTATTTTTTATTTTCTTTGCATGCTAATATACTTGGTAAATATTACATGAATAGTTGAAATGGATATATTAGCTGAGACTTAGAACATTTTGTATGTAACTGTTAATGTCATCTCTTGAAATTGTTTTTAGAATTCTCAATGACTTTTAAAATTTTATTTTGTTTCCCACCATAGACGGATTTATTTTCAGTTGTTTTTCACTTTAGTAATATTACTACCAATTTAGTTTCACATAGACTTTATTTTGTATTTTTTCTATGCTCTTCTATTTATAACACATTATTTTATTTTCAAAATATAATTACTTATTGCTGTATTATTTGACTTTAGATATATCTTCATATGTAGTAAATCTCTAAATCTGGTTTTATATTTCAATTTGAGAGTCTTTGCGTTTAAGTAAATCAGTTTTAGTCATCTTACTATAAATATCATTGCCCTTGGTATGATGTTAATTTTGTACTGTCAATTGACAGTACAAAAAAATGACAATTTTTTTTTGGTTACACATTTCTATTTTATCACCTGCCTAGTAAACTATGTTATATTTCCTCATATTAATAACAACTAATATTTCTAGTTGCCAGGTTTTTTAATAAAAAAACTATGACTTTTATATAACAAAAGTCAAATATAATTTGAACTATGACTTTTATTATATGTGAGGAAGTGAAAGATCAGTAGTGCTACAATGGGGCGATTTTACTATATAAAAGTCATAGTTCAAATTTATTGAGCACTCTCTATGTGCCAGATACTTTGCAATGATTTCCTCTTTTAAACCTTATAACCACCTGTGAGGAAGGTGCTCTTACTGTCTCTGACGTATGTGCAAGGAGACTGAGCCTGAGAAAAATAGGCAGCTCCCCTAAGATCACAAAAAAAGTAGAAAGTGAGAGTTGGATTCAAACAAGTGTCAGAGTCCAGAGCCAGTGTTCTTAACTGGGAAGCTACGTTCCCCCGTATTTTAACTCAGTTAATTTTTATAATAACTCTGTGAGATGTTATTATGATATTTTACAAATGAAGAAAATGGTGCCCAGGGAGGTTAAGGACATTGCTCAATTTCACACAGCTGTTGAGCAGTAGGCCTGGGATTCTAGTCCCTTAGGGTGACTGGGAAACTTGGAGGTTCTGTGTTTCCTTAAGAAATGATTGGGAAGATGGATGTTTTAACTGTTTAGTAAATTGCCAAGAGACACCAAAGCCTAGTGGTTAAGAATCCAATACTGACGCCAGACAAGGTCTGAGTTTGAATTCGTTAGGCCACTTCCTTGCCAGGTATCTTTGGATAAGTTGCCAAATGAATGAATCCTAAATTCTTCGTCTGTAAAGTGAGAATAAAAATAGCAGGACCTAGCTGATTGGAGTGTTGTGAGGATTAAATATGATAATGCATTTAAATTGCCTAGTCAGCAGTAACCAGCATAAAGTGCTATACATGTTAATTTTGTCAAACAAATATGCGTGGTGTTCTCCCCTAGGCGGCATCTTCCACCCTCCCCATATTCCACACCGCCTTTCCTCTATTGATTGCTTCCCTGTGGGGAATCTCTTCTACTTAAGAAAAGCTTTGATTCTTGCTCAGATTTAAGATCCTGAGAAGGCACAGGATATTGGTGAGATTTGATAGCTATTTGACTATCAAGTACTTGGTATTTGATACCAAGGATTGGTATGAAATTCTCTTGGTAACTATTTGATTTAAATATGTTCTTTGTTTATTATTTTCTTTACCTCTAAGCTTTGTGTTCCTGGATTCTGCAGGCTTTTCTTCATTAGTGTTTATTTAGCTTTGGATTTGTATTTTAAAGACAAGATTTCAATAACTCTTATAATTTTTTCCTGAAAATGTACAGTTTTGAACTGTGTTAACATTAAGACCTGAACCTTAAAAAATGTATTTAACGCAGAAGTTTGTTATCTGCCCTCTTCTTTGGATAAAACTGCACTTTTATTTATAACTTTAGTTTGGATCTTGAATCTTGGAAGAATTCTAATCAGTTGAGCTTTCTGCTTACGGAAAGAATTTCAGCAATGCCTCAAATAAGGGAGGGGCAATGCTGCTTCCATGGATAGATTACCTTGGCCTTCTCAGAGGATGGTTTAGATATTTCTAGAAAAACAGCAGTCTTTATTAGAATCCACTAGCTATACTGACAAAATAGAATAACTTTGGTTAAAGTGATCAAGTGAGAGGAAATATGGTGGGTGGGGGTGGGGAAATTCACCTTACCTGAAACTGATGGCAACATGACCATTTGTGGATGACCTTGGGCAAGTCAGCCCTACTTCTGCAGGCTTTGTTTTGTTCATGTTGCATGTTAGTTCAGCTTCTACCTCTTCTAATTCTATAGTTGTATCTTACTGGGAGATCTAATTACTCTAGATCAAATTTTATGCTCTAAAATTTTAAATCACTCAATTAATATGAGGAGTGGAGGCTACTTTGAAGACTTTGGAATCAAAAAGAAAATATTTTTTTTGTTCTAACACTTGAAGAGATTTCATGTGGAAGAGGGTAAAGAATCTTTCAAAGCTTTCCTCAAAAACAAAAACAGAACTGTTGCTTAGAAGTTATAGTAATCCTAATTTCATGTTAATTTTATAAAGTCTTTCACAATAGAACTGCACATAAATTCTCTGCTTCTGAGGACACTTGAGAAGAGACTGAATCCCTCATGAGATGGGTGACGTGAAGTGGATCTGATGCTGGGCTTTAGATCAGTGGTTTCCAAGCCTTGCAGATGCATGTCCTGTCAGACACCCACTGGGAAAGAAAAATCGAGGCAAGGAAAAAATTGGTGTGAAGAAAAAACAAATATGTAGAGAGATCAGGGACATTTTAGAGTACTTTTTCTCAGCCTTTTATGGACAAATACTGTGTTCATGTTGTACATTAATCATTTATTAATTAAAAATATTTATCTAGTGCCTAATTTAACAATAACAGCTTATAAATGCTGTTAAGCTTACATTGTAGTGGGGAAGGGCAGATGATAAACCAAACAAATAATAACTCGGAATATTAACAGGTCATAAGTGGAATGAGAAAAAAAATAAAACAGCATGAGGAAGTGAAAGATCAGCAGAACTATAGTGGGGGGATTTAATTGTTTAAGTTGGGTGACTCTGGAAGACCTCAGAGAGAAGGTGAAAATTTAGGAAATACTGGAAAGCAGTGAGGAAGTGAACCACACATGCATTTGGGGGAAGAGCATTCCCAACCGAGGGAACATCCACTGCAAAGGGCCAGAGGTCACCATGGCTGGAGCAAAGGGAGCCAGGGTAAGAGTTGCAAGGGATGGCGTCAGAGAAGTGACAAAGGACTGGGCCATGTGGGACTTACGTGCCCTTGTGAGGATTTGGGCTCTTACTCTGATGGATTTTGAGTAAAGGGGTGACTGGACCTGACTTGTTTTTCAACAGGATCACTTTGGTTGATGTGTGGAGAATATACTGTAGGGATCAAGAGCAGAAGCAGGGAGGCCAGGGAGAAAGCAGTTTCAGTGACATCAGTGAGTAATAATGGTGGTTTGGGACACAGTGAGAGCAGTGGCAGTAAACATAAGGGTCAGATGCTGGATACATTCTGAAGATGGGATTAACAGACAATATGTTGGTCTCAGAGAAACAGAAGAGTCAACAATGACCAAGACAGGGAATAGCACAGGCTAGGCAAGATTTGGTGGGGTGGGGGTTAGTTCATTTCCGAGTATTTTAAGTTTGGGGTGTTTATTAGTCATGGAAGAGTCTGAAAAAGAGCCGGTGGCCAGGCATCATGTTTCATGCCTGTAATCCCAGCACTGTGGGAGACTGAGGCAGGAAGATCACTTGAGCTCAGGTGTTTGAGACCAGCCAAGGCAACACAGTGAGATCCTATCTATACAAAAAAATAGAAAAAAGTTAGCCTGGCATGGTGATATGCACTTCTAGTTTCAGCTACTCGGGAGGCTGGGGTGGGAGAGTTGCTTGAGCCTGAGAGGTCAAGGGTGCAGTGAGTTGTCATCACACCTTTGCATTTCAGCCTGGGCAAGGCAATGAGACCCTGTCTGGAGAAAAAAAAAAAAAAAAAAAAAGAGTAGTTAATGAGATCCACCAAGATTCTTTAATACTCTGGAATTCAAGAAAAACAAAAAGCAGAGGAAGCTGTGTCTGAGGACTGAGAATTGACTACGACTATTCATTAGTGACCTTAATACAGTAAAAACAGGGTGTTATAATCCTATGGAACCACCATTGTATATGTGGTCTGGTGTTGGTGAAATGTCCTTACGTGCCACCTGACTTTATATACTGAAATTAGGTCTAAGATGATACGAAATTAACTTTAAAACTCATTTAACCTGAAAAATCTAATATTTTTACAGTAATTTTCAATGTTCCATAACCTTTTCCCTGCATCTTTCCCTATCTCAGCTCTAGAAGAAGATCTGTTCATGACAAGGGAGAATACTCAAACACCATAAAGACTTGTTTGCATGCTGTGAGACCAAACCAATGAGAAAGTCAAGAGTGCCTTGAGTTCGTCTCCTATCATCTTTACTGGAGCGATCCACTAGATCAGTTACACATTTTTATATGATTCGTGTCACCATGGTGCAGAATTTTATTATTGTAAGTAACTGTATTTAACCATAAAAATTTAAACAATATGGATTTATAATTTTCCTAATGAACCTTCTTAAATTGGGGTTAACTTAATTATGTTAACCTTCTTTACTTAAATCTGAGAAATTCATGAATTTCTCAAAGACCCTAATGTGCCAATATTCCTGTTCATTCTGTGGAAGAATACCCTGATTTGGTCAAGAAAAGAGGTAAACTTAAAACAAAAATTCCTTTTAGTTTGAGACCAGCCTGATCAACAGGGTGAAACCCTATCTCTACTAAAAATACAAAATTTAGCTGTGTTGCATGCCTGTAACCACAGCTACTCAGTAGACTGAGGCAGGAGAATCACTTTGAACCCAAGAGGTAGAGATTTCAGTGAGCCAAGTTGCGCCACCACACTCCAGTCTGGGTGACAGAGCAAGAGCCCATCTCAAAAAAATAAATGCAAAAATAAAAAAATTCCTTAAAAAAAATTTCTGGCCTTAAAATCAGAAACTCCTGAAACTTTAATGAGGCACTCCTCTGGTGCTGAAGCTCCCAACAGAAAGCCTGGAGCTTCTCTCTCTTCACTGTCTAGAGTCTGTGAATATCACAGATGATGGCAGGCCTCTGATTCACCGAACACAAAGACCAAATTGTACTGTGCATTATAGGTTATTGTATTTCATATGGGGAATTCTTATTCTGTGTTTAGCGAATGATCAGACATCCCTGGGGTACCACTTGGTTTATGTTCTGTATACTTTTTTGTTCCTGTCATGCGATCCTTGACTTTTCTTGTTCTGTCTCCTCTGATGACTCTCAATCAATCAAATGATGAATATGTATTGATGATCTTCCATACTGGCATCCTTTCTGTCACCCATCTAGTCATTAGGCAGCAGGATTGACTACAGGGGAAAAAAAAGGAAGGAAGGAAGCACATTTTTTTCTCCCTGCTATCAAGTTCAGGCAGGCAAAGATCCTGACAGAGATTTAAGAGTTCCAGGAGGTGGCTTCTATCACTGTCTCCCAGGAAGGAGAGGTGCTAGCTTTCATAGCTAACTGGAATGCTCTGAAGGCTGACCCTGGGCTGTTTCTTTACCTCTCCTCCAGCAGAATGGGATTAAAGGGTGCTAACAGCACACAGGCCCAGGAGCAAAGGTAGGAGATGTTTATCACTTCACTTCTTGACCTACCCAGACTAAAAGGAAAGCTCATCCTTTTCTAGAGAAAATGGATGGAAATGGGGACTAGAGGAAAACAAGTAAATCTTGGGCATGGACCCTATAGAATAAACGAATACACCTGAGGAATATAGAATCTGATTTCCACTTCAAAAGAGGTGAGAAAGTATCAGTGCGATGTGGTGCTGAGACCTGAGAACAGCAACAACCATCTGTTTATGGCGCTGTGCTAAACAGATGCTGTGGAGATGACGTGGATGAATACAATAAAGACTGCCCTTAAGAAGTCTAGCAGCTTGGGCATACTAGGTGGTATATGACAATTAGAATTAAAGCAGCGGGCAGATCCCTAATAAAAGTACAATAATTAGAGACTAGCTATTCCACAAACTGGGTAAATCTATAGCCAAAATATTAGCAAAATTTGCGTCCAAAATTTTACATTATGAAATACCTCCTTATTGAAGAGTTTATCGTTATTCATTTTTAAAGAAATATCTCCAATCATCCAAACTGAAGAAAACAAATTTTCCTTTCAGTCTGGGTAAATGACAAGTGAAGCAATAACCAACTCCCAGCTCTGCTCCTGGGCCTGGGTGCTGATGGTAGCACACTTCAATCCCATTCTGCTGGAGGAAGGTAAAGAAACAGCCCAGGGTCAGCCTTCAGAGAGTTCCAGTTAGCTGTGAAAGCTAGCACCTCTCCTTTCCTGGGAGACCAGTGATAGAAGCCACCTCCTGGAACTCTTAAATCTCTGTCAGGATCTTTGCCTGCCTGAACTTGATAGCAGGGAGTAAAAATTGTGCTTCCTTCCAGGCTAATTGACGTGTTCACTGGGTCCCCATGCATGCTTTCTGTAATCCATCTCCAAGCACAGAGATCGAATCTGAAACCTGAAAATTAACATGGATATTCGTAACCAAGCTGACATAAGCAATGCCAGATAAGCAGAAGTAAGCATTACTAAGCACTGAAATCAAATCACTGTTCAATCACCTGCAATAGATGTTCAGGAAGCATTTATATACTGTTTTTACAGACCATTACATTTCCAAATGCTTCCGCAGAATTCATTCTAATTAGAGTAAATTAATGACTTGGTAGATGTCAGCTTTGATCCTGAATAACCTTTACATTATGTTCATTTTTTTCCTTTGCCAATGATTAATTCCATAAACCTAGGTGTTACTGGAAAGGGGTCCCAATGTAGACCCCAAGAGGCGAGTTCTTGGATCTTGCACAAGAATTCAGAGTGAGTCCACAGAGTAAAGTGAAAGCAAGTTTATTAAGGAAGTGAAGGAATAATAGAATGGCTACTCCACAGATAGAGCAGTAGCATGGGCTGCTGTCCTGCATACTTATTGTTATTTCCTGATTATATGCTAAACAAGGGGTGGATTAAGTTTTCTAAGAAAGGGGTGGAGAGTTCCCCCAACTGAGGGGTCCTCCCATGTTTCTAGACCATATAGGGTAACTTGTTGACATTGTCATGGTATTTGTCAACTGCCAGGGGCTGGTGGGTGTGTCTTTTATGCGAATGCATTATATTTAGCATAGAATGAGCGGTGAGACCACATGTTCTCACTCATAGGCGAGTGTTGAACAATGAGAACACATGGACACAGGGAAGGGAGCACTACACACTGGGGTCAGTTGGGGGGAAATAGGGGAGGGACGGTGGGGGGTGGGGAGCTGGGGAGAGATAGCAAGGGGAGAAATGCCAGATGTAGGTGATGGGGAGCAAGGCAGCAAATCACACTGCCACGTGTGTACCTATGCAACAATCTTGCATGTTCTTCACATGTACCCCAAAACCTAAAATGCAATAAAATAAATAAATGGGAGAAAAAAAAAAGAATGAGCGGCGAGGATAACCACAGGTCAGTTTCATGGCCATCTTGATTTTGGCCAGCTTCTTTACTGCATTCTCTTTTAACAGCAGGGTCTTTTTGACCTGTATCTTGTGTGGGCCTCCTGTCTCATCCTGTGACTAAGAATGCCTAACTTCCTGGGAATGCAGCCCAGCAGGTCTCAGCCTCATTTTACCCAGCCCCTGTTCAACTTGGTGTCAATTCTGTTCCAATATCTCTGACACAGGTAGAAAAAACAAATACCAAAACAAACTTGCACAATTGTAGCATTTGTGTGGCATTTCTTTTGATGTGTGTTTTGTGCAGATGAAACAAACTAACATTTTCAGAGATTTCTTTTATAACAGCAAATGTATCCTACTAGTTTCCAGCTCTTTGATATTGGACAAATTTTTATTGTTGCTTGATCATCAGGGTCAATAATCTGTTTTTCTGACTGAGGCTTGGATTTAATCACACTTCAAATATTATTTCATCTCAATGAATAACAGAAAGAACTTCTGCAACATTTCACAAAGCTGGCATTAGTGTGCTGACTTTAACCTAATTACAAAGCTGTGTAATAACATTTTTCAATTCAAGGCGAGGCTGTCATGATAAAGGCTAATCATAATGAATACTTCTGGGTGCCACTCGTTTTCGTCCTTTTCCTAATACACACTACTAATTTCAGTGGCATTCAAGCACAATCACTGGTTCCCACCATTCTTGTTCATAACTCGTTTTCTGTATTTTTCTTCATCTGTGGTTTGCTGGATTTTTTTCAGCTAGTTCTGACCTTGGAGTGTTTTTTATTCCTTCTGGATAACGGTGTGGACAAGCATCTGCTTCTGCAGTTGCTAATGCCAAGGTTATTTGCCAAGAACAGAGCACAGGTTTCTCAACATTTTTCAAGTAAATGACTCTTAACCAAATTCATGAGAATGAAAATATTTTGCAGTTAAAAAATAATGAAGAGCATGTTCACCATTTGTGGAGATGTAAGATGTTCATAGATTATACATTCGTTTCTTGAATGGGCACAAAATCTCTGTCTAACCTCTCACTTTTCTTGCTCAGAGATGTCTGCATTTGATCTTGTAAGAGTCTCAGAATGATGGACAAAATGCTAATATTTCTCATTTAGCATAGTAACACAAATCTTTGTAGGAGGTAAATGCAGCTTATTTTTTCATAGTTCTTAATTTTAATGCCTCCCCTGAGTACATGGGCCTTCAGGGTTATTCATATTTTGTACTGATGTGGGTACCACTACTGGGTGTGGCATGTTTCAGGAAGATGGATAAGGACATGGCGTATATTTGCAGGAGAAAAAAAGTCAACATTATGGGCAGCCAATAAATCTCCACTTCCCATCTTTAAGAAGTGTCTATGGCCACCCCTCTTTCCCATACAGATTCTGAAAGATTGAAGGAGGCTGACACAAGGGACAGGAAGTCCTAGAAGGCTGATTTCTTTCATGACATAATTTTTACTTCCTGACATCTCTGATGTTTATTTTGACCTGAAATCACCTGTGAAATATTGCTGGGAGACACAGATGTGATATTTTCCCTTGTGTCCTCCCTGCCCACGCATCTCCAGAGAGGGCTATGGAGTTATTTTGTACTTTTCAATTCCAGGAAAGTTATGAGATGCTTTGTTAGAACAATGAGAACACGTGGACTCAGGTAGAGGAGTATCACACACTGGGGGCATTTAGGGGGGTAGGGGAGAGGCAGTGGGGGGTGAGGAGGGTGGGGAGGGATAACATGGAGAGAAATGCCAGATGTAGCATGCACCTAAAGTAATAATAAATAAATAAATTAAAAGAAATATTTCTAGAAAAAAATAAAATTAAAACAGATTAAATTTTAGTTATCATGGCCAACTTTTCATGTTTTGTAACTTCATTAGGAAATTTTATGAAAAGCTTCTTACCTACCTGTTTACAAACTTTTTTCTTTTCCACAAAATGTTGCCTTAAAATTTATATAGAATAAAAAATCTTAACTGACTTTAACATGATAATTATGAAGGGATTTTGCATAATCTTAAAATGAGTTCTTCATAAACAAATTAACTAATAGTAAGTTTACAGTTGGGTTGTCAAAGAAGTTTCCCTTATATGGACATAGTTATTGTACCGAATGTATTTATATAAGCTATTTAAAATCATTTCTGGATTTCTTATTGTTAAGAAATAAGTGATATTTGGCTGGGTGCAGTGGCTCATGCCTCTAATCCCAGCACTTTGGGAGGCCAAGGTGGGGGAATCTCCTGAGGTCAGGAGTTTGAGACCAGCCTGGCTAACATGAGGAAGCCCTCTCTCTACTACAAATACAAAAAACAACTAGGGTGTGGTGGCAGGTGCCTGTAATCCCCACCACTCGTGA
Source organism: Cebus imitator (assembly GCF_001604975.1). Classification (NCBI taxonomy): domain Eukaryota; kingdom Metazoa; phylum Chordata; class Mammalia; order Primates; family Cebidae; genus Cebus; species Cebus imitator. The sequence goes on from NW_016107355.1 coordinate 7,290,584, forward strand.
GGCTGAGGCAGGAGAATCGCTGAGCCAAGATCGTGCCACTGCACTTCAACCTCGGTGACAAAGTGAAAAATCAGTGACATTTTCCCCACCTAAAATCATGGCATCCTTTTTAGCTAGCCATGTGGATTTTATGATATTGCACTTGACATGAAAAATAGTGATGTTCAAAAATGTCATTGCAAATATTAAACACATATCTATTTTTCCCAATTCCTGAATAAAATGTTGAAACTATATCGGTTAATTTTAATAAAATCACATTAGGACAAAATATTACAAGAAAAATTTTAATGCATATCCAGTATTTTAACAGGTTAACACCAAACCGTATCTTACACAATGAGTCAGCTTTATTTGTTAGAATTCTACAGAGCATTAGTTTCTAAATTTAGGGATGCTTTAATACAGAATTCTTTTTATTGTAAAGAACCAGTTGAATTGTCATACAGCCAGTTCTGTCCATGTTCCCTGTGGGACTTAGACTTGGATAAAGTCTAATTTGGGGATAAGAGATAAGTGTGAAGGGGAAGAGAGCTGGTTTCTAGAGACTAAAAATTTCCATACACAGAGAAAATATTAACAATAATTTAAGTTTCCCATTGTGTTCATAGAAAGTAATGGCAAAAACCGTAATGACTTTTGCACCAACTTAAAAACGTTTTAGCCCTGAGCTTTCTTTCACAAAGTATTATTCTGTTATAAACACAATACAATTGCATTTAAAAATTTTTGAAAAATGAAAAAAAGGAAAACAATTACTCATAATTGTACTCCTTTGATGTTAACCACTGTTAACATTTTGTTGCATTTCTTTCCATTATTTTTCATTTTCCATTATTTTATGCTCCAAATTTCTTCTTCAGCAGAGCTTTTTCAAGCAGCTGTTAGCAATGATCTATGGTGTACTCACTATGCCAAACACTTTACATGCATCACCCCCTTACATCTTCATAAATGTACCTGTGAGGTAGGTACTATTTATAATTTCTGTTGTATAGACGAGAAAATTAGGAAAGGTTAGAAATTATTTGTCCAAAATCATATGACTAGTAAATGGCGATGGCTGACCTTGAATCCAAGAAGATTCTTAAGAGCTCTTAATTTGAATGTTATGTTACAGTGTATCTCTGGAAAGTTTATGTAGAGTGCAAATAAAATTATGTGGCTATTTCCAGGAAAAATATTCCTACCACTATTTTTGCTTAAAGTTATGATTTGCGGGCTTCACGCTACTTTATGTAGATGGATTATGTTGTTCAAATGAATTGATCTAATTCTATCAAAATTCATGTTTAGCAATATCCTTAAGGAATATTTGGCTTTGTAACTAAGTCAAAATCTGTTTAACTGGATTGTTTTACCTTCAAGTTGACTACATTTTCTCTTCCTCTGGATAGTTCCTTGATCCTTCCTTTTCATTGACTGTGCATACCTCCCTTAAAAAATGAATGCATTTGACGATGCAAAGATACTTGAAGCCTTTAAATGTTTCCTCTTTGATCTTTAAAAAACAGATTGAGGCAAAATCAGTCATGACCCTTTAAAAAATTTATTTCTACAAGCATAAGCTGCAACAGTGCTTGAGATTTGATTGTACAGAAAAGAATTGGAGAAAGGATGAGTGAATTGCAGTGAAAAAGGTGTAACTTACAAAAAAGTCAATCTGAATTTTTATTACCCATTTTCAAGGGCATAAATCATTATTTGATTAAGAATATGATTGTTCTATGTGTAGCTATTTTTTTTATATTCAGAGCTAGGCATCAGCAGCTGCCCAAGCAAATCCTTCAAAACTTATTCACTCAAATTGGAATGCTGAAAACTAGGAGAGGTGACTGAGGAAAGCTGAATTTGAGATGGTTAAGCTACTACACACAACCTAGAGGAGGGTTTTTGCTTTCACTTATAATCTTATTTATTAGGTGGGGTAAAGAGCAATAACTGCAAATGTTTTCCAAGTTGACATATTGTAATGTACTTCTGGGTCCTAAAAGTGACGTGAAGAGGGGAGAATTCCTCACCTGGAGAAAAAATTGGAAGCCCTCTCCTCAATGTTAGCATAACTCGGGATGGAGAGCTGAAATTGAAATGGCAGTATACCGTGTATATTTTTGTGAGTTATGCAGCCATCATCATGTCATAGTGAATTAAGAAATAAAAATAGGCTGGGCGCAGTGGCTTATGCCTGTAATCCCAGCACTTTGGGAGGCTGAGACGGGTGGACCACAAGGTCAGGAGTTTGAGACCAGTTTGGCCAACATAGTGAAACCCCGTCTCTACTAAATATATGAAAAATTACTGTGCTGGGCATGGTGGTGCGTGCCTGTGATCTCAGCGACTTGGGAGGTGGAGGCAGGAGAATCGTGTGAACTCGGGAGGTGGAGGTTGCAGTGAGTTGAGATAGTACCATTGCACTCCAGCCTGGGTGACAGAGCAAGACTCCGTCTCAAAAATAAATAATTAAATAAATAAATGTAGGTTAGGTACAATTGATATTTAATGATGATCTGCCTCTTCCACTAGCTAGAGAGAAAACTAGCCTCTCTGGGTCTTGGTTTCCTCCTCTGAACATAATGAAAAGATTAGATTTGTTCATTTCTTTTGATATCACATATATTGCCTGTTTGGTGGCCTCCCAGCTCTTAGTAAGGTGTTGAGCACATAGGAGGCCATAAAATATCTGCTGATTAAGTGACTGATGAATCAGATGAAGGGGAATGTGGAGTCGAGAAGATAGTGTAAGCAAAAAGGGAATACTGTACAAGCTTTATATGGTTGATAAATACTGTGCAAACGGTATTGAGGAAGAATGAATTCTAAATTTCATATTTTATGGCCAACTCTTGATCTGAACATCTTTCTTGATTTCTATCAAGACTTTTATGCCTGAAATGATGGTCTTCAGAGGAAAACTAAATAACAGAAAACTGTGCAGATAATCAGATCTAAATAGAATCTTCACTTCAGTAATTCTTAACATAAGTAATAAATTCTTACAGGTGTGTGTGTGTGAGGGGTGTGGGTAACATCTTGTGATGAATTGCATTTCCTCCAAAAAGATACCCTGAAATTTGCTGGGCATAGTGGCTCACGCCTGTAATCCTAGCACTTTGGGAGCCCGAGTTCAAGACCAGCCTGGCCAGCATGGTGAAACCCTGTCTCTACAAAAATACAAAAACTGGCCATGCATGTGCCTGTAGTCCTAGCTACTGGGGAGGCTGAGACAGTAGAGTTGCTTGAATCTGGAAGGCAGAGATTGCAGTGAGCTGAGATCTGCCACTGCACTCCAACCTGGGCAACAGAGCAAGACTCTGTCTCAAAAAGAAAAACAAAAAAATTGCTGGGCGTGGTGGTGAACACCTGTAGT
>NW_016107355.1:7294021-7296826 GCF_001604975.1 Cebus imitator
AACCTGGGCAACAGAGCAAGACTCTGTCTCAAAAAAAAAAAAAAAAAAAAAAAAAAAAAAGGAAAGAATAAAAAAATACGCTGAAATCTTAACCTCTGACCTGTGAATGTGATCCTATTTAGAAAAGGAATCTGTGTACATTTAATCAAGTGAAGATGAGGGTGGACATTAAGCCAATGTGACTGCTTTCCTTATAAAAAGAAGGAAATTTGGACACAGATGCACACACATAGGAAAACATGGTGAAGATGTAATCAGAGATTGAAGTGATGTATCTTCCATGGATGCCCAGGATTGGTGGCCATCACCAGGAGCTAGGAGAGAGGCGCAGATATTCCCTCAGAGCCCTCAGAAGAAACCAATCCTGTTGATACCTTGATTTCAGACTTCAAGTGCCCAGAAATGTAAGGGAATACATTTCTGCTGTTTTAAGGCACCCAGTTTGTAGTTATTTGTTATGGCAGCCCTAGGGAATTAATACAAGCAGAAAACTTCTTACAAGTCATTTTGTCTTGGATGATGGACCAAAACCACATCCTGGTAATAAAAATGAGTTAAGGTAATAGACATGAGCTCAAGTAATTTCCTTCCTAAATTGAGGGAGGTAAGATTGTGAGAAACCTGAGCATGGTGGCCTTGAGCTCAGCATTCTCACTATTAGGAAGCAAGACTTTATTTCACTTTCTATGTTAAAGCTTTCCACAACAGCTCAAAATGTCAACAATGTGTTCAAATGGCAAGATCTTCTGGCTTTTAGTCTTTTAGTGAAAAAAAATGAGGTTTAATTATTTCAATGTTACAAAATATAAATCATGCCTAGTATTCTGAATTTGGGTTTATATGTATGTGTGTGTTTGTAGGGCAAACAATTACAAATATCAAAGAGATATAAAGAGGTCTCCCAGGATGGGTTAGTAGCTTTCACACCAACTATAGGACACTGCTTTCCCATTATACCAATACGTAATGGCAGTTATGAGACATGTGTCCACTTCCTCTTCCATATTCACCTCCCCACGGTCAAATCAGGGGGAGTCTATGGAGAACCTAGTCTATCTGAATGGGTTAATAAAGATATGAGAAGAATGACTATTCATTGGTCAACCATGTGTTACATGCTTATGTGCTCGCTCTGTGCCGGATTCTTTGAAGGATTACAATGTTAAGGAATAGTTCCTGTCTTTCAGGAATTTAAAATGCCATATAAAGTAGGGATCAAGGGTGTAGAACTGGAGTCAGGCTTTCCTGACTTTAATCCTACCTTTACTCATAAGCTTCCTAAAACACTGGGGAGATTACGCTCTCTCTGCTTTAGTTTTTCATTTATAAATTGAAGGTAATTGGTACAAAGTTTCAGTTAGACAAGATGAATACGTTTTGAAATGTATTGCACACTAGGTGGCTGCACTCAATGGTAATGTGTTGTAGGTTCCAATATAACTAAGAAAGTAAATTTCAAATGTCTCACCACAAACACGTGATAAATGAGGTAACAGAATACATTAATTAGCTTGATTTAATCCTTCTACATTGCATACAGATATCAAATCATCACATTGTACCCCATAAATTTATATAATTAAAAATTATATTAACGAAAGATGTGGATAATAATAATAACTCTCTCATATCACAAAGCAGCTATTCACATTTGTGTTAGTCAGGACTCTCCAAAGAAATAAAACCAATAGGATACATGGATACATCATATGTCATATAACCATATAGTAAGAGGAAGATCCAGAATATACATATAGCTTTAAAAGTAAAGAGATTATTTATTTATTATTTATTATAAGGAATTGGGTCATATGATTATGGAGGCTGACAAGCCCAAATCTACAGGTACAGTTGCAGGCAGAAAACCCAGGGACAGTCATGGTGCAGTTTCGGTCCAAGAGCCACTGTTGTAGGTGAGTCTGTAGACACTTTGTTATGGAACCAGGAGTCAATGCTACAGAGGTAGAACTCTCTTTCACCTGGGGGAGGCTGTTTTATTTAGACCTTCAGATGATTGGATGAGGCCCACTGACTTTAGGAAGGTCAATCTGCTTCACTCAAAAGTACACCCACTTAAATGTTAATACCATCCAAAGAAAACCTCACAGAAACACCCAGAATAATGTTTGACCCACTACCCGGATATGCTATGTCCCACCCAAGTGGACGTAAAGAAACTAAACATCACCATGTTAAATGTACTGTTTGACTTAATAGTGCTTGATAAATATTGGGTATTATTATGTTACTGGTATTTTACTTATAAAATCGGTTTGAGAAACATAGTAACCAACATAAAAAACAATTAGAGAAGACCTGTAGGAGCAAATACTAAAAAGCCCATGGTGCAGCACTGAAATATACAGAACCCATTGCATGATAGACTCTACTGTTTTAGTCTTGATAACTAAAAAAGAACTAGGATCCTGAGCTAAGAAAGAATGGCTTCCCAGCGAATTGCACAGAGGGAGCAGTCTCTCCAATTAATGTTTTTCATTAACTGGATGACAAAAACTGGCATATTTCTTTTCTTAAAACTTTGTATTTGAATGAATGTTTTTAAAAGGATTTTTGTGAATGTCTTTTTCATTGCTGAAAGTAAATAGCAGTAAAACTTAAGCCACTAGATGTCAACTGTGGTGGGCAGAATAATGACCCCCTAGAAATATCCACATCTTTATCCCCAGGTCCTATGAATATATTACCTTACACAGCAAAAGGAACTTTGCAGATGCAATTAAGTAAAGGATTCTGAGATGATCCAGGCAGGCCCTAAAAGTCATCACAAGTGTCTTTGTAGGAGGA
>NW_016107355.1:7297649-7323113 GCF_001604975.1 Cebus imitator
CGCGCCATTGCACTCCAGCCTGGGTAACAAGAGCGAAACTCCGTCTCAAAAAAAAAAAAAAAAAAAAAAGAACTGTTTTTAGAACGCTGGGCCTCAGGCATGGAGGAATAGTGATCCCTGAAAGAAAGAAGTAAAGATTATTCTATCATTTCCCCGGTTTATGGCCTCCTGGTTTCAGCACAAGATGGGGGAATCCAAGTGAAGCTCATTAAATTCCCCAAGTTGAAGAGCTGCATCTGAGGGTTTGGGGAGCCTGAGGAGGCGACAGACCTTAGGACAGCGTACTGGAGACAAGACAGCTGCACAGTTAGATCCCTGGAGGGCTGAAGATGGCTCCCTTGAGTATTCAGCACATGTGCGTGGTGAAAAAACTATTCAAAGCTGAGAAAACACCCATTCAAAAGGGCTAGAGGGAACAGTACCTGGCACTCACACAGGATTGAGAATAGTTCCATCAGCGAGACTGGAAAAACTCGTAATTCAAGGACGATCCTGTCTGAGAAGTAGGAAATTATTAGCTCTAGACTGAACAACTCTCCAAAAAAAAAAAAAAAAAAAAAAAAAAAAAAAAAAAAAAAAAAAAGCTTAAATTATGTCCGTGTAACCTGATGGCATCCCGGAAGGAAGCACCAAACGAGAAAAAATTCACAATATTTTTTTTCAACAAATTGCAGATTAATAGGCAGGCAAAGAAGTTGGAAGACATGACGCATCGTAGAGAGAATAGGTAGAAAATGGAAATTGACCAAGAACTGCTACAGATGTTATAACTCGCAAAAAGGCCATTAAAACAATCATTATAAACAAATTCCATATGTTAAAATGTGTTCAGTAGGGAAATAGAAAAAGACCTGACTAAAATTTTTACAGGTGAAAACTAAATGTCTGATGTGACACATATATTGGATGAAATTATCAGCAGATTACATGATGCAGAAGAAAAAATTAGTGAACTTGAAGGTATAGTAATAAAAATTATCCAACATGAAAAAATATAGAAAAAAATTGAAACAGTGAAAAGCATCAGTGAGTTGGGGGAAAACTTCAGGCAATCCCAGGAACATGGAATTCAAATTCCTGAAGGAAAGAAGCGGAGGGGCAGGAAAACATATTTGAAGAAATAATGGCAAAAAATTTTCTGGACTTGATGAAAATTTTAATCACAAATATAGGGTTCAGTTCATTAAAAGGATATAAGAATTTTAAATATTGATGTCCCTAATAATGGCTTCAAGATACATGAAGCTAAAACTTCAGAGAGAAGTAAAAAAATCTTCAGTGAGAGTCAAAAATTTCCACACTCTTTTCTCAGTAAATTATAGAACAAGTAAAGGAAAAGTTAGCAAGAATACAGTATACTTAATAAAATCATCAACCAACTGGCCAGGCATGGTGGCTCGTGTTTATAATCCTAGAACTCCAGGAGGTAGAGCGGGGAGGATTGCTTGAGCCCAGGAATTTGAGACCAGCCTAGGAAATGTAGCACAACTCCATCTCTACAAAAATAAATAAAATAATAAATAATTAGCCAGGCATGGTTGTGTTTACCTGTGGTCTGAGCCACTTGGGAGGCTGAGGCAGAAGAATCACCTGAGCTCAGGAGTTTGAGGCTGCACTGAGCTAGGATAGTACCACTGGACTCCAGCTTGGGTGACAAGGTAAGACATCGTCTCAAAAAAAACCCAAGCAAGCTGGGCGTGGTGGCACATGCCTGTAATCCCAGCACCTTGGGAGGCCGAGGTGGGTGGATCACCTGAAGCCAGGAGTTCGAGACCAGCCTGGCCAGCATGATGAAACCGTGTCTCTACTAAAAATATAAACAAGTTGACCAGGTATGGTGGCAGGTGCCTGTGTTACAGTGAGCCAAGATTGTGCCATTGCATTCCAGCTTGAGCACCAAGAGTGAAGCTCTATCAAAAACCAAAATAAAGCAAAACCAAAAAACCCCAAACCAAACCAAACAAAAAGAACTATCAATAAATTGATTTACATATATAGACTACTCTACCCAACAACAGAAAAGTATGCGTTCTTCTCCACTGTATATGAAATGTTTGCCAGGACATATGTTGATCATATGATCAGTCAAAGCACAAGTTTTAATATATTTAAAATGGCTCAGTCAGCAAAATATTTCTCTGATCACAATGAATTGATCTTAGAAATGAAGAGCAAAAAGGTATCTGCAAAATCCCTAAATGTTGAGTGAGAAAACAAATAACATATTTGTAAATGAGCCATGAGTCAAATAAGAAATCAAAGTGGATATTAGAAAGTAGCTTGAACCAAATCAAAATGAAAACAAAATATTGAAATTTGCTTGATGCCTTGAAAGTGGTATTTACGAGAAATTAATAGCAATAAACACCTGTAGAAAAGAAGGAAGGTCTCAAATTAATGATCTCAGCTTCTATGTTAAGAAATTAGAAAAAGAAGAACAAATTAAGCCCAAAGTAAGAAAAAAAAAAAATAAAGACCAAAGTGGGTATCAATGAAATAAAAAGGACTAAAATAGAGAAAATCAATAAAAGCCAAAGTTGGTGTTCTGAGATGTCTAATAAAATTGATGAAACTTTCACCATACTAATTAGGCAAAACGAGAAGTCAGAAATCTCAGGAATGAAGTAGTTGACTTCATTAACAATCCTATAGCTATTAAAAGGATAGAAAGGAGATATTATGAAAAACTTTATGCCTACAAATTTGAGAACTTTGATGGTATGAATGGATTATTTGAAAGACACAGAGGAAAATGTTACATACGTAACTCAAGAAGACATAAACTAAATAGCCCTGTATCCATTAAAGTATTGGAATTTATAGCAACTTTCTTCTAACAAAGCAAACTGTAGGCCTAAATGGCTTCAATAATAAATTCCATTAACCCTTAACAAAAAATATCAACTAACACAAACTCTTCAATGAAATTGAAAACCAGGGAATACATCTCAACTCTTTCTCTGAGGTCATCGTTACCCTAATACAAATACAAGAAAGAAAAATAAAACACATATAAGAAAGAGACATTCCAATGAAAAAAAATTAAAGAACATATCCTTTATTAACATTGACAGAACATTTCTAAACAAAGTGTTAGCAAAATGAACCTAACAATACATAAAGAGAATAACACAAAATAATGAAGTGCGGTATATTGCAGGAATACAGGATCTGTCTAATACCTCAAAATCAGTCAATGTAATCACAATATTAAAAACTACCAGAAAACTATAAAATCATCTTAATAAGTATATGAACTTGACAATATTCATCACCCATTCTTGGTAAAAACTACCAGCAAACTAGGAATAAAAGAGAACTTCCTCACACTGATATGTTCTTTTCTCCTAAGATCAAGAATAAAAAAAGAATGTTTGTTCTTACCAATTCTTTTTTTTTTTTTATGGACAGAATCTTTTATTCCACTTTGTATCCAAGACTTCATTAAAACTATTCCTTAGAACATATTTTAAAAACTACTTGGGAAGGAATCCACTATCAAACTTCAGGTCTTAATAGCACTGGCTTTGGTGTTAAACTGAGTTGAATTCCAATCCTGTTGGGCATTTCCACCATTGCCACTACTGTGTTCATTTTCCGATCTGTAAATACCAGTGCTTACATCTCACAGGGCCTCTAACAGTTAAATGGATTGTATGCTGCACAAGCATAGGGACAGTCTGTCTTTGGAAACCTCCAAAGCACACAATAGGCAGTCAAATATTCTTGAACAAATGAAGTCACTAAGTGCTTATTAAATCTCATTTTAAATATATGTCTCTGTTAATTCATGGATCTTGGAACTTAAGACAATGATTTGACTGACATTTCCACATTCCTCATAGCGATTTTTTGATACAAACCAGTTTAGTAAACAGTGCCATACATGTCTTATTACTTTTGGGAGTGCTTTTCCAGAAATCTCTGGCCCAGTCATATGTCACTTCATGATGGGGCTATGTTGTGAGAAATGTGTCTTTAGGTGATTTCATCATTGTATGAACATCACAGAGTATACTTACACAAACCCCGATTGTATATAGCCTATGACACACCTAAGCTATATATATAGCCTAGCCTATTACTTAGGCTACAACACTGTACAGGATGTTACCGTAATCACACTGTAGGCAACTGTAACACAATGGCAAGCATTTGTATATTTAGACATAGAAAAGGTAAACTAAAGATATGGTATTATAGTCTTATGAGACCACCCTCACATATGCAGTGTCACTGACCAAAATCTTATGTGGTGCCATGACTATACTTGTTAAGAAGGCAAATTCCAATCCTTTTGACCTATGGTAGGCTCAATAATCTGTAATTTTAGAAAATCCTACAAGGGATTCTGATGTGGATGGTATGAGTACCACACTTTCAAACTCCTTGGCTTTTTTCTTCCAGGTGAACCACCCTCTGACTAAGCTGGTTAGTCTCCTGAACTAGAAAACCAGGGTCTGGGATAGAATCCATAATTTGCATGTGGACAGAAAAAAAAAGAAAATATCCTGCAGCATCCCTACTGTACCAAAGGTTACTTACTACACTTCAATTCTTACCATTGTTTTTTTTTTTGGTTTAAGGTTTGTAAAGAGATCTAGCCGTTAGGTTGAAGTGAGCTCTTCAAATAGATCTGTACACATATGTGTATGTATGTTAAAAAAGCATATGATTTCATCCCTAAAGCAGTCATATTTTATTCTTCTGAACTGCCATCTACAAAGTAATCTCAATCACTGAAATTATAAAGCATGTAACTATTCATGGTTAAAAGGCAAGACAGCCAAGACAGTACACATTCAAGTCTCACATAAGTACAAAAATATTTATAAAATGTTTAGCATATCATGTTAAAGGACAATCATTTTTCATTCTCTGGAGAAGTATGAATGAAATGCCAAAGATGAAGTCACTGGTGATATTCATAAGCAGCTTAGTGAGGATGTTGCCCACTGCCTCACATCTGCAGGACAGTTGGGATATTTCTGCAGAGCATTCATAATTTGAGTATTATCCAAAAGCAGTTTCATCAGCTGCTACTCTCTCTGTGAATTTCCTGAAGTTCTTTCCACAGACTTTATTAATTCTAATTGTTGCAAGTGTTCAAAAGAAGCAAGCCAGCTGTGTAGCATGGACTCAAAAGCAAATATTGTACATGGTCTATCAGTCTTGGAAATCTGTCTTGCAATAGCAATGAAACATTTAAATGACATCGATGTGTAGGAGCCATTTAATTTTCAAATGGCTTATAATGAGTTTCAGAAGTTTGTTCAAAGGAAAGCACATTCTGTTTAAAAATTTGAAAAACCTGTTGTCATGAAGGCTTTTGCTGTTACCAGTTCTATTCAACACTATATGGAAAGTTGTGTTCCAGTATACTAGGCAAGAAAAAAAAAGACATTCAAATTGGAAAAGAAATAAAACTGTCTTTATTAGCAGATGCTATCATTATCTATGTAGGAACTTCAATGGAATCTGTAACAAAAGACTAGAACTAATAAATTTAACAAGGTTGCAGAAAATAAGGTCAATAATCAACAATAATTTATTGTGTTTCTATACTAGCAATAAATAATCATAAATTGATACAAAAGTGACATTTATAATAGCATCAAAACATAAAATACAAAAGATGTGAAAGATTCATTTACTGAAAACTACAAAGCACTGCTGAAAAAATTAAAGAAGACCTAAATAAATGGCAGCATATACCCCGATACCTTATTTATGTGTCAGAAGACTCAATAGTGGTAAAATGTCAATTTTCCTTAAATTCATGAATAGATTAAATAGAATCCTAATCAAAATCTCATTAAGATATTTCTTTTTTGTAGAAATTGACAAGCTGATTTTAAAACTCATATGGGAATAGAAAAGACTTAGAATAGCCAAAACAACTGGTAAAAGAGACCAAATTTGGAAGACTAACACTATAATACTTAGTTTCAAAATCATTTATAAAGCTACAGAAATCAAAGAATTTTGCATGGCCATAAAGATAGACAAATAGATCAATGGAAAAGAATAGCATCCTGAAATATAACTCATATATATGTGGACGATAAATTTTTGATGAAGGTGAAAGGTCTTTACAACTGATGTTGGAACAAGTGTGTATACATGTGCAAAAACAAATGTGCAAAGCCCCATATACTTTGATTCATACTATATTTAATTATATATAGAAGTTAACTCAAAACGAATTACAGACCTAAATGATAGGTCTAAAATGATAATAATTCTAGATGTAAAGAGAGAGGATAATCCTATATCTTGTGTTAGGGACAGAAATTCTAGATATAATGTATCAGCAAAAGCACAATCTGCGAAAGAGTAATACAAGAAAATACAAGGACTTGTATCTAGTAATACAAGAAAATACAAGGACTTGTATCTAGGATATATAAAGAACTCTTAAAACTCAATAATAATAATAATGATAATAAAGAACTAACCCAATCCAAAATAAGAAAAAAGACTTAAAGATTTTCAAATGGCAAATAAACACGTAAAAAGGTGTTCACTCATTCATCATTAAGCAAGTGCAAATTAAAACCACAATGTGAAGTCACTACAGACCATGCAGAAATGGCTAAAATTTAAAAAACTGACCATGCAAGGTCTGGGCAAGGACGTGGAGGAACTGAATACCTGTATGCTGATGATGGGCCTGTAAAATAATACGGCTATTTTGGAAAATAGTTTGACAGTATTTTTAAAATTTACATATGCAACTACCATATGATCCAGTCATTCTGTTCCTAGGTATCTACCCAAGCGAATTACTCAAAGAGTTGTATGCAAATGTTCATAGCAGCTTGTTTGTAATAACTAGAAACTGGAAACAACCCAAATGTCAATCAACAGGTGAATGGGTAAACAGGTGGTGATGTAACATGACTGAGCAACAAATGTAATAAACTATTAATACAAAGACTAAAATGGATGAATTTCAAGATAATTAGGCTTACGGGAAGAAACTGTACAGAAAATAAATGTGCATTTTATAATTCCATTCACATATAATTCTAGAGAATGCATACTAATCTATATTGACATAAAATAAATTAGTGTTTACCTGTGTAGGGGGAGTATGTGAAAGGAATTACACATTTAGGAGTGATGGAAACAATATTTTGATTGTGGTGATAAGCTTCATGGGCGTATACATATGCCACTCTGTATGGGCTGTGAGGATTAAATACATATAAGTAAATGCATGAAAAATCTTTAAAAAGTACAAATGTTTATAATTATTACATATTAATAAAATGTCTGAATTGAATTATTTCCCATATCAAAGTTTCTATAATTTTTCAACTCACTTTTTTACAGGTAGAATCTTTCTTCTCATCTTCAGTGGTTTTGTTTTTCATTCTCTGCCTTCCTTGAGTTTTTTTGTTGACTTCTCTTTTTTGTTTTTTGAGTTCCCTTTTTATAGTTATTCTAATAATGCATTCTTAATACCATGGAAATCTACTTTTTTTTTTTTTTTTCTACTATTAGCTTTCTTTGTCAGTGAGGGCAGTAGGTAGTGTCATGGTCTCTGGATTTAAAAAATAACCCAGTAAATATCTTTTGGTTGAAGAAATGCGTCACAAAACAGATGAACAGAATGTCTCTGCTTTCAACAAACTCTGTTAAAGTGTCTCGTATGAATGATCAGCTTTTATAACCTAACATTTAGAATGTAATGAGTAATAATAGGATTAAACTCACTATCCTTTTAATTAGTACAAATTATTCCTAATAAGGAGAATACTGATTACATTGAACACTGTAGAATAATGACAAGGAAAATGTAGGCTAGTTCTTAACTCTAGCCTTGGAAATTTCCATTTCAGTGGCTAATGAAAGAATGGAATAATCTTCTAAATCCTGTCTGCTCATAGATAGTGTAACTGGGACTCCTGTAAAAAAACAGCAGAATTGTAGTCCTCTTAACTTGCGCAGGAGTGTCAGAAGTGGGATGGAGAGTAGAGAGAACTGTGCAGTGCGTCAACGTAAAGAATCCATTCTTCATATTCTGCCTTTGCTTTCCAGTGTAGAAAGGGGATACGGGCTGGAGAAATCTAAAGATGAGTCAGCATAATTATAGCAATTCTTCCAGTTAGGAAGGGCTATGTTGGTGGCACAAAATAGCCCAGCAATTTTCTTTCCACTTAATGAAAGAGAAGGGAAATATAAAGAGCAGTAGTGATTTTTTTAGTAATAGGAGCAGCTAGAGTCAAACAGTATTTCATCAGTGCCGTGCAATAATACATTTTATTCCTTGTGTGTATAGACAAACATGTAAATAAAAAAGCTTACATATATGTTTAGTTTCATAAACTATCTTTTTAGGGATATGTACATAAATAAATAGCAACAGCTTATGTTGATGTCATTCAACCACAGTGGATCATATTAAACCTGTTAAAAAAGCAGGACATAATCAACAATTTTTCTCAATATGGTCGACACTTTAAGAACTATAGAAGTATTATTTTGTATAGCAATTCATGAATGTTTCAATATATGTGTGGTTTACTACTTTAGAATATTGTGAGCTCGCTCCTTCCTTCCTTCCTTCCTCCCTCCCTCCCTCTCTCCCTCCCTCCCTCCCTTCCTTCCTTCCTTCCTTCTTTGTCTCACTGTCACCCAGGCAGGAGTACAGTGGTACAATCACAACTCACTGCAGACTCAACTTCCCGGGCTTAAGTAATCCTCATGCCTCAGCCTCCTGAGTAGCTGGGACTACAGGCGTGCACCACCATCCTATCTGGTTTTTGTATTTTCTTTTTTTTTTTGTAGAGACAGAGTTTGGCCATGTTGCCCAGACTGGTCTTTAACTCCTGGGCTCAAGCAGTCCACCTGCCTCAGCCTCCCAAAGTGCTGGGATTACAGGCATGAGACACCACGCCCTGAGTTATCATTTTCTTACCAATCATTTTTCTTATAGAATTGCCTGTGGCCATCCATAGTCTGAATTGTAACCACTATTCTAAACAGTTTTGTCCATTATATGGGTTAAGAACCTATAAAAACTGTTTCCTTTTTGGGTTTTCTGTGTCACTATAGAAATTATCCGTGAGTTAAGTGTTTGTGAATGATTTGTAGTCTTTGATAAAGCAAACTTTGAATGAAATAAATCTCTTCATGGTTTGTTTGTTTGTTTTTTTTAAAGAGTTTTGTTGGCAGGGTGTGTGGCTCATGTCTGTAATCCCAGCACTTTGGGAGGCCAAGGTGGGTTACCTAAGGTCAGGAGTTTGAGACCAGCCTGACCAATGTAGTAAAATGCTGTCTCTGCTAAAAATACAAGCATTAGCCGGGTGTGGTGGCACGTGCCTGTAATCCCAGGTACTCAGGAGGCTGAGGCAGGAGAATCACTTGAACTTAGGAGGTGGAGGTTGCAGTGAGCAGAGATCGTGCCATTAAACTCTAGCCTGGGCAGCAGAGCGAGACTGTCTCAAAAAAAAAAAAAAAAAGAGTTTTGTTTGTTTGTAATATTTTTACCTTTTTTTTTTCTTTTTTTCCTTCTTTTTTTTTAGGGACAGGATTTCACTATGTTGCTGACTCAAGCAATCCTCCTACCTCAGCCTATAAATTTTGCTATAAAAAATAAGATTCTTTTATAATAAGATTTATTGAAAAATTTAAGTATAAATTTTATGAATTTATTGAAAAATTTTTGAATAAAGTAAATTTATGAAAAATCAATCTTATTCCAAGAAATTATTAGAAAAAGAAGAGCGTTTTGGTCACATGTGATGTTGAAAGCATCTTCGTCTATTTGCAATTCTGGACTGAATAAATGGTTAGAATAAAATGATAAGCCCACAATTCTCCATCTAGCCACATTTGTGTGTGTGTGTGTGAAAACTGCAGAATTTTTTTCCCCTTTTAAGGGAAAATTCAGTGTCAAGTTTAGTTTCTTTAGTTTTTATTTCTTTCGTTTGGTTACTGATGCGCTTTCAATTTTTGCTTTATCTATCTCACTCACTCTTTGCAAATTCCTCTGCTTCCTCTCAAGCAATTATGTGACATTACTGAACAGCTGTCACGGTCTGTCTCTGAAGTGACCATTCTTGATCTGACATTTATTCAGTCGAGAATTGCAAATAGACAAAGATGCTTTCAACATCTCGTGTGGCCAAGAAGCTCCTCTTTTTCTAATCATTTCTTGGAATGAAATTAATTTTTCTTTCATTTTGTTTGTAGCAAAATTTAGATGAAGCTAAGTTGGCAGAACATTATTATTTATAAAGCATAACCAAAGTATTTGAATCTAATATTTGAAAATATTAAGTTCTTTAATTCACACTAGTTATTTATGTTTATTTCTTGATTATTTTTTTCTGACTTTTATTTTAGGTTCAAGGAG
The DNA here is from genome assembly GCF_001604975.1 of Cebus imitator. Lineage (NCBI taxonomy): Eukaryota > Metazoa > Chordata > Mammalia > Primates > Cebidae > Cebus > Cebus imitator. Next base: position 7,308,016 of record NW_016107355.1, read on the forward strand.
TACATGGGCAGGTTTGTTACATAGGTAAATGGCATGTCGCAGGGATTTAGTGTATAGATGATTTCGTCACCCAGGTAATCAGCATAGTACCAGATAGATAGCTTTTCAATCCTCACTCTCCTCCCTGCCTTCACCCTCAGTAGGTCCCAGTAGCTATTGTTCCTTTCTTTGTGTCTGTGCATACTCCATGTTTAGCTTCCATTTGTAAGTGAGAACATGCGGTATTTGTTTTTCTGTTACTGCATGAATTTGCTTAGAGTAATGGCCTCCAGATCCATCCATGTTACTGCAAAGGACATGATCTTATTATATTTTTATGGCTGCATCACACTACTTATTTTTCTTAAAAGATTTTTAGCATCTGTAATTACTAGGATATATTTAGAATTTTGTCCAAGAATATGGTGGGTTTCTAATATTTTTGGTAATAGTATTCTAATTGCAATGCCAAACATTAACTTTAGAGAATAGGCACACAAATAATTTAATATTTAAATAGGAATTCAGAAATTTTTCCCATAGAGTTCCAGTAACAAACTATATGAAATTTTGTGTTAAATCTGGCTTCATTAAACTAATAATTATTTAATAATTCTGGGAAAAGAGTGTAGGTAACAAATTAATAGTATACTGTCTTAGAAAATTCTTAAATTTTTTAAGGATAAAATTATATCATTTTTAGCTTTTAAATAAAGTAATTTTTATTCAATGAGTATATTGATTATAAGTGAATCTTGTACATTTTAAAACAACTTCAATGGTTACTCATTTAACAGTTCTTTTCCAATATTCTTGAGATAATACATGTACTAAAATAGCAGAATTGCATTTTCTGAACGTTCTCTAATTTTGACATTTTTAAAGTTTCACTGAGATATGATTTCACACACCATGTAATTCACCCACTTAAAGTGCACAACTCAATAGCTTTTAGTAGAGTCATAGACTTGTGTAAACATCACTGCAATCAGTCAATTTTAGAATCTTTTCGTCATCCCCAAATAAAATCATAAAATCCAATGCAGTACCCATTAGTGGTTGCTCACTATTCTTCCCTGGTCTCAGCTACAGACCTAGGAAATCTTTAATTTACTTTTTATCTGTCCAAATTGCCTGTTTTTGAACTTTTACATGACTAGAATCATACACTGTATAGTCTTTTGTGGCTGGCATCTTTCATGTAGCAGTGTTTTCATGGTTATTCCTATTTTAGCATGTATAAGTATTTCTTTCCTTTTTATTGCTGAATAGTATTCCATTGTGTGTATTTATACCACATTTTATCTATCCATTCAACTATAGACATTTGAGTTATTAACACTCTTTTGGCTAATATGGATAATTCTCCTATGAAAATTCCTATACAAGTTTCTATATGGAAATGTTTTCATTTCTCATGGGTATATACCTACCAGTGGAATTCATGGGTCATGACAACTCAGTGTTTAACTTTCTGAGAAGCTGCTAAACTGTTTTCCCCGGTAGCTGCACCATTTGACATTCCCACCAACAATGTATGAGTTTCACAATGTCTTCACATCCTTGGAAATCCTTGTCATGATGTGTTTTTTTGATTATAATCATCCAAATGGGAACAAGGGAGTGGTCTCACTGAGGTTTTGATTTGTATTTCTCTGTTAGCTAATTAGGTGAACATCTTTCCATGTGTTTATTGGCAATTGATGTATCTTCCTTGGAGGAAGATCTACTCAGATTTTTTGCCTATTTTTTAAATTGAGTAATTTGTCATTTTACTATTGAGTTACAGACTGTTTAAAATTAATGAGGGTAGTCTCCCTAAAGAGATTTCTTAAAATGGATGAGTTTTAACTGACTTAAATATATGCTTTTCAATTTTGATGTAGAGCTTGTTCTAATATACAACACTGGTTTTATGTAATAATATCAATCACAATTTATACATGACTTCAAAATAAATTATTATAGCAAAACATGATTTCATTAAGCCACACTTTTAAAATTACGTTATCTTCTCTTTTAAAGACACATACAGAATATTTTAGAAAGCAACAACTGCTTAATGGTCAACAAATTATAGGACTTTTACAAAGAAGACATTGGCATTTAGAGAGTGACAATGTTATTTGAGTAAAATTAATTTTTTTAAATGACACTAACTTTTTCCTACTTTACCTTAATAATTTCCCCTTGAATGTCTGTGTAGGACAATGTTGTCAACACAAGTTACATGTCTGAATCCTAAAAACTTGACATTGCCTGGATGTCATAGCAGGAAATAAAAATATTTTCTGTAAAACAATAGTATTCTAAGATACTGATCCCACAGATTCTTGGAAATACATTTTCAATTTTTAACATGGAAGCTTTTAAACATGACTAGGTAAATGACAGCCTATGTGAAAATGCTAAGAACATGGATTAGAAGAAAGCAGGATTGTCAATATATTTTTTGAGATTATTCTCCAAAAGTTTCCGAGAACAATACAAATTATTTCTTTTAAAAATTATGTTCTTCATATAGACACAGGGAGGGCAACATCACACATGGGGGCCTGTCTGGGGATGGGGAGCTAGGGGAAGTGTAGCAAAGGAGAAATACCTAATGTAGATGACAGGTTGATGAGTGCAGCAAACCTCCCTGGCACGTGTACACCTATGTAACACACCTGCACATTCTCCATACTTATCCCAGAACTTGAAGTATGATAATAATAAATTATGTTCTTGGCATCTTCTCATTTATACATATTCCTTTCACTCTAAAAATACTATACTACAAAATTTTAATCACCACAGATTGTCTTCTTTTCATTTAAACAAATCTTGATTAAAGTGTAAAATGTTTCATATTAAGTTTCCTGGAAGAGAAATCTGTCTTGTGATTCATAGAACAACAAATACTTAAGTATATAGTATCAAGTAGAATAAGTACTTAATACAAGCATATTGAATAAATGAATTAAACATAAAATAAGTATTAATTTTTTTCTAAGGTAACCTCTCAAGATATGGCAGTGGACCCCAGGATCTGTAAGAGTATAATGAAAAGGGAAATAAAATGCTGATCTGTTGATTTTTCAAGGCAGACCTGCAGCTATTAGGATGTGTTCTGTGAACTTCTGTCGTCTAAACCCTCAGACCCTGTGAATCCCCATAAGACCCAGTGTCTGTCATGTTATTACCCTATGGGCACTTCTCAGCTGTATATGTGTTCAGTCCTTTTCAGGTTCTCCCAGGAAAAGAAAAGGATGGGGAAATACAAAGCTAACACTTTGATATAATTTCCATTTTACCCCTTGCACATGACTAATTATAAGTTTCTGATTTATTCATTCTTTTGTATTATTTTCTCAACAATTTAGAAAACAAACGCTGATTACCATTGAAAAGATTATATAAATTATCTGTTATGTACATCACTCCTTCCTGATGCTGAATTCTTCTTTTTTCTTTTCTTAGCAAATGCCACATTTTCACTTTAGCAAACCTGTGTAACAATGAACATGCAGCCCAGTGTTGAGGAATCATAAAAAATTAAAAGAATTTGACTGGCAACAAATCAATTATTTCAACAATTTTCTTTTACTTGTGAGAATGCAAGCAATCTTAGGCATGAGTTACTATTTTTAGAGTCCTAGTTATAATACACTTCTTTCAATTCTAGGCTCAATTAAGAAATTTAAATTATGTAGAAAGGAACAAGTATAACACCCTTCCTTCAACTCAATCATGAACAAATATCATTTTTTCCACTCATTATATAGATATGCTGTGGATGAGAAAACTAAATTTCTTCTGCATTAAAAAGAAGATTGAAAAGTAAAATATGGAAAGGATTTTTTTGAAGAAAGGACCTTAGAGATGTAATCTAGCGATTACTCAACTGCTTTTATCCTGCAGATGAGGAAATTTAAACTCAGAAACACTTCATTTCACAAGAGCATACATGAGAAGCCAGGCTATAAATCTGAAAACAGCTTACAGTAACTATTAACTATCTGCAACACACCCATTAAAAAGTAAATATGTGAGTTCCGTCGCAGCCGGGAGTGAAGCCGCCTTCCTTCTTTGTGAGTTGCTGTCATCGCCACTTGACAATGCAGATCTTCGTGAAGACTCTGACTGGCAAGACCATCACCCTCGAGGTCGAGCCCGGTGACACCATTGAGAACGGCAAGGCAAAGATCCAGGACAAAGAAGGCATCCCTCCTGACCAGCAGAGATCCATCTTTGCTGGGAAACAGCTGGAAGATGGATGCACCCTATCTGACTACAACATCCAGAAAGAGTCCACTCGGTCCTGCGCTTGACGGGGGTTATGTAAGTTTCCCCTTTAAGATTTCAACAAATCTCATCGCACTTTTCTTTCAATAAAGTTGTTGCATTCCCACCACCCCGTCTCCCCCCAAAAAAGTAAATATGCAGGCCGGGCGCGGTGGCTCACGCCTGTAATCCCAGCACTTTGGGAGGCCGAGGCGGGTGGATCACGAGGTCAAGAGATCCAGACCATCCTGGTCAACATGGTGAAACTCCGTCTCTACTAAAACTACAAAAAATCAGCTGGTCATGGTGGCGCGTGCCTGTAATCCCAGCTACTCAGGAGNAAAAAAAAAAAAAAAAAAAAAAAAAAAAAAAAAAAAAAAAAAAAAAAAAAAAAAAAAAAAAAAAAAAGTAAATATGCAAAACATAACCACTTGCTAAACAAATGCTACAAACCCATGGTCAAGAGATGAAGAACTTTATTCAAGCACTGCCAATCTTTCTCGTTGTAGAATTACTACCAAACTTACAGGGGTTCAAATTCATCAGTGATTAGAAATAGAGATCAGAATTGAGGATAAAGGCTTCTAATTTGTCCTCAGTGGCAAGCGATAGATGGTCTGTAAAGAAAAATAAACTGACTTTTTACCCTTGATTGACCAGTTTTTAACATCACGACAAATTGGCTTTATTTTATTCTCTGTCTCAGTCATTTACACATACACAGTTATTATTTTTATCAGAACCATTTGAGAGATCGCATATACCATGTTCCTTTACCTATTAATAGTTTAGCATGTACTTCCTAAGAACAAAGATATTCTCTTACATAACTGCTATACAGTTAGCAAATTAAGAAAAGCTCATACTTTGATCTAATCTCCATTTTATCCCTTGCACATAACTAATTATATTAGTTTCTGATTTATTCTTTCTTATTTTTGAAAAAATAAGCAGAAAGGTATATTTTCTTATATATTGTCTTATTTCCTAAATAGTATTGTTTTGTACGATAAGTCCATTAAAAAACCCTGCAAAGCCAAATAAAGTAAAAATACTTTCCCACATTTCCTACACAGTTGCACATTTTGAAATATTTTTATACTTTTCTATATCTTCTTTCATTCCTTCTTTCCCAACTGTTTTAAACCGCCTAGCACAAACCAAACCTAAATTTCCAAGGAAACTGTGCTACAAGCAATGAAGAATCTATGAGAGCTTCCAAACAGGGAACTGATATGATCAAATCTAAGATTTAGAAAGCAGACTGTGGCAGTGTATGAAGGAGGCAATAAAATAGCAGACAGTTGATGCTGTGAGACTCACTTATGAAGTTACGGTAACTTTTCAGGTAAAGTATGTTGAAAGTCTGAATTAGGGTCAAAGTAGGAGGAGTAGAAAGTGGAGATGAATTTGGAGAATAAAGTAGCGGAAGAAAGTGAAGATGGTGGACAGATACTGCTATGATTATCTGAACTAGAAAACAGAGGAGGAACTAGGAAGGAGAAAGATCAATGGTTTTGTAGTAAATCTGATGAGTTTCAGGTATTGGGGTCTTATCCTTGTAGAAAGGTTTAGAGCACAAATGTAAATACAGAGAAAAAATAAGGTGCTGTACAGACTGGTGCTGAGGAAAGTTTGCTTGGTAGTTTCATTTGTGTGTTTTTTTTTAATTACATTTTAGGTTTTGGGGTACATGTGAAGAACATGCAAGATTGTTGCACAGGTACACACGTGGCAGTGTGATTTGCTGCCTTCCTCCCCATCACCTGTATCTGGCATTTCTCCCCATGCTATCCCTCCCCAACTCCCCACCCCCTTCTGTTCCTCCCCTACTTCCCCGCAACAGGCCCCAGTGTGTGATGTTCCCCTCCCTGTGTCCATGTGTTCTCATTGTTCAACATCCGCCTATGAGTGAGAACATGCGGTGTTTGATTTTCTGCTCTTGTGTCAGTTTGCTGAGAATGATGGTTTCCAGGTCCATCCATGTCCCTACAAAAGACACAAACTCATCATTTTTGATGGCTGCATAATATTCCATGGTGTATATGTGCCACATTTTCCCTGTCCAGTCTATCATCGATGGGTATTTGGGTTGGTTCCAGGTCTTTGCTATTGTAAACAGTGCTGCAATGAACATTCGTGTACACGTGTCCTTATAGTAGAACGATTTGTAATCCTTTGGATATATACCCAGTAATGGGATTGCTGGGTCAAATGGGATTTCTATTTCTAAGTCCTTGAGGAATCGCCACAGTGTCTTCCACAATGGTTGAACTAATTTGCACTCCCACCAACAGTGTTAAATTGTTCCTATTTCTCCACATCCTCTCCAGCATCTGTTGTCTCCAGATTTTTTAATGATCGCCATTCTAACTCGTGTGAGATGGTATCTCAACGTAGTTTTGATTTGCATTTCTCTAATGACCAGGTGAGCATTTTTTCGTATGTTTGTTGGCCTCATGTATGTCTTCTTTTGTAAAGTGTCTGTTGTTTTCATGCAGAACTATCTTCTCCTCTTTGGACCTGTACAGCTAGGATTGCAATGAACAAGTGAAGTTGCTCCTTCATGGTTAAACCAGCAGGAGAGGCTGAAGTGTGGTTGTCTTGGTTACATATGCTACACAGTTGCACAGAACTACTTAAATATTCAGTCTATATGAAAGTAATGATATACCAAAGACATTTTGTAATAATGCATGTGGTGTCTGCAAAAAACTCTCAGTATTGGGTTTTTTTTTAAAAATTACTTTCTGTGAGATCTGAATGACATTTGAGGATATAATATGTGTGTATGAACACAGTTCAGTATCCAACTCCCACCCCTGTTCCTGGAGAAACACATAACACACACACACACACACACACACACACACACACACACACACACACAATGATTTTCTGGAAAGAAGTCAAACCTCTGTTGTTGCTAACATTTTTTCCATGGGGAATAGATTTTATTTTTTCTTCTACATATAGTTTCCTGCTACGCCAGGAGAGGAAATGTTTTCTCTTGTTTCTAGCAAACAGACATACGTAGACAATGGGAAACCATGTTCAGAAGAGAGGAGGAAACCTCACTCCCTGGCAGAGAGGACAGCTTTTGTAAGAATTCTCGGCATGGCATGGTGACTCACGCCTGTAATCCCAGCACTTTAAGAGGCTGAGGTGGGCAGATCATGAGGCCAAGAGATCGAGAACATGCTGGCCAACATAGTGAAACCCCATCTTTACTAAAAATACAAAAATTAGCTGGGCATGGTGGTGCGCACCTGTAGTCCCAGCTACTGAGGAGGCTGAGGCAGGAAATAGCTTGAACCCAGGAGATGGAGGTTGCAGTGAGCTGAAATGGCACCACTGCACTCCAGCCTGGTGACAAAGTGAGACTATGTCTCAAAAAAAAAAAAAAAAAAGGTCAGGTGCAGTGGCTCATGCCTATAATCACAACACTTTGTGAGGCTGAGGCGGGTGGATCAAAAGGTCAGGAGTTCGAAAGCAGCATGGCCAATATGGTAAATCCATGTCTCTACTAAAAATACAAAAATCAGCTGGATGTGGTGGTGGGCACCTGTAATCCCAGATGCTCTGGAAACTGAGGCAGGAGAATCACTTGAACTGAGGAGGCGGCAGAGGTTGCAGTGAGCTGAGATCTTGCTTGAGACTCTGTCTCAAAAAAAAAAAAAATCCTCTGTGCCCTGACTTTGGTACCCCTTTCTTCTCTACAGCTACTTTCAGTAACATGAGTGCAGTATTCACCTCTGATCAATACCTATAATTGCTGGCCGTGAATACCTAAGAAGAATCACAGCACCGGATGGGGCAGAAGGAAGAAGATATTGAATTAGAAATACTGATGATGATTTCCCTTTTCAGATACATTGATGAAGATAAGGCACATTCCTGTGATGAGGGCTCTGGTTTCTTGCCTTTGGCCAGAACAAGGAGTAGAGTTAGTGGAACATGAGACTTTGGAAGGCATGTGCCCATCTAGCTGTCCTGACACTAGTTGTGATCTTTTGCCTTCAACACCTCTTTGCCATTGTTTCCTGTCACCTTATAGCCTGATTTAGACTCTGTTGATGGCAAATTGTGATGCACCAGCATAGTTTATTATGATGATAGTATTTGTTTTCGTTCTTATACTAATGCAACCATTATTTCTGCACAATGTCTTTCCATTATCTTTCTACTCACCTAAGAAGGGCTTATTACAGGAGAAATAGAAGCTTTATATGTAGTAAGACGCAGCATCTTAACTGTGACACCGGAACCTTGATTATATCCACTAACATGTGTCTTGTCATTGCATGCGTGTGTGTCTATACATCTTCATGATCTTATTTCTGTTGGACTGGAGTATTTCCTGTTCTTGAACATGCTTTATGTGTTCCTACCTCTCTGCCCTTTTTCGTGTATTCATTCCACATCATCTTCACACTTCCCCATGATAAATGCCCCAACTCCTTCCATCTATCTGCATGTTTTAGAGTGGTGGGGTGGTTTATTTTTTATATTTTTCTTAGAGCCAAGGTCTTGCTTGTGACCCAGGCTAGTGTGCAGTGGCAAGATATCGGTTCACTGCAACCTCCACCTCCCAGGTTCAAGTGATTCTCCTGCTTCAGCCTCCAGAGTATCTGGAATTACAGGTGCCCGCTGCCACACTCAGCTAATTTTTGTGTTTTTAGTAGAGACAGGGTTTCACCATATTGGCCAGGCTGGAGTGCAGTGGCATGATAGCTCACTACAGCCTCCACTTCCTGAGCTCAAGAGATCTTCCTGTCTCAGCCTCTGGAGTAGCTAGGACTGACGGCATGCACCACCATTCCCAGCTAATATTTTATTTTTTGTATAGATGGGGTCTTGCTGTGTTGCCCAGGCTGGTCTTGAACTCCTAGCCTCAAGCACTCCTCCCACCTTAACCTCCCAAGTGCTTACAGCTGTGAGCCACTGTGACCAACCTAAATGCATTTTTAAAAATTCAAGATTTAACTGAAATACATTTTGCCATGACCCCTGTTTTCATTACTGTCATCTTTTGTTACTTAGAAATTGTGTATCGCTTATAGTCTGCTATTTATTTGACACCTACACTGCTGTATACTCTTAGTTTTATTTTTCTATGTTTAAGCCTTGACTTTTAAAATAAATGTCATCAGTAGAATAATGACCAAACTCTTGGACTTTGGAGACAGATGAACTTGGTTTTGAATCCTGGCTCTTCTGCTTAGTCATGGTAAAATGTCAAAGTTACTTAATAACTTCAAAGCATCAGTTTCCTCATGTGTAACACAATCATAGGAACCATAAAGTTGTCATGAGGATTAAATAAGATAATATATGTGAAAGATTTAGAACAGCGATTGAGAATTAGACCTAATATTTGCTCAAAACCATTTTTCCTGATTTTTTAAAGAACTTGCTGTGTTCACAAATTGATCAATCAAATGGTGCTATAGTGCTTGGCACAGAATGTAGTAGATAAGACTATCTCAGAGTAAAAACCCTTCTCATGAAAGGCTGATAATTACATTCATAAACATCATTCTCTCTTTAACCTTGATGAAAGTTTCACTTTCCCTCTAATTCCCTTCAGTCATTTTTTTATCATATATTTACTCTTCATGTTATAATATTCTAATAACAGAACTGAAATTCTGTAGAATATTTGCTCTAACTATATGGTGTTCTTTGTGAAATCTTCACAATAGATCAGAAAATAAATTATGAAATGGAAAAATAAATTTATTTACCCACCACTTATGTATATCTGAAAGGAGTGGAGGATTAATGCATAGGAATAAAAAGTAAAACAAACAATATCAGAATATCAGATGGGTGCTTTTGCCCCATGAATCAAGGGCATCTCAGTCACAGAAGGCACACTGCTGATAAGATTTGGAGTTTCGAAATAATTTTGCTCTTAAACGGGCCAAGGGAAAAACTTCTCCTTCACCCTCTGAAGGTTCACTGAAAAATCAACTCACAAAAGGTGGATTAGTAAGAGAAATGGCATACAAACTTATTAGCATGCACAAAGGAGGATCACAGAGTAATTACCCACCACCCATGGGGTTACAGATGGTTATATATACCCTTCTAGATAGGGGACATGGAGATGCGGAAGTATGGATTATTTCAGGGGGTTAGTAAATTATTTTTAGGGGAATCCTATGGGCTTTAAGAACATACCGTGGCCTGGGATAAAGTTTGCTGGGCTTTCAGAGTAGACAATGGTTTGTGACAAAAGTCTGTCGGATTTGTTGACAGATTTCCGTTTTTCTTCCTCCAATAATTTCAGCTAATAAAAACTCAGGGAAGGGACCAGAGGTAACTGTTTTTGTCTTTGCTAGGTCCAGACGTTAGGCAGATCAGGGAATTTCAGAAAACACCTTTGTCTTGTGCTTTGGGAGAGACAGAGGATAGGGAGAGTGGTTGGGGGTGGCGATCATCAGAGAGACCCCGAAGCATGTCAAAGCACCAGAGTTGGGGGTATTGGTTTCTGAGCCTATCGCTCAGATTTTGTAAAAAATCTGTGAATACCTTAATCAAATAGATAAACCTATCAAATAGATTAGAGTACCATACACCAGGAAGCCAAATGTAGCCAGCCTCCAGTTTTTCTAAGTAAAATTTAGGAATTTTCTTAACAAAATAAAATAAATTTTCTAAATAAAATAAAATTTCAGTGGAATCCAGTCATGCCCATTCATCTACTGGTTGTCTGTGGTTCCTTCTGCACTGCAGTGGCAGAGTTGAGTGGCCGTGACAAAGACCAAGTGCCCCAAAACCTGAAATATTTAATATCTGGGCCCTTTATAGGGAAAACTTGCTGATATTTGAAATTGATTACACAGTTACAAATCAAAAAATGCAATGTAGTAGCTCACATTATTTTCCTTCTATGTGAAAGAAAATGCAATATGATTCATTTCAGGTTGTCTGTGTTATGTTTTCATTTTTATTGCTTTTATTATGTGCAAAATTGGAAATAACATTGGGCTTCCAAGTTTTCTACTCAAACATATTTCGTTTTGAAAATATTAACAAAGTTAATGGTATTGAATTTTTCTCCAAATTCTATAACTAGCATAAAAATCTCATCAATCTAGTTATTATCTGTGTTAGCAACTGCCATTTCAATTATTAAGCTAAGAAATGTGCTAATATCTTTTTTAACATGCTAATGGTTAAAAAACTTTATTTTTTAAGGTAAAATTTAGTTTATCTTTCTAATCCTTTTAATAACCTGATGGCCAAATCTGGAACGTATAAATATCTTTTAGGGTGTACGCTTCTTTAAGAGTGAAATAGGAAAATCCCTTATTTTGATGATGGTATAATCAAAATAAGTCAATGTGCAAATCCTGAGTAAAGGCAGTCTTTGATGGATCCACTACAGATTCTGCTCTGGAAATACTGACTAATATGAAGTTTTTGTAAGTTGTTCCCAAGATAGAAATGGCTCCTATCAGTGAAGTGAGTTGAATAGAGAGACTTGAGAAAGAAATTTTCCCCAATTTAATGATTTAGAGCTTTTTGAGTGCAAGTTGATGGAAATCTGAGAGTGTTACAGAGAGCGATGAGTAATGACATATCAGGGACAATTTAAGTGAATGGCTTTTGAGATTAAAGTGAATATCTGCATGAAAGTGCTTTAGGGAGCGACAGTAATTGGAATTGGTTCTCACATTGGTAAGCTTCCCTGCACATCTGCACCTCAATGCATTCGATATTGCCATGGGGAATTCTTGGAGTCTCTCAGCGTCTAGAGATCCTTGGCTATTTAAAATAGAAAATAATGGTGTATATCTTAAAAGGAATGATTACTATCCTACTAATTATTTTGAATTCTAAATGAAATTCTGACTCATCAAAGACATAGGTTTCCTTCGAAGGATTGTAATGTAGTAAATATTATAAAACATAGAGTTGCAGGCATAAAGATGGGCTATATTTGAATACAAAATACGTTTAAAATAAAACATGAACATTTTCTATACTTTCTAAGTATTTATATTTTTTAGTCTTGCCAGTAAGTTAGCCTAGAATAAACTCATTGCTGATTTCAAGCAGACAATTATTTTACTGGTGTAAACTTTCTTTAACAACACATTTTATTTATTTGTTTGATTGACTAGCCAAGTAAAGTACAAAATTTAAAAGAAACAATATGCAGTAAAATGTAAATCTTCCCTCCCACCGCTGTCTGTTAGATACCTAATTACCTTTCCTGGAAATAATCACTGTTACCATTTTCTTCTCTGTTCCTCCAGAATCAGACTGTGCTATGTAAGCATTTTCTCATATATTCTTTTTAATAATGCAAATAGCACCATGTTCTTCACACAGTTCAACACTTTGATGTTTTTACCTTAATAATAAACATTTGAGATTCTTATCTATCCGGCACTTCATTATTTTTAATATCTTGTAATATTTTATTATACGAATATATCATACTTTTTGTGCATCTGTGTGTTTGTGTGAGTGGTGAGTGTGTGTTGGGGGGCTCAAATACAGAGGTTGCGTTACTCAGGTCATGTCACACTATCCTATTGGGCTAAGTCACTTCTACTGTATTTCATTTACTTTTTCCTTCATCTTTGATCCCTAAATCCACTTTTTCCTCACTCTTCCTCCACCATAAGTATCACTCTAATATGTTCCATATTTTTTCTGACATACGTATGTGTTTTTGTAAACTGTAAAATATTGTTTTGTGAGTGCATCTTTAAAATTATATTAATAACATGATGTTATTGCTCTAGTCCACACTTCATGGTCACTGCTTATGAATTGCTCCATGATACATGTCCGTTACTTTTAAATAATTTGTTTATTTCAGTAGTTTATTTATTTAACTACTTTAATATGTCTATTCATTTTTCTAAATTTATTTCCCAGAAATATACACGTAAGATGCTTCCAGCTTTCATAATCAAGATAATGCTGTAATAAGCATATTAATGCATATGCTTGTATAGATCTATGTGTGATGTTTCTGAGTCCAAGTATAGCATTACTAGTCATTCTCATAATTATTATGTACTGCAAATTGTTCCACATATCTGCTATATCAGGCTGTGCTTTCACCTGAAATAGTTTCTATTTTTTCATATCCTTTCCGAAATTTGGCATTATATAGCTTCCTAATTATTTTAATTTGCTGGATATAAAATAATAAATAATTATTTTACATGTGGCATTTCCTTTCCTATTCACATATTTTGTCCATTCTTTTAACTTGAAATCCAAATGTTTTCCAAATTTGAAAATATTCATATCCTAAATAACATTGTCTTGTTTTTTTCTTGTAATTTTCTCCCCTAATGTTTCTCTCAAATCTTCTTTGTAAAGCAAAATATCTTCAACGCTCATATCTATCAATATTTCACTTTATGCTGAATACTTTCATACATTTTATATTTTTTATCAGCTTTAGGGTATCACATTTTACATTTTTATATGCTTTATATGCCAAGTTTCATTTGTGTAAGGTGCAAGATAAGAATCTAAATTTATCTTTCTCTATAAAGTTGCAGTTTTTTAATAACATTGTTAAGCAATCACTATTCTGCTCACTTCTCTGTGGTTCCCTGTATAACTAGACAAGCTATCTAGCTGGGTCAGTTTTTAGTGTTCTCTTTTTTCCATTTCCTAATTTTACTGTTTGTATTTCGAACACAGTTTTTATTTTATGTCTATGTTGTGTGTATTACTATTGAGACATGATTGTATTTTCTTTTTCCCTAATATCAGCAGGATGTGGATATTATTTATTTGTGTCTTTTTCTTTATTCTTTATCAGTCTGGCTAGAGGTTGTCAATTGTATTAATTTTAAAAAATAAACCAGCTTTTAGTTTCATCAATTTTTTTCTATTTTTAAACTTTTAATATAATTGTTTTATCATCTATTCTTTATTATTTTCTTCCTATTTGTTTTGGGTTTAATTTGTTTTTCTTTTTCTAGATTCTTAAGGTTGAAACTTAGATTAATGATTTCAGACAATCTTCTGTCCTAATAGAAGTATTTAATATTAGCATCACAATGAAATCTTCAGGCAATCATTTTTTACTACGTTATTTGTCTGAAAAAGCATTTCACCTTCATTGCTGAGAGATGTTTTCTCTAGCTATTGCGATCTGAGTTGACAGGTTTTTTTTATTTCTTTCAAAAACTTAAAGCTGTGACTCCAATGTCTTCTGACTTGATTGCTTTCCAATGAGACAGTGTCTATAATTTTCGTCTTTGTTTCTCTGTAATGTGATATGTCTTTTTCACAGGCTGCCTTCAAAATTGTCTTTTTATTTTTTTCAGTCCTTTGAATAGGATATGTCTAGTATATGGTATTTTTCAATCTTGCTTTGCAGTCTCTTAGCCTCTTGAATCTTTTTTTCATGTCTTTCATTACTTTTGGAAAATTCATCTTTTCAAATATTTCTCTCATTTTGTGCTCTCTCTCTTCTCCTTCTGGGTCTTTAATTACAAGTATTTAGATGATTTGAAATTGTCACACACCTTCTTGATGCTCTGTTCTGTTTGTTTTCATTCCTTTTTTCTCTGTGTTTAAGCTTTGGGGATGTCTGTTGGTCCATCTTCAAGTTCATGATTCTTTCCTCAGCCAGGCCAAGTCTATTGTTGAACCTGCTGAAGGAATTCTTCAAAGGATATTTCCTTACGCCTTAGGGCTGATCAGCTTTATTTTCTTCCTTGAAGCATTTGCTTCTTTATGAGACAAGGGATTAGGTAGGGAAGCAGGTTTTTTGTTTTTCTGCAATGGCAGCTACTCCCTCCTCCTTGTCTTCATCAGTAGGGGAGGTCCTCCTGTCTCTTGCCCTACTGTTCTCCCTCTCT
>NW_016107355.1:7323164-7339186 GCF_001604975.1 Cebus imitator
AACTCCTGGGCTCAAGCTACCCTCCAGCCTCTGCCTCCCTATGAGCTGGGATTACAGGCGTGAGCCACAGCTCCAGGCCCTACTGTTTTCTTGAACAGCCACTGGAGGTCTACGGAAAAGAGCTTGTTAGTAAATTTAAAATCTCCTTGTATCTGAAGCTATCAGCTGCTGTATGATGCTGTGCTGGTTCACATTAAGTTTTTAGCTATTTATTAAAATTTTAGGCGATTTCTTCTTACCGTCTTTGATGGCTCTGCTTTTTGCCTGCATTTTGCCATAGATGAGACAGTTCATACTTCCCCTCTCTTTTTGTGGACGCCTTCCCCAAAGTGGATTTTCAGACTACTTCGTTAGTCTGCGACATCAGCTTTTCAATAAGTTCAAGAAAATTTATGATTTTGCATTTATCTAGCTTTTTTATGTTAGAATGAGGCAAGCCTTCTTTACAGCTCTCTCTCCTAGATGTAAGTACATCCCTCTTATTAATGTTTTTAATTAAATTTAGGGTCAGTGTGTTTTGTTCCAAAAATAAATTATTTTTGTGTTTTATTGTTGTAATTCTAAAAAATTTGTAAATTGACTAGGTAGAATTAACATCATATGAAGTCTTCCTATTTACATGTTATGATGTGAAGTTTCAATAACAAATTGTGCCTTCACAATTTTTCAAATATCTTTTCTCATCCTTCGGGAGCATTTAAGTATTTCTGTATGTACATCTAACATACTTCTTAAGTTTATTTCTAGGTTTTTTATTTCTTTTTGTTTCTGAAATGTGGATTATGTCTTCAAACTGGTAGTTTTTCAAGGATGTGAAGATTATTGATTTTTATACATTTAATTATGTAGACAGCTTTATTAAATTCTTACTTCTTGTAATTTTTTTTCCAGATGATTTGTTTATTCTTTTTCCCCACAAAACAATCGTGTAATTTAAATATAATGATGATATCATTTTCCTAATTTTCAATTTGTATATTCCTTTTTTCTTATCTAATTATACTGATACTTACAGAATAATGTTAATTATAGTAGTAACAAAATGCATACTGGTCCTATTTTTTGTTTCAACTAAAATGCTGCTAATATTTCTCAAGTAAGCATGAGTTACCTAACAGAAATGTCCACTTATTTCCATGTTATTGACGATATTCACAGTTATGTTAGCTTTCTATTAAACACTCTTTTCAGTATCTATGATATAAAAATTAGTATATAATTTTTCATCAATGACTCCTTCATTAATATTTGAAATTATGTACACAGATATGCTAACATTTACCCATCATCTCATTAGACTGAGTAACCCTTCCCACGCTGTATTGTAATAACGTGCTCTGGGATTCTGTTTACTATTATTTTCACCTTCATAGTCATGAAATAAGACTGGTTTCTACTTAGCTTTTGTTCCTATTACTGTTTTTGGGTTCCGGATCCATATTATAACGTTTTCTAAAGAGTGTTTGAGTTCTTTCAGTTTTTTCCCCTGTATTTTTAAACTGCATTGATTTCATGGTAGTTACCAAACCTTTCAGGTTTGGTAGAAAACGTTGAGAAATAGTTTGAAACTTGGATTTTCAGGGAGAATGATTTTACAATGACGTTTTTTAGATTATCAATGTTAGTAAAATTTTTGACTGTTTCTGAGTTTATTTTTCATGTTCCCAGAAAACAATCCATTTTATTCAAGTTCTCATTGTCATTGAGCAGAGTTGAGCAAAATACTCACACATAATTCTGTTAATTTCTTTTCTGTTCATGGTTTTTTCCACAGAAACATTTTAATATTTTGTACTTGCACTGCTACTCTTTTTTCTTGATTGACTTTTAATGATTAATCTATTTTTTATTTAAAAGAGAATAATTCTTAAATTTAAAAATTTTATTAATTTAATAATTTTTAATCTATAAAAATCTATTTTTATGTTTATTAACTCCATTTATTTTCTAAAGGATTGTTCTTTTTTGAAATTACATCTCAAGTTAAATTCTTTGCTTATTACAGCTATGGATTTTCTGAGCAATGCTTCAGTTTTATTAGATATGTTTGTTTAAAGTTTGCTATTCCAGCATGAACTTGAATTTCTTTCAGAAATTATTTCCTTGTGCCAAATATACTTGCATACTTATTTTTATTGAAACGAATTAGCCTTAAAGTACTTTATTTATTTTGGAGTGACTCTACATAATTACTAAATAAAAATGTGCTTATCTAATATGGTAGGGTACCACATATATACATGGGAAATATTTTTTCTCCTATCTGAAAGGAGGAAGCATTTCATTGCAAGGAGCTGTAATAACATAAAAACGAATAAACCAAAGTTTTAAGTATGATTTACTAGTGTTCTCTTTTGCTTGGCTAGCTTGAATACCCATGGACTGAGAATAACAACTTCTAGTCTAACTGACCTCTTAAAAATTGGAAAATACAAGTGCTTTGCTCCTGTTCCAGTCCACATGTGTCCATAAGCTTGAGAATCATGTTTCCTGCTGTGATATGAATAGAGCTGCATGGCACTCGAAAGCTGTGTATGTCTGTGGATTCTTAATAGGAAGTTAAGTTGAATTTGGAGGGAATTCTGATAGGAATGAGGAAAAAAATGGCCTATTTTTTATGATATGTGGTCACTTTATTCACCTTGGTGGTAATCTGAAGATTGGGAAGTTAAATAGGATCTTAAGTTTTCTGTGTACTCAGTTGACTGCCTTGTATTGTGATTTTGCTATTTACAGGTTTGACATTAGAATAGAAGGCCAGAGGGATACTGGGCTACATGACAACTCTTGTTAGAGTAAAAGTTATCATTTTGACATTTCCACACACAGCTTCATTGAACGTATGGCAGGATTGTGTTGATCTGTGGATTCTCCATTACTTCTTCCCCTCTCCATTTATTTCATGCCTGACCACACAATGAAGAGGTAGATAATAATAATAATAAAAGCTAATGTGTTATTTGTTATGTGCTGGTGTTGTTCTAAGTGTTTTACATTTATAACCCATTTAATCCTCATGACAAACCAATGAAGTCAGTAGTATTATTGTGGTAGACAGGATAAAGCCTTTCAAAGATGTATCATCCCTAGTCCTTGGAAAATGTGATTCTGTTATGTTACATGACACAGGGGGGTTAAAGTTTCAGATAAATTAGGACGCTAGTCAACTCTTAAATACAGAAATTATCCTGGAAAGTCTTGGTAGGCCCAATGTAATAATAAAAGTTCTTTAAATGTGAAAGAGGGAGGCAGAAGCCCAGAGTCAGAGAAGGATTTGAAGATGCTGCTACACTGTACACTTTGCAGACGAAGGAAGGGACTAAAGTCAAAGAACACAGGTAGCCTCTAGAAGCTGAGAAAGACAAAGACACAGACTGCTTTTCTTGGTCCGTTTCTGCCACCACACAAACTCTCCTAGAATGGCTAATTTATAAACAACAGAAATTTATTTCTCATCGTTCTAGAGGCTTGGAAGTCCGAGGTCAAGGTGCCTGTCAATTTGATGTCTGGTGAGGATTTGTTCCTCCTAATAGCACTGTCTTGGTGTTCTCACATGGTAGAAGAGAAGCACAAAAGGCAGGTCTTTAAAGCCTATTTTTAAAGGAAATCAATTTTACTCACAAGGGTAGAGATTGCATAACCATCATTTCTCAAAAAGCCCAACTCTTTTTTTTTTTCCAAGACTCTGCTCTGTTGCCAGGTTGGAGTGCAGTGGTGCAATCTCAGCTCACTGCAACCTCTGCCTCCTGGGTTCAAGCAATTCTCCTGCCTCAGCCTCCCAAGTAGCTGGGATTACAGGAGTGCACAACCACGCCCAGCTGATTTTGTATTTTTAGTAGAGGCGGGGTTTCATCATGTTGGCCAGGTTGGCCTCGATCTCTTGACCTCATGATCTGCCGGCCTCAGCTCTTCAAAGTGCTGGAATTATAGGTGTGAGCCACCATGCCTGGCCCACATATCTTAATATAATCACCTTGCAGTTTAAATTCCAACATATGAATTTCAAAGGGACACGAAGCACTCCTCTAGAGCCCCGGAAAGGACACAGCCCTGCTGACGTGTTAATTTTAGCTCAACAAGATTCATTTTGGACTCCGGAACTCTAAAAGCATATGATAATACATAGATGTTATAAGCCGCTATGTTTATGGTAACTTGTGGCAGCAGCAATAGAAAACTAATGCAATTATCATCCCTGCTGGGTAGTCTTAGGATAGGAAACAGGGGTTAAGTAACTAGTTCCAGGTTACACGGTTGTTCACAGGCAGAACTGGGCATTGAAGCTTAGGAGTCTGACTCCATGGACCATATTATTGTTATTTTAAAGTCAGGTTTCTTAAGATATTAATTACCTACAGTAAAATTCACCTTTTTAAGTGTGCTATTGTATGAGTTTTGACAGACATTTATAGTCATGTAACCAACACCAAAATGAAGATACAGAACATTTCCATCATTTTGATAAGGTCTCTTGCACCTCCTTTGTAGTCAAGGAATTCTCCTGACCCAAAGTGCCTGAAAATCGGGGAACTATTTTTTGTCTCTATGATTTTGTCTCTTGCAGATTGACACATAAATGGGATAATAGCTGTGTGAATAGGATGGTGATTCATCCCCACAAAAAATGCATATAAAACTTGACAAAATTGTCAAAACAATCATTTAATGGCACTGGAAATGGACCAAGAGCAGACAACAGCTTGAGAAATATTGGTTCCTAAAAACCTGCTAGAGCTTTGAGAAGGAAAGCAGCAATCTCTGGCCAGCTCTTTGGAACTGTTCACATTCCCAATCCCTGCTTGGATGACAGGAATCCTAGTATTACAAGTTGTGGCTGGATGCCAAAACCAGTGGCTTTACTCTCAAAGGGGATAGACTGATTCAATCAGGGTAGGAGACAAAAATTCTGGTTTGCTGATTGAAAGTGGTGGTGGAGTCAATTGTGAATGAGCAGGGAAAACCTTCTAGCCAGACATTTCACAGGAAAAGTCAGGAAACAAGGGAGCCATAGAAATGCTGAGATAAGCTCTCTATAACTGTTGGTTCACTGGGAAACTCTAAATGTGCAGAAGAGATCAAACAGACCTAGAAAAATAAAAAGGTAAAAAAAGGCCTATGGAGACTTAACAACGGGCCGCAATTTTGATTATGTTTTTCAAACTACATACAGATGGATTGAGAGGGGGTGGAAGCCTAACATGCTCCAGGTGTTTGAGAAAAATCCCTGCTCCAGTAGTTAGCTAGACAAATACAAGAGGCAACACCTAGGAAACCAGGCTGAAAAATAAATGTAGGAATAGAAACCCTGAGCAGAGACATCAGCAAACATACATAGATTCTGCAGTTTAAATATAGACTAAAAAGTAGAACAATAATCCTCAGAAAAATAAATGCTCTAGAGTTGTTATAGTATATAATCTAAAATGTATACTTTTTGAATAAAAATTATAAGACACTAAATAGTAAAATGTGGCTCATACTTAGTTACAGAGGCAGTCAGTAGAAATTGACTCTGAGAACAAATATTGGATTTAGCAAGGACTTAAAAGTAGCCATTATAAATAGGCTTAAAGAGGTACAGGAAACACTGAAGAAGTAAGGCAAACTACGATGACTATGAGTTAATAAATAAGGAATTTTGTAGTGAAATGGAAACTATATGAGAAGAAACAAATAGAAAAGCTACAGTTGAAAATTGCAGAAACTGGAATACTCTGAATACCCGCTGGAATACCTGGAATACTCTGAGCACTTATTAACAGATTGTGACTGGCAGAAGAAAGAATCACCGTCAACATGGGTTGGGTTCTAGTCAGTTGCCTCTTCTGAGTTGCAGTCTGGCTATTTTTTGTTTGTTTGCATATCCTCACAGTAGGAGAGCTAGAGCGTTCTCTGGGTTCTCTTTTATAAGAGCACTCATACTATTCATGAAGACTCTACTATCATCACCTAATTATTTCCTAGAGGCCCCACCTTCTAACACCATTGCACTAAGCATCAGTATTATAACATATGAATTTGGTTGCAACACAAACATTCAGTCCAAACCACAGGGAAACAAAATGATTAATACCTGATTTTTTAATCAGAAAAAAGGAGGTCAGAAGACAGTATGCAATGACATATTTAAAATGTTCAATGAGAAAAAAGCCAATTAAGAATTGTTATACATATAAAATATAACTATTTATACATAACTAAAAGTAGCCAAGCAATATGGTATACTAAAAGTGTTCATCTATCACAAAGAAAGATAGTAAAAGAGGAACAAGAAATGATAGTCATGAGATAAAGAAAAAAGTAGTGAAATATAAATCCAACCATAACAATAATTATTTTAAATTGGTTAAGCACTGTCAATACAGAGATTGCCAAATTGAATACAAAAAGGAAGCTCTAACCCTATGCTTGCTATAAGAGAAATACTTTAGATCCAAAGGTATACATAGGTTGAAAGTAAAATTATGGAAAAATATATACCAGTCAAATGGTAGCTATAAGTAGGCTGGAATAGCTACATTAATATTAAAGTAGACTTTATATAGAGAAGAAATATTACTAAAGACAGAAAGAGACTTTTCTGATTGATAAAGTGTCCAATACGTGAGGAAATTTAGCAATCATAAGTCTACATGTGCCTAAAACAGAATCCCTAATAAATTAGGCAAAATCTTAAAGAATTGTAGGAAAAATAGACAACACTTAAATTTGATTATAGTTGGAGATTTCAATATTCTTTTCTCAGTAATTGATGAAGCAACTAAAATAGAGAGCAATAAGGATGCAGAAGTCTGTCATCCAACTTGATGTATACAGAACCTTTCATTCAGCAATAGCAGAAGCCATGTTTTTTTCCATGCACATGAATAATTCTCCATGATAGACTTTATACAAGGACATAAAACAAATTTCAGTAACTTAAAATGGATTGAAATTTTACTAAGTGTATTCCCCAGCCACAACAGATTAAACTAGAAATAAACAACAGGAAAAAGTCCGAGCTTAGAGGTAAATTTATAACTTTAAGCACTTAAAGTTGAAAGGAAGAAAGATCAAAAATCAATAGTCTCAGCTTTCACTTTAAGAAGCTGGGAAAATAAGAGCAGCAAATGCAATTCCAAAAAAGAGGACAGACATAATAAAATCAGTGTGGAAAATTAAAAAAAGGAAGAAATTAGAGAAAAATCAATGAGACCAAAGATAATTATTTGTAATGATGAGTACAGTTGGTAGATATTTAGTCAGATTCATAGAACAAAAGAGAGATAGAAGCTAAGGCAGAAAAAGGAGAGTCAGCTATTAGTGTGTTATTTTGCTCTTACATCTCCCACCTATAAATTGTGGATAGTGAAATTCCCAAGAAATCCAATACTGGAGGCTACCATTGTCTTTATTTGGAATACTAGGTGATTATAGTCAAATGGATTTTCCCTATCTCCTAATGACATGGACACAGTAGAATAGAGATGACTTCAAGGATGTCAGTGAGAGGGAGCCTGAAGGAATCTGCAGAATACTGTGAGACCAAAGACTTTTGGTATTCATTTAAATGTTCTTCATGTTACCCACAACAGTTTGGAACTTAGCTAAGAAACAATGGGCAAGATATTTCTTTAGGATTTTATGAAGGATCTCAAAAGATTGTTTTCTGGTGAAAAAGACACTATTCGTATATTTTGCTTGTTAGAATGCAAAGATAGAAATTACATCTTAATGGATCAGATTCTGATTATTCTTCAGGGAGCACTGAGGTATAATAAGTGGAATATTTAACATTAGGCAAACAGATTCAAGCATAGACTCCCGGGTCCTTGTGATGGGACCTTGGCAAAGCCATGTGACCACTTGGAGTTCCCTCATCTGTAAAATAAGGTTAGCTGCTATCAACTTTTATCCAACTCTAAAAACAATAATGACAGTCTGATTTTTAAATGATATAACACATGTGAAAGGTGCTTTGTAAATGTTCATAAGCACTGCAAAATATTATTTATCTATATATTAATTGTTGCTATTGATTCGTAGGTAAGGGTTATTTTTTGTAATTTTTCAACTTAAATTTTATTTTTTCTCCAGTTTGCAAAGTTTTGCAAGTCTTTCAAACAATTACAGAAATTCACAATTTTGCAGTTTCTTTGTTAAAAAAAATTGAGCAGGGGGATTGTTCATGCTAAGCTCTAAGATTTTATTTTGTCATAAATTTCTCCTAGACTTAATATATGAGAATAAATCCACTATTTTCTGCAATTTGTACCTGAGTCTTTATGCTGTTATATTGACAGACTCATCTCATCTACATCCCTCTCCAAATCTGCTAAATAATTCCGATTAAAATGCAAATGCTTGAAGATGGCTTTAATGAAAGCTGCTAGGAATGTGATGGGTTGGAGAGCGGGAATGGTATTTGACAGAGGTCAAACTTTTATATATGCTTGATCCAACCAGCAAATATACTGATTCAGTTGTTCTGGAGTGATGCTTGGATATCTGCCTTTTTAGATAGAGTATTTTAAAACACTGAAGGACGTCCTGATTAGAACCTCTAATTTGAGTGATTAAGCTTTCTAAAATGTTGGGCATCAATCAGCACAGGTAGAGTCTGGAAGGGCACCCTGGCCTGCCTGCTATGTTTAAATCACATTGCAGAAATAATTGCTTACTGTCCTTAAAATCAGTCAGCACATAGAGCACGCTGACATCTCATGGGCTTCCAAATAAGAGTTAGGTGATTGTCATCAGTGCTATCCTGAGAAATGGAAACGCAGTATATCCAATATTTTATCGTCCATGTGTTGTCCCCCTCTGATATATTTTTTTTATCTTGGTAAAATTGTTAATGTTGATAGGCATTTATATTTATAAAAGGTAACTCAAGGTAAGCTATATTTTTGTCACTCAGTGAATTATGCTTTAACCTGTTACTTCTTCCTCAGAGGTTAGATTCAACAGATATGTAATGAAACTACTTAGGCGTCGATGTTCATAATCACCTTGAGTTCATCTACATTTTTACAAACTCACATTTTGTTCTTGAAAAAATGATTGGAAATTATAACCCATTTAATTTATAGTAATTATGATAAGACGTTTGTGTACTAGGCAAGAATTTCTTGAAAAGTATGTTAATTACCATAGGGTTTGAAGACAACTCTTAGACAAGAGTTACCATATAAGTTGTATATAATTTCAGCATATAGATTAGCAACCAAATATGGCATAATTTCACAATATTTTGGTGATGCAAAATTCATGGGATAATGAACAGCCTTGACTCTCAACAGACAATTCTCCCAGTCATGTGGATAGCAGTGTTGACTTGCTTTACTGGAAGATGAGAAAAGGTGATGCGCTTTAAGCAAAACAAGCAAAACAAAACAAGAAAACAAAGACAAAAAATACACATGATGCTGTTTAAGTCTTTGGAAGATCCTGATTTATGCCTAGGTTCATGAAGCACAACAGTTTAAAGCCTATAAAATCTATTAAATGAGGGTTTTCGTTTTCACAAATAAACTTAATAATTGTTTTTCGATTATAAAATGTGTATTTATTAACTGGCTTCTAAGTGCCAGACACTAATCCAGACATTTTCACATCTATTATTTCAATGTTATTTTCAGAAATGCAATTTAATAGATTACAAAACAACGAAACAATAAAAAACCTTTAAACAACAATGTTAGCCACTTTACTTTGGAAGAAATGCAGCATAATGTCATGATCAGAGTCAAGGGAAATTGCTTCACCAGCTACTGTTTTAAAAATGAAACAGGCCTCATCATATTCTTTTTCTGAAATATCACCAAAATTGTTTTGTTGTTGATTCGTTTGGGAAGTAGTGAGGAAAGGAGGTGAAGAGAGGACAGAATTATTCTGT
Organism: Cebus imitator; assembly: GCF_001604975.1. Classification (NCBI taxonomy): domain Eukaryota; kingdom Metazoa; phylum Chordata; class Mammalia; order Primates; family Cebidae; genus Cebus; species Cebus imitator. The sequence continues at coordinate 7,333,042 of NW_016107355.1, forward strand.
GTTCTTATTATAGGCCTTCTATTCTCTGCTGCATGATGCCAACAGAAATAACTTAAAATATCCAAAGTCCCTCAGAAGGTTGTGAGATACTGCCTTGGTGGGTTTTGCAGTGCTGTGTGGAAATGGAGTCTATTCCAAGTCCCAGACGCCTGGAGTGCAAAGGCTTTGGGTTACCTTCAAGTTCCCCTCTTCCCATTGCTCTTAAATGCACAAACCATGAGATGAGACTCTTAGGGACGGAGCCCTGGGATGGGTATTCTTTTAAAGTTTCTTAGGAGGTCACCCTGCAGTCCTCAGTACCTGGGTATTCGGGAAACACTTCTTCTAAAAGTTTTATTTTAAACTTATGGAAGAATAGGGTTGTAATGATAAAGAATACGTCAAAACTCTTAAAATTCCTGTGTTTCTTCTCAGAGCCAAAACCTGAGTGTCATTGCGAAACTTCCCTTTTAATCCCAGGGCCCTTGGGTTGATTCATGGAGCACTCACACTCAGGGAGACAGCTCTTTCCCAAGAGATTGTGTGGGAAACAGAGTTGGGAAAGGACTCAACTTGATGTCTGTTCTTACTCACTTCTCTGAGATTTAAAAAACGGAAAAGGATAAAGTAGATATTAAACAGAAAAAAGGACCTCCTTTGCTTCTTCATACATTACAGAATCAAAAGTCTGATATAAAAAAACAAACATAATAGATTATCTTGTCCAAATCCCTATTTAGAGAACTAAACTTGTACTTCCCCTCCCCTCACCTCTGGTGAGGTTACAGAGATCCCAAGAGGCTAAATCATTTGCCCCAAATTATGTATTGACTCAATTGCATTCTAATTATTGAGACTTTTTAATATTTCAAAATTATATATAAGAGTTTTCTATTTGTCTCTGTCATTCCCAGTCTTATGCTGAAGCTGAGCAATGTTCTCATTTTCCAAAACAGCCAAGTCGTGACTTCCTTTAGACTTCCTTCCGCAGTCATCCCCATAGTTCAAGATCCACATTGTTAGACAGTAAGCTCCAAATTCTAACTCTAGTTTTTTTAGTCTGAGCGAGATTATTTTAAAATTAAAGGAGAGTTTCAGACTGACATGCAAAATGTCTTTGGCATTTCCAAATTGAATTGTTTTTATATACAAAAGCAGATTTACGTGATTTGATATAACTATTTTTAAAATTCTTATTCATAGCATCTTGTTCATCAATAGATTGGCTTTATATTTGTCTTACAATCAATCACATTAGATCTGAGTAAAGAAGCCTGAAGGGCAATAATTTATCTTTTCTTTTTTTACATTTTTCCCCTCTTCTGATACTTTTGGTATGGTTAGAATTTATCTACTCACAAATGAAAGTATGCAGTAATATCACTCATTTATTCAGTTAAACCAGCGCAGAATTTATTAAGAGCTTAAATGAAAGTGACAATAAACACAAAAAGGTTAATATATTAATATTCCTAAGTCTTAAGCCGCCTGTAAATATATCTATAAAGATAAGTTTGTCTTGACTTGCATTAAGAAAATATCTTAACAAAATATTGTAAGACACAGTGTATGGAAGTTAAAGTTAAATTTTTTTTCTAAGTTAGAATCTCTAATAAGAGATATATTTGTTTTTGATGAGATCTATCTTTAAAAATAGTTTTCTTTGTTCTTTTCCCTCATTTTTATTGATACATGAGTTAAGTTTTTTAAAAAGCCAAGTTAAAATATAAAACAAAAATCATTTGTTAGTCTATTAGTCTCTTTGTAAAACTCCAGAATCTTTACTAAAAGATATTATAGGCAGCAACATTTTCTTCTTTATTCATCTTATTAATTTTTAATCAAATTTTTCCTTTAGGCTCACCAGATATATTCAGAAAACAAATACTTTTAGAAAAATGGTGGCTTTGAAAAATATTAATTTAATCATGGCTTGAATCAAATAAGATATCAGAAAGATACCTTATTTTATTTTAGGTAAGATATCTCCATTTTATTCAAGAATGGAGGTAAAAGTAACAAAACTTATTTACTTAGTTGATGCTATTAGGGAGAAGATCTGGCTTCTCTAATTTAAAGCAAAATGGGAAAATAAGTAGATAGTGATATCATAAAAGGAGGCCTTCACGCTCAGATCTTATCAATCTAACTTTAATGGCTTCTGGATTTTATGTCATGATTAAAAGTCCTTGCTTCACTCCAACGTTATCAAGTAATACATCTATGTTTTCTTTGCTTTCCAGTTTTTTTTTTCTTCCCCATTCAGGATTTATGTTGGTTTCCAAGTATATAATCACACCATCTGCAAAGCATGTCAATTTTACCTTATCCTTTCATATTTGTAAACTTCTAATATCTTTTTCTGTCATAATTTCAAAGGCTAATATCTCTAGCTCATTAGTCACAGTAAGAGCATTCATCTTATTACCCATTTCCCCCCACCCACTTAGTTTGCTGATTACTGGGTTTGATGTGTGTGTGTATGAGTGTGTGTGTGTGTGTGTGTGTGTGTGTGTGTGTGTGTGTGTTCATGCATGTGTGTGCAGGTGCATATGCAGATATATTTTTAGATTTTCCACTAATTTGTACGTTTTGAGTTTTTTCCTTGTAAATAAAAAATTAGTATAAATTTTATCAAATGCCATTTCAGTATCCAGGAAAATAATCATGTAATCATTTTGCCATGGGTCTATAAAAAGGATAAAATATATGAAATTATTGTATAACATTGAGCCATCCTTGTATCCTTGGAATAAATACTATTTGTTCTTGATGTATTGCTATTTCAATGTGCTGCAGCAAAGTCTTCACAATATTCTATTTAAGAGTTTCTTAAATAAGGAAAGATGACCAACATTTTGTTTGTCTGTTTTCAATCTTTTTTATGTTTTAATGTCAATGTAACACACTTTACTCAAATAATTTGAAACTTTAGGCCAGGCATGGTGGCTCACGCCCCAACATTTTGGGAGGCTGAGGTAGGAGGATCACTTGAACTCAGGAATTGGAAATCAGCCTGAGCAACATGGTGAAAACTTGTCTTTACAAAAGAGAAAAAATTAGCCCTGTGTGGTGGTGCACACCTGTAGTCCCAGCAACCTGGGAGGCTGAGGTAGGACGGTCACTTGAGCCCAGGAGGTTGTGGCTGCAATGAGCTGTGATTATGCCACTGCACTCCAGCCAGGGTGAGGGAGTGAGACCCTATCTTAATTTTTTTAAAATTAAAAAAATAATTTGAAACTTTATTTTTTAATGTGCTGTAGAATAATTTGCATAATAATTATTTGTTCCAGAGTTTAGAAGAATCATCTTTGAGAGCATCAGGGCCTAAGATTTTTTTATTTTGGGGATGTCTTTTTAAATCTACCTTTTTGACTGATTATTTTTTCAGGATTTGTATATACTGTGGTCAGTGTTGAAAAAATTGTATCTTCTAGAAATGTTTTATTTTATCCAAATTTTAAACTCATGGCTCTGAGTTTTAGGAAAGTAGTCTCTTCATATTTAAAAATTACCCTTTTTTAGGCTTATTATCTCCTCGTCATGTCTTTTAATGTGCTCATAGCTTTCTTCCTTCTTATTTTCTTAATTAGGATAGTGAAGATTTAAATACATTTTATTGATTTAATAAAAGCTTTTAAAATCACTTTTATTGTTTTATTTTAGTTAAATAATTTATTATAGTATTAGTTCTAATCTTACCTGTTCTCTTTTTTCATAACTCATTTCTGCTTTTGTTTTTATATTTATTGATTTTTCTTTTTTATGACAAAAAGTTTATATGCAAAGTCAGTATACAATGTGTTCATTATCATTATTTTTCAAATATTTTGAATTTCTGGCTTATAGTTCTTTAAAGTTTTTATATGATAGGATTTCAATTTTTTTTAATTTAAAGAATTATGTTCAACTGAAAACACTTTTAAAAATATTAATTGCAAATTAATACTTTGTATTACTTTCTTGTTTTATTAGATTATGATCAGGATTGCTTTCTGTATCATTTCTTTTTTCAAATTATGAAAGCTTTTTAATGATCTGATATATGATTTTTTAAATGACTATGTTCAGGAGCCCCTGTACCTATAATCAGGGAAAATGTTTGCATATATACTTGAGATCTACTTTTAAAAAATATGTTGTCAGCTGGGCGCAGTGGCTCACACTTGTAATTCCAACACTTTGGGAGGCCAAGGCGGGCAGATCACCATGTCAAGAGATCAAGACCAGCCTGGACAAAATGGAGAAACCCTGTCTCTACTAAGAATACAAAAATTAGCTGGGGTGGTGTCATGAGCCCATAGTCCCAGCTGCTCGAGAGGCTGGGCAGGAGTATCACTTGAACCTAGGAGGTGGAGGTTGCAGTGAGCTGAGATCACACCACTGCACCCAAGCCTGGTGACAGAGCAAGACTCTGTCTCAAAAAAAAAAAAGAAGAAAAAAAAGTTGTCTTTATTACTCTTACAAAATCAATCAAAATGATTTTGCCAGGTAATTTTCATATTTAGCATGTTTTTTTTCTCATTTTTGACATGGTTGCAAATAGCATGCAGATATTTACTGCAGAATTTCCATATAGTGTTTTAACTTAACCACAATTTGTTAAAAGTCGAAGGTCAAACAATTGCCCTGTTGTTTAGAGGGCAGATTCTGGGCATGGAATTTCCCAAACAATGTAGCATTTATAATTTCAGCACGAATTCTTGCTTCATGGACATCTTCCCTCTCTCTAGAGAAAGCCTATGAAAAATTTGTCAATTATCTTGTTATTCTTTTAAAATGAACGTCATAGTTCAAGTTGTTGAAAGTTACCACCATAGAGCCCTATTTGTTTGGAATATGACTCCTGTCTACTTAGGGTCAAATTCCACATGTTCAAAACATGTGTGGTACTCTTTTCCCACAAAAGAACGCTTTCCCCTTCTTCATCACATTTCACTGTATTTGTGTAAGTGGGCACATCTATTATGCATAGCGCGGACTCAAAGAGGTGAAGAGGATGTTAGAAAAAAATGATTACTCTGGATCCCATACAAAATATATGTATTCTATGCAAGTAAAAGATGCAAATACAAAAATTATAACTAAAGGTCTTTGTGAAAGAAGAAAGCAACATATTTAAAAATATTTTCTTTTCCATGCCTAATCTTGTGCTTATTTAGAAATATTGAAGAATTAGAAATATTGGAGGATTACTATTGCTTATTTGAAACAAACTCACTTGATTTAAAAAAATGAACACATAAAATTTAGAAATACTTAAGAAAGTTTTAAAAAACCTTGTGCTGAGAATTGCATGGTAATTTCAAATGCTTCAGCAAATCATGATAAAAAAATATGATGAGGACATAGAGATAAAATTTACAAAAGGAATATACATATGATCTATCATTATATAGAAAATTGACCTTAACTGCGAAATAGTGCTTCATGTCCCTGAATAACACTGTTGAAATTCTTTTTTAAAAAGGCAATATTTAATGATAGTAAGGATGTGGTGTGAAGGGCAATATGATATACTGCTGATGGGATTATAAATTGGTGCAACACATTTGTGAAGAAATTTGCACATGTATATAACGGCAAAATAACAGTAAACTACTTCTTTACATCCAAAGGAAATACTTAGCAATGAGTACACTTCTTTATATACAGCTATGCTCATTGAAATATTATTTATAACAAAGGAACTCAAGCTTCTGCCTTGACTCAAACTAAATGTCCTCTAATGAGGAAGAAAAGTTCAATGAACTGTAGCACACTGATAAAGTGGAAGATTATGTAGTCACAGAAATTTAGTATTTTTGAAGGGAATTTAAAAGCATTGAATAATGCACACGTTGTAACATTACATAAAGTAAAATCTAGCTGCATACTTCCATTTGCAGATTATATGCACACAAAAAGCATGTAGTAATATTCTAAGGAACACATTTTCCCGCTGCTAGTAAATTCTATCAAACATATAATGAAGAAATAACAGATTTGGGAATTGAAAGGAAATTCTTATAGAATTTTTAGAAAATAGAGGAAACAATTCCCAAATCATTCTATGAGCTTAGCATTACACTGGTAACCAAAACTGGGGATGGGAGGGGGTGGGAGGGAACTCTTTGTTTGTTTGTTTAAGATAGACTTTATTCTTCCTTTTTTTTTTTTTTTTTTA
>NW_016107355.1:7339196-7469794 GCF_001604975.1 Cebus imitator
TTTCTTTTTGTATAATTTCAACTTTTATTTTAGATTCAGGGGATACCTGTGCAGGTTTGTTACTTTGGTATAACACGTAATGATGGCTTTTGGGATATGAATGATCCTGTCACCTAGACAGTGAAAACCTAAAAGGTTTTCAACCCTTTCCCTCATCCTTCCCTTTCTCTCTTCTCCGTTAGTCTGAAGTGTATATTGTTGCGCCTTTATGCCCATGAGTACCCAATGTTTAGCTCCCACTTAGAAATGAGAACATGTGGTATTTGCTTTGTATTCCTCCATTAATTTGCTTAGGATAATGGCCTCCAGCTGCGTTCAGGTTTTATTACTTTTTATTGCATATACTGTTCCTTGGTGTGTATGTGCCACATTTTCTTTATCCAATTCACCACTGATGGCTACCTAGGTTGATTCTATGTCTTCGCTATTGTGAATAGTGCTGCAATGAATATGTGACTGTATAGGTCTTTTGGATGGAACAATTTATTTTATTTTGCGTATATTCCTAGTAATGGGATTGCTGGGTCAAATGGTGGTTCTGTTTCAAGTTCTTTAAGTTCTCCAAACTGCTTTCCACAGTGGCTGAATTAATTTACATTCACATCAACAATGTATAAACATTCCCTTTTCTCTGCCGCCTTGCAAGTATCTGTTATATTTTTACATTTTAGTAATGGCTATTCTGACTGATGTGAGGTGATATCTCATTGCGGTTTTGATTTGCATTCCTCTGGTGATTATTAATGTTGAGTATTTTTTCATATATTTGTTGGCCACTTGTATGTTTTCTTTTGAGGTCTCTTCATATCTTTTGCCCACTTTTTAATGGGGTTGTTTTCTGATGATGAATTGTTTAAATTTCATATAGATTCTGTATAACAGAACTTTGTTGAATGCAGTGCAGTTTGTGGATATTTTCTCTCATTCTGGAGGTTGCCTGTTAACGCTGTTGATAGCCTCTTTGGCTGTGCAGAAATTCTTTATTTTAGTTAGGTCTCACTTGCCAATTTTTGTTTTTATGCAATTGCTTTTAAGGACTTAGTCATAAATTATTTTCAAAGGATAATTTCCGGGATGGTATTTCCTAGGTTTTCTTCTAGGATTCCTGTAGTTTTCAGTCTTAATTTAAATCTTCAATCCATCTTGAATTGATTTTTGTATATGGTGAAAGGTATGGGTCTAGCTGCATCCTTCTGCATAAAGCTAGCCAGCTATGCTAGCATCATTTACTGCATAGAGAGTCCTTTCCCCATTGTTTATTTTTGTTGATTTTGTCAAATATCAGATGGCTATCAGTGTATGGCTTTATTTCTGGGTCCTCTATCCTTTTCCATTAGTTTATGTGTTTTTGTACCAGTACTATGCTGTTTGGGTTACTGGAGCCTTATATAATAGTGTAGTTTGAAATTGGGTAATAAGATGCTTCTGACTTTGTTCTTTTTGCTTAGAGTTGTTTTGACAATTTGAGCTCTTTTTCTGGTTTCATATGAAGTTTAGAATAGTCTTTTCTAGCTCTGTGAAAAATGACATTGGTAGTTTGATAGGAATAGTGATGAATTCGTAAATTGCTTAGGGCAGTGTGGCCATTTTAATAATATTGATTCTACTAATCCATGAGCACAGAATATTTTTCCATTTGTTTGTGTCATCATCTGTGATTTCTTTCAGCAGTGTTTTGTAATTCTACTTGTAGAGATGTTTTGCCTTCTTGGTTAGATGTATTCCTAGGTAATTTATTTTTGCGTGTGTGGCTATTGTGAATGGGATGGCATTCTTGATTTGGCTTTCTGCTTGAATGTTACTGGTCCACAGAAATGCTACTATTTTTTGTGCATTGATTTGGTATCCTGAAGCTTTGCTGAAGTTGTTTAGCAGCTCCAGGAGCATTTTGGTGGAGTCTTTACAGTTTGTAGTTATAGAATTATATTATCCAGGAAGAGAGGTAGTTTGATTTTCCTGTTTCCTACCTGCATGCATTTTGTTCTTTCTCTTGCCTGATTGTTCTGGCTAGGACTTCCAGCCCTATGTTGAAGATGGATGGTGAGAGGTGGGCATCCTAATTTTGTTCCATTTCTCAGAGGGAATGCTTCTACCTTTTTCCTGTTCAGTATGATGTTGGCTGTGGTTTGTAATAGATGTTTTGAGGTATGTTCCTTTGATGCTTAGTTTGTTGAGAGTTTTTATCAGCAAGAGATGTTGGATTTTATTGAAGGCTGATCCAACATCTGTAGGATGATAATTTTTTTAAAAAAATTCTTTTTATGTGGTGAATCACATTTATCGATTTGCATATTTTGAACCAAACTTGCATCCCAAAAATGAAGTCTACTTGATTATAGTGAATTAGCTTTTTGATGCGCTACTGGATTTGGTTTGCTAGTGGTTTATTTGCCTTTTTTTGTGTTGATGTTTATCATGAATATTGACCTGTGGTTTTGTTTTTTCGTTGTGCGTTTGCCAGATTTGAGTGTCAGGATAATGCTGATAATGTAGAATGAGTTAAGTAGGGAGAAGTCCCTCCTTGATTTTTTTTTTTTTTTTTTGCCGTAGTTTCAGTAGAATTGGTACCATGTCATATAGATCTCATGGAATTTGTTTGTAAATCCATGTAGTCTAGGGCTTTTTTGTTCTATAGGTTTTTTATTACTGATCTAATTTTGGAACTCAGTATTGATCAAGGTTTCAATTTCTTCCTGATTCAATCTTGATAGGTTGTGTGTTTCCAGAAATTTATATGTTTTTCCTAGATTTTTCCAGTTTGTGTGCATGGAGGTGTTCATATAATCTCTGAGGATCTTTGTATTTCTGTGGGATCAGTTGTTCAGTTGTAATGCCACCTTTGTCTTTCTGATGGTGCTTATTTGGACCTTCTTGCCTGTTTTCTTTGTTAACCTAGCTAGTTGTCTATTGATATTGTTTCTCCTTTCATAGAACCAACTTTTGGTTTACTTGACTCTTTGTATGGATTTTTGAGTCTCATTTTCATTCAATTCTGCTCTGATTTTCTTTATTTTCTTTTTCTAGCTTAGTTAGTTTGAGGTTAGTTTGTTCTTGTTTTTCTATTTCCTCTAGTGTGGTGCTAGGTCATTAATTTGACATGTTTCTATCATCTTCAGGTAGGCATTTAGTGCTATAAGCTTTTCTGTTAACACTGCTTTTGCAGTGTCTCAGAGATTTTGGCATGTCATGTCTCTGTTTTCATTTATTTCAAAGAATTTTTAAGTTTCTGCCTTAATTTCATTGTTTACAAAAAGTCATTCAAAAGCAAATTGTTTAATTTCCATGTAATTTTGTGGTTTTGGGAAAACTTCCCGTTATTGATTTCTGTTTTTATTCCACTGTGGTCTGAGAGTATCATTAGTATGATTTCATTTTTTTTGAATTTATTGAGACTTGCTTTATGGCTGAGCATGTGGTTGATCTTGGAGTAAGTTCCATGTGCAGATGAGAAGAATATGTGCTCTGGGGTTGATGGGTGGAGTGTTCTGCCAATGTTTATTAGATCCAAATGATCAAGTGTCAAATCTAAGTCCAGAATTTCTTTGTTAGTTTTAAGTCCAGAATGTATTTGTTAAATAGATTGTCTATCACCATCAGTGAGGTGTTGAAGTCCTTCACTATTATTATATGGCTAAGTCTTTCCATAGGTCTAGAAGTAGTTTTATGAATCTGAGTCCTCCAATGTTAGGTGCATATATATTTAAGATAGTTAAGCCTTCTTGTTGACTTTAACTTTTTATCATTTTGTAATGACCTCCTTTTTTTTTTAAAAGCAATATTGGGTTAAAGTCTGTTTTGTCTGATATAAGAATAGCAACCTGTGTTCTTTGTTTTCTGTTTGCATAATAGATCTTTCCTCAACACCTGACTTTGAGTCTATGGATATTGTTACATGTGAGATGGGTCTCTTGAATATAGCAGGTGAATGGTTCCTGTTTTTTATCCAACATGCAACTCTGTGCCTTTTAAGTGGGGTATTTAGGCCATTCACATTCAAAGTTAATACTGATATGTAAGGTTTTGATCCTATCATAAAGTTGTTCATTGGTTGTTTTGTAGTTGCTATTGTGTGGTTGCTTTATAGAGTCTGTGGGGTATGCACTTAGATATGATTTTTTGGTAGCAGGTATCATTCTTTAGTTTCTATGTTTAGAGATCCCTTGAAGATCTTTTGTTAGGCTGGTCTAGTACTATTGAATTTCCTCAGTACTTGTTGTGTGGAAAATATTTATTCTCCTCACTTATGAAGCTTAATTTGGTGAGATATAAAATTCTGGATTGAAATATATTTTTTTAAAGAATGCTGAAAATAGGCCTCCAGTCTCTCCTGGCTTATAAGAATTCGGCTGAGAAGTCTGCTGTTAACTGGTTGGATTCCCCTTGTATGTGATCTGATCTTTTTCTTTAGCAGCCTTTAAGACTCTTTTTTTTTTGAGACGGAGTTTTGCTCTCGTTACCCAGGCTGGAGTGCAATGGTGTGATCTCGGCTCACCACAGCCTCTGCCTCCTGGGTTCAGGCAATTCTCCTGCCTCAGCCTCCTAGATTCTTTTTTTTTACTGTTGACTTTGTATAGTCTTGTGACTATATGCCTTGGTGATGTTCATTTTGTATAGTACCTCACAGGTGTTCTCTGCATGTCTTGTATCTGGATATCTACCTCCCTAGCAAGATTAGGGAAATTTTCTTAAATTATTCCCTCAAATATGTTTTTCAGGTTGTTTACTTTTTCTTCTTTCACAGGAATGTTACTAATTCATAAGTTCGGTCACTTTACACAGTCCCCTATTTTTCAAAAGCTGTTTGTATTTTAAAACTCTTTTTTCTTTATTTTTGTCTGATTGGGTTAAAGGCTGGTCTTCAAGCTCTGAAATTCTTTCTTCTGCTTGGTCAGTTGGTAAAGCTTTCAACTGCATTTTGAAATTCCTTAAGTGGGTTTTTCAATTCCAGAGGCTTTGATTTAATTTTTAAAGATGTTTATCTCTTACTTCATTTTCTGGATTGATTTGGAAGTTTCTTTGTGTTGTTATTTAAACTTATGTTGAATCCCATTGAATTTCCTTGCAATCTATGCTTTGAATTATTGATGGAATTTCTGAGTTTCTGTTTTGGCTAGGGGCCATTACTGGAGAGCTAGTGTGATCCTTTGGTGGTATTATCACACTCAGATTTTTTATTGTGTAAGAATGCTTCTACTGATTCCTTCTCATTTGGAAATGCTGGCACTTCTAATTTTTGTAATTCTTTTCATGCAAATTGCTTTTTTCCCTTTGCTTTCTTTATCTAGAATATTATTGAATTTTTATTTATTGTTTTTCTTTTCTCTTTCTGTCCTGCTCTAGGTGGTGTGACTGTAGAAAATTCTGAGTAGAATACTTTGGCTTTGCTTCTATAGTCCTATATAATTCTTTTGGCAGGTTTTATATTGAGCTGTGTGTTTGACCTATAAGCAGTAGATGGTGCTTATGGATGACAGCTGCTGTGGTGAATGTGGCTGGTTATATAATTGATCCTTGTTTACCAGAAGAAGCTCTCAGTTTCATCAGGCAGTGGTCTCATTGTTGGGGTACACAGTGATCTGAGCTCCCTGCTCATCCTGGAGGTGGGCAGGGAACAAGAAAGATGGTGTGACATTGAGCAGGAATCCACCTATGGATTCCCCAGTGTCAGACACAAGCACCAGTGCTGAGGGAGAATCCAGTGGGCAGCCACCTAGCACCAAGAGGTGTGCCTAGGTATGGAGCTAGGAAACTTCCTTGGCCTCAAGTTTTCTGCATGGTCAGGGAAGCAGCCTAAATTCCTAACCAAGGAAAGTGGTTGCTCCTGATGCCTGGAGATCTGCCTGAGTGTAGAGTCTAGAAGGCCCCACTGCACCTCAATCTTCACAGGAATGGCGTGGCTGCTCAGGCTTATAATTCTGCCTAATAAGTTCTCCAACTGCCTGGAGTTAGGCCTGGGCATGGGGTAGTGAGGGTCCTGCTTCACTACAGTCTCTGCACAAAAACGGTGGGCCAGCTCGCTCAGGCTGCTGATTTAGGTGAGCAAAGGTTCTGAATGCTTGGAGATCTGCCTGGGCAGGAGCAGAGACGGGGTCTGCTTCACGACAATCTTTGCACAGGAATGGCGGGACAGCTCAGTCTGCTGATCCAGATGAGTGGTTGGTCTGAAATCCTGGAAATCTGTCTGGCCATGAAGTGAAGAGGGTCCCCAGGAACTAGGATCTCTGCATGGAAAGGGTAGGGTGCCTCAGGTTGCTAATCCATGTGAACAGGTGCCCCAAATGCCTGGAGATCTGCCCTAGGGTGAATTAGAGAAGGCCCTGTTGCACCATGCTCTATGCACAGGAAGGTTGGGGGTGACTCAGGCTGCTGGTCCAGGCAAGTGTGTGCTCTGAATGCCTGGAGTCCCTCCTGTGGGTGGTTTGGAAAGGGCCCCGCTGCACAGCTATCTCAGGAGAGGAGGCTGGGACACTCAGCAAAGACACAGGCCTGTGTGCAAGTCTCATAGCCCAGGAGAAAGCACAGCAGTAGCAGCTCTTCTGCCCAAGGCACTGATGAGGCACTAAGAGACACATTCTTACACACAGGCATATAAAGTACCAGTGTTATTGGATGTAAAATGAAAATGTTAGCAGAAGATATTTCTAGATGATAGAATTATATCATCTTGATTTTCTCTTTATATTTTGTGTTTTCTGCAATTTCTTTACTAAATACAAATAAGAAAAAAATTAAATGTGGCTTTTATTGAGGGAAGCTATTACAATCATTTACTTCTAATTTTAGTTCATCATCAATCATTGTTGCAAAAGTATCAGACAAACCAGTAATTTATTGCATTAAATTTTGTAATACAGAGGCTCAGTGAACAGTCACAGACTCACATATTTAGCATCTTATCTCTTCACTTCTTTTCCAGTGATTAGTTTCAAGCTGCATTTGAAAACACTTGCATTGTGTTGAAATCGGAAAGCAAAAGGGCTCTGCATCCCACTATGTTGCTAAAAAATGTAGAATAAAGAAAAAGAAAATTATTTGTGGCATCCTTGGTATAAACAGTTAAATACATAGCAATCACAAAAAACACCACCAAGTACATTAATTGCAATGAAACATATACAGAGAAGAATTTTCTCTTCAAATGTACCATTTACTAAGAGTGTAATGGAAAATTAATGAGATCTGCAATTTTATGGAATTGTCTAACCAAAGTATTAAAGTGGTGAGAATTTTCTCTTCATTTATTAAAAGCAATGCTAATCTGAAGACTTGTTAAGGCTGGCCCTTGTGCCATCTCAGTTTGCATTGTCAGTGTGTGAGTGTGCTGTTGATGTTGCTTTATTAGGCACACAGGACTGGATTGAATGATTATTTCAAGACAGCACAGAATATCTGGTAGACCCAAGTAGGCATCGTCTTGAACTGTTAACTCACTTTAGCACCGTCTGTGTAATTGCAATGGAGTCAGACCCATCTGCCTAAGTGGTTTGTTACTCACCACAAAAATTTGAGGGGTGGGGCATTACCAAACTTCTCCAGAGTTTTGCAGATACAGCACACATATGCCTGATCTAATTCTTCTTTTGGAAATACTGTGACATCTAGACCATACCATTAGGATCTAAGTACACTCTTGCAGCATTGTCAATTTTCATATCAAAAGTTTCCATGCCATAGGATTTTAGACAGCCATCAATGGGTATTTATTTAGTTAGCCATAATATTTAAAACATTTTTTAAAGATTAAAAAATGCCCTTACAAGGACATTAGTAAAGACGTATATTTATTTACTTGACTCAACTTTTCACACTTAGAAGATGTTTTTTTAAGGATCTCTGTGTGATTCCTTTTTTTTCTTAGAAGGACATGTATTGGCCACTGTCTGGTACTCTTGAAAACAGAACTTTTAGCTGACCATCTTATAATTATGAGATTAAGGGGTTATTTTCAGGTATAAATAAAATATTATCTAAAAATGAGCAGTAATTCAAAACGTGTCAAATTAATGTTGAAAGTACAACTTTCTCTTATAACTGATGTCTGAGAACTGTCACAAGTAAAGACCTCTTCATAGCAAGCCACAAAGTACGTTTCCTGAATTATCCAGTTTGGTTTCATACAAATGAAACTGAGTTTACATTTATTTAATCTCCCAAATTATTGGGAATTTACTCGATTTGCAACTGAAATAGTGGTAAGAATATTCATCTTATTTAGTTATTATTTAACTCTTATAACACTAATGCTGTATTAGCTGCTGTACATAGCAAATTATAATGGTCATTCAAGATTCTGCATTTAAAACCACATTTGTTTAATGTAGAAATTGAGATAATTGAATGTTTCTAACTTGCCTCATTTATCATGCAAGATTATAGTCATGGAATCCCAAGAACATCATAGCCCCAAATAAATTTTTTATCAACTTAGCATTTACAGTCTCCAAAAATAAGATTTTTTCTCTCCTAGTAATAATTCTTGCCATTTCAAAATTCAGTATACTGGGTTTTAATAAAGAGTCTGATTCTGTTATTGGTGTCTGACTGCAGATAGCTTTCAAGTTCCATCCCTGCCCTTCCCGTCCATCCTACATCTGGATTAGCTGACAAGAAAATCTAGTTTAGCCCTCCTTTGGCACCAACTGCCAAAAACGCTGTTAATTTTTTCTCTTTTCCACATATTTTAGTGTTTGTCTTCTAAAAATATATTTTTATGTAGTTTTAGGAATGAGCAAAATTAGATATGTATATGGTCAATCCGCTATTTTTATCTGGCCATCTACCTCTTCAGCTGCTAGTCTTGCATCAGGTCCTAATCTAAAGTCTACAAGAATACCCACAGCTAACAAAGATTCATCATGACCCAAGACTGTGATACTTTCAATATGAATTTGTGTATTATCAAGACTGGGAGGGGCTGCTATAGGCCTAAAATTAACCTGGGAAGAAGAAATCTCCATTTATGACTCCTGTCATACTCAGAGCTCTTCAGGGAACTTACAATTCTGATTTAAAGTAGGATGTCCAAGTCCGTCGTTAGTTTTGGCAACTTTGGAACTAATCATAGGGTGGCTGATATGGACTGAATATTTGTGTTCCTCCACCCCCTCAAATTCATACATTGAAACCATAATTCTAAAAGTGATGGTATTTAGAGATGGGGTCTTAGGGAAGTAATTAGGGTTAGTTCAGGTCATGACGATAGGGCCTTCATGAAAGGACTAGTGACTTTATAAGAAGAAGATTCTAGATCTCTCTTTCTCTTTCCTTTCTCTCTCTGCTGGTGCTAACACAGGAAAGGCCATCTGAAAGTCAGGAGGAGGATCCTCATGAGAGCTGAATCAGGCACGTACTTTGATCTTGGACTCACAGGCTCCAAAACTGTAAGAAATAAATTTCTGTTGTTTAAGCCACTCCGTCAATGGTATTTTGTGATGGTAGCCTAAGGAGAGTGATATAATTGCCAACCTTGTTTGTGAGAATATTTATGATAAAATAAGTCCTTATAATTTTTTTTTACTATTTCTAGCTCTTTGGCTGAGCTTGGCATGCTGTACTTTAAAAGATAAATACCCACGAGAAACAACTGGAGATTAATTATTAGTAGAATGTGTACTCAGAAAGCCATGTAGGCTTGAGGGAGGAGTGAAAACATTTCTGACCTGACTCTCTCAGCTGGTGGCATTTTACTGGAGCCATGAGCTTGAATAGTTTTAAGGAGGAGCTGAAAAAACTCATCAAGCAAAATCTTTATTCATGACACATACCGACACTTGAAAGAATGCTATGAGATGGACGTCTCTTACAAAGCGGTGGGTATATAATTCTCATATCCCTAGTCAGAGAGTTGTACTAAAAAGCTGTGTTATTTGGAAGAAGAACTTGAAGGAAGTGCGGTGCTGAAACCAGACCAAAATGAGTCATGGAATGAATAGGAGAAAATAAAGCAAATGCATCCAGTAAAAATCATTCTGCCAAGCACTTTAGACTTGGCAGAAACGGGAAGGAAGCAGATTAAATGACAGGGAAAAGAATAGGGAAGGGTTATATTTTTTCTAAGATAAGGAATTTAAATTTGTTTGTAAAAGGAAGAGAAAGATCCAGAAGAGAAGGGAGGTATAAGGTAAAAATAAGTGAATATAATTAAGAGAGAAATTTCTCAGAGCAGACAGGAAGGAATGGGACTCAAAGTATTGGCAGAAGAGATTAACTTTGGACACAAGTGGGGACGGAATGAAGTGAGATAAGAATGCTTCAAGATAACCCTGATGTGGAGGGGAGGGTATTTAAAGGAATTTATACCTGACAGTATTTTCTTTAAATTGGATACTTTGTTTTCTGTTAAGTCTGAAAACTGACATTTATATTAAATAAAATAAAAATAAAATTGTAACAACTAATATGGAATGGGATGACATGAGTAAGGTTGAATACTATCTTTGTGTAGCAGTATTGATGAACAATACACAAGTCTTATCGCCTTATTTTTGCAGACCTAGTTAAACCCTTGGTGGGACTAATCTGAACATTTTTTTCACCATTTTTGTTGTTGGTGTTGTTTTTTGACACAAAGTCTTGCTGTGTCACCAGGCTGGAGTGAAGTGGCGTGATCTCTGCTCAGCGCAACCCCCACCTCCAGGGTTCAAGCGATTCTCCTGTCTCAGCCTCCTGAGTAGCTGGGATTATAGGTGCATGTCATCATGCTCGGCTAATTTTTTGTATTTTTAGTAGAGACAGAGTTTTAGCATGTTGGCCAGGCTGGTCTCAAACTCCTGACCTCGCGATCCACCTGACTCAGCCTCCCAAAGTGCTGGGATTACAGGCGTGAGCTACTGCACCTGGCCCTTCACCTTTTTCGTATGTGTGTGTGTGGGTCTAATGCTGAGCTCTCACTCAAAAGTGCTATTGAGAAACAGACCTTTATAATAAATAGGAACTTAGTGATGCACTGGCTTTAATAGAGTGATTGCTATAATGGAAAGCAATTAAAATTGGAAATAGATCTTTGTTTGCTGGTTATGCTATTTGCAGTATGCTCTTGAGCATGCCAAGTAGACTCTGAAGCTCAATTTGTGTTTTATGTATGTATATTTGTTAATAGTTTAGTATTTTGGAATCCATTTTTATTAATAAATTAAGTAATTTTTGTCATGTTTCAATATCAGAATAACAAGGGCTTCATAATATTGATTTGGAAAATTCTCTTTTATTCTAATTCCTGAAACAATATTATTTAACTTTTATTTTAAGTTCATGGGTACATGTGCAGATTTGTTACCTAGGTAACCTTGTATGGTGGGAGTTTGCTGTAAAGATTATTTAATCACACAGGTATTAAGCCTAATGCCCACTAGTTATTTTTCCTGATACTCTCCCTCCTCCCACCGTCCACCTTTTGATAGGCTCCAGTGTGTGGTGTTCCCCTCTGTGTGTCCATGTGTTGTTCTCATCATTTAGCTCCCACTTATAAGTGAGGACATGTGGTATTTGTTGGCTTACTAAGGATAATGGACTCCAGCTTCATCCATGTCCCTATAGAGAACATGATCTCATTCTTTGTTATGTTTTAACAGTATTTCATGGTGTATACATACTACATTTTCTTTATCCAATCTATTACTGATGGGCATTTAGGTCGATTCCATGTCTTTGCTATTGTGAATTGTGCTGCAAAGAACATACACATGCATTTGTATATAATAGAATGATTTTCATTCTTTTGGGTGTATACACAGGAATGGAATTGCTGAGTTGAATGGTATTTCTGTCTTTAGGTCTTTAAGGAATCACCACACTGTCTCCACAATGGTTGAAGTAATTTACACTCCTACCAACAGTATGTCAGTGTTACTTTCTCTCCACAGCCTCACCACATCTGTTATTTTTTGAGATTTTAATAATAGCCATTCTGACTAGTGTGAGATGGTATCTTACTGTGATTCTATTCTCTAATAATCAGTGATATTGAGCTTTTATTCACATATGTGTTGTCTGTATGTATGTCTTTGTTTGAGAAGTGCCTCTTCATGTCCTTTGCCCACATTTTGTATGGGGTTATTTGGTTTTTCCTTTTTGTAAGTGTAAGAAGATCCTGAACATTAGAGCTTTGTCAGATGCATAGTTTGCAACAATTCTCTCCCATTCTGTAGGTTGTCTGTTTACTCTGTTGATAGTTTCTTTTGCTATGTAGAACCTCTTAAGTTTCATTAGATCCCATTTGTCAATTTTTGCTTTAGTTGACATTGTTTTTGGCATCTTTGTCATGAAATCTTTACCTGTGCCTATGTCCTGATTGGTATTGCCTCCGTTGTCTTCCAGGGTTTTTATAGTTTTGGATTTTACATTTAAGTCTTTAATCCATCTTGAGTTAATCTTGTATATGGTGAAAGGAAAGGGTTCAGTTTCAATCTTATGTGTATGGGTAGCCAGTTATTCCAGCACCATTTATTAAATAGGGAATTCTTTCCCCATTGCTTATTTTGTCAGGTTTCTCAAAAATCAGATGGTTATAGGTGTGTGGTGTTATTTCTGAGTTCTCTGTTCTGTTCCATTGGTCTGTGTGTCTGTTTCTGTACCCAGTACCATGCTGTTTGGTTACTGTATCCCTGCAATATAATTTGAAGTCAGGCAGCATGATGTCTCCAGCTTTGCTCTTTTTGCTTAGGATTGCCTTGACTCTTCAGTCTCATTTTTTGGGTCCATATGAATTTTTAAATAGTGTTCTCTAGTTCCATGAAGAATAGCTGTGGTAGTTTAATAGGAATAGCATTGAATCTCGAATTGGGCAGTATGACCATTTTCATGTATTGATTCTTTGCATCCATGAGCATAGAATATTTTTCCATTTGTTTGTTTGTGTCATGTCTAATTTCTTTGAAAAATTGTTTGTAGTTTTAGTTGTAGAGTTATTTCATCCCCTAGTTAGCTGTATTCCTAGGTATTTTATTCTTTTTGTGGCAATTGTGAATAAGAGTTTGCTCCCATTTTGCTCTTGGCTTGACTGTTGTTGGTATATAGGAATGCTAGTCATTTTTGGACATTGATTTTGTATGCTGAGATTTTGCTGAAGTTGTTTATCAGCTTAAAGTAGCTTTTGGACTGAGATGATGGGGTATTCTAGACATAAGATCACGTTGTCTGCAAACAGAGACAGTTGGACTTCTTCTCTTCCTATCTGAATGCTCTTTATTTCTTTCTTTTCCTGATTGCCTTTGCCAGGACTTCCAGTACTATGACAAATAGAAGTGGTGAGCAAGGGCATCCTTGTCTTGTGCCAGTTTTGAAGGGGAATGCTTCCAGCTTTTGCCCATTCAGTATGACACTAGCTGTGGGTTTGTCATATATGGATCTTACTATTTTGAGGTATGTTCCTTCAATATCTAGTTTGTTGAGAGTTTTTTTTTTTTTTAACATAAATGAATGCTGAATTTTATGGAAAGCCTTTTCTGCATCTATTGAATAATCATATGATTTTTGTCTTTAGTTCTGTTTACGTGATGATCTCATTTATTGATTTGCATATGTTGAATCAACCTTGCATCCCAGGAATAAAGCCTACTTGATTGCAGTGGATAAGCTTTTTGATGTGCTGCTGGATTTGGTTTCCCAGTTTTTTATTGAGGACTTTCACATCGATGCATATGTTCATTAGAGATATTGGTCTGAAGTTTTCTTTTGTGTGTGTTTGTCTCTGCTAGGTTTTGGTATCAGAATTATAGTGGCCTCATAGAATGGGTTAGGGAGAAGTCCCTCCTCCTCAATCCTCAGTTTTTTGGAATAGTTTCAGGAGGTATGGTACCAGCTTTTTCTTTGCACATCTGTGAGAACTCAGCTGTAAATCCATCTGGTCCTGGGTTTGTTTTTTCCATTGGTTTGCTTTTTGGTTTTGGTTGGTAGGCTACTTATTACAACCTCAATTTCAGAGCTCTTTATTGTTTTACTCAGGAATTCAATTTCTTCCTGGTTCAGTCTTGGGAGGTGTATGTGTCCAGGAATTTATTCATTTCTTCTAGATTCTCTAGCTTATGTGTAAAGAGGTGCTCATAATATTCTCCGATGGTTGTTTGTATTTCTGTGGGGTCAGTGGTAATATGTCCTTTGTTGCTTCTGATTGTGTTTATTTGAATCTTCTTTCTTTTCTTCTTTATTCATCTAGTTAGTGGTGTATCTATTTTATAATTTTTTTCAAAAAAACAGCTACTAAATTTGTTAATCTTTTGAATGGTTTTCATGGCTCAGCCTCCTTCAACTCTGATTTTGGTTATTTCTTGTCCTCTATTAGCTTTGGGATTTGTTTGCTCTTGGATCTCTAGTTCTTTTAGTTGTATTGTTAGGTTATTAACTTGAGATCTTTATACCTTTCTGATGTGAGTATTTATCTATAAATATCCCTCTTAACACTGTCTTAGCTATGTCCCAGAGATTCTGGTATGGTGTATCTTTGTTCTCATTAGTTTCAAAGAGCTTCTTGATTTCTGACTTAATTTCATTATTTACCCAAAAGTAATTCAGGAGCAGGTTATTCAATTTCCATGTAATTGTATGGTTTTCAGTGAATTTCTTAGTCTTGATTTCAAATTTGATTGCACTGTGGTCTGAGAGACAGGCTGTTTTTTATGATTTCAGTTCTTTTGCATTTGCTGAGGAGTGTTTTACTTCCAAGTACGGGATTGATTTTAGAATATGGACTATGTTGCTATGCAAAGAATATATATTCTGTTTTTTTGGGTGGAAAGTTCTGTAGATGTCTTATCAGGTCAATTTGATCCAGTATTGAATTCAGGTCCTGAATATCTTTGTTAATTTTCTGTTGCAATAATCTGTTAATATTGTCAGTGGTATATTAAAACCTACCACTATTATTGTATGGGAGTCTAAGTCTCTTTGAAAGTCTCTAAGAACTTGCTTTATAAATCTGGGTGCTCCTGTGTTGGGTTCATATACATTTAGGGAAGTTAGATCTTGTTGAATTAAATGCTTTACTATTATATAATGCCCTTCTTTGTCTTTTTTGATCTCTGTTGGTTTAAAGTCTGTTTTGTCAGAAACTAGAATTATAACTGCTGCTTCTTTTCTGTTTTACATTTACTTGGTAGATTTTCCTCCAAGACTATGTGTGTCACTACATGTGAGATGGGCCTCTTGAAGAAAGCAGACTCTTGGGTCTTGGTTCTTTATCCAGTTTACCACTCTGTTGTGCCTTTTAATTGGGGCATTTAGCCCATTTACATTCAAGGATAGCATTGCTATGTGTCGATTTCACCCTGTCATCATGATGTTAGCTATGTGTGGATTTCACCCTGTCATCATGATGTTAGAAATGGGCCTGGGAAAACACTTAAAAAACCATGTTTAGTGCTTCCTTCAGGAGCTCTTGTAAGGCAGGTCTGGTGGTAAAAAATACTTCAGCTTGTCTGAAAAGGATCGTATTTCTCTTTCACTTATGAAGCTTAGTTTGGCCAGATATGAAATTCTTGGTTGGAATTTATTTTAAGAATGTTGCATGTTAACCCGCAATCTCTTACGGCTTGTAGAATTTCTGCTGAGATGTCTGCTGTTAGTATGATAGGCTTCCGTTTGTAGGTGATCTAACTTCTCTCCAGCTGCCTTTAAAATCTTTTCTTTCATTTCAGCTCAGGGGAAGTTGCAGTATGGAGAGGGAACATGCAGGCTGGCATGTGACCATAGGGACTGCCTTGCTGGAACTCTCCAGCATTCCAGCACTGTCTGCCAGTGCAGAAGCTATGGTGTGGGTCCTGGGGGCACCTAAGACTACCCTGTAAGCAGGCATGGCTGGGCTGGGGTTCTGGGAGAGGCCAGCAGACAAAGGGGTGCTTAGGTTGGGCCAGCCCTGTTTGACATGCAAGACCACCCTGCAGAGAGCAGGTCTGATTGTTGCCCTGGGGCTAAAGTCTTTTATGGGAGCAAGTTGAGCCTAGAGGGATGGCAGTCTCTCGCAAGGCTCTGCTGCAGATGCTCCTGAACCAAACCCTCTGGGCTCCATATCATCTGGCTTGCTGTTCCACCACTTTGCTTGTCTCCTGGTGGCTCCACCTCAGAGAGATGTGTGTCAGCAATTCTCAGTGCAATCAGCCCAGGATGAAAGGTCTGAGTTGTGGGCCCAAGACCAGGGTTCTCTGTCTGGTGATGAGCAGTGGGGGATGTGTTTAACCTGTGCAGGATGGACTGGTCTCTTCTCTTTGAGTTGACTGCAGCATGTTGGAGGTGTGGATAAAGCACTTATGGTCTTTGTTCCTTCATTAGTCTGAGGGTAGCAAGGACAGTTCCACTACAGAGACAGTGGCAGAGAGGCTTTCAGTTGCTCCAGGAAGCTCTGTCCAGGCCTCCCTCTGTGAGCTCCATTTCACGGAGATACAGACCTGTGGCTGGCCTGAATGCACCTGTAAGAGGTAGCTGGAGACTCTGGTTGGGAGGTCTTGTCCAGTGAGGAGAAATGGGGTTGGGGAAACACTTAAAAAAGCAGTCTGACCATGTTTTGGTAGAGCAGCTGTGCTATGCTGGGGGTATGCATCTCTTCCCAGTCGCCGTGGACACTCCAAAGCCTGAAGACTGGAATGACTGTCGTCCAGGCAGCAAAGATATTGCCCCCTCACCCTCCGTTGGGAGCTCTGCCCAGGGAAGTTTGAAACTTCTATCAGGTGAAGAACACCAGTGAATGTAGCTGGAGACCCCAGTTGGGAGGCTCCATCTGGCGATGAGGGATGGGATTGGGGACCTGCTTAACAAATAGTCTGGTCACATTTTTACAGGGCAGCAGTGCTTTGCTGGAGTGCCATTTCCACACCTGGTCAGGGCTCTCCAAAGCCTGAAGGTTGGCACAGCTAAGTTGTCCAAACAGCAAAAATGGCAGCCTGCTCTCCCTCTGGGAGCTCCATCCCAGCGAGCATTCAAAACCCTGTTGGCTGGAGAACACTGGTGAGGTTGGCTGGAGGGCCTGGTTGGGAGGTACCACCCAGTGAGGAGGAATGGGATTGGGGGCCTGCTTTAAAAAAGAGCCTGGCCACATTTTTGCAGAGTGGCTGTGCTTTGCTGGGGGAATCCCTTCTGCCCCTGGTTGCCTTGGACTCTTTAAAGCCAGAAGGCTGAAATGACTAAGTGGCCCAAATAGCAAAGATGGTGGCCTGCCCTTCCCCCTGGGAGTTCTATCTCAGGCAGGTGAAATTCTGCTACTGGTGGCTGACTGGAGTTCCAAGCTAGTAGGCCTTATCCTATGAGGTGCTGTGGAAGTAGGGCCTACAGACCCTGCTGCTTGGCCCCTGGATTCAGCCCATTTCCTGGGGGTATGTACAGGGGTCTAATCTCCCGCTGCTTTTGCTGGGAAGCCTGGAAAGCCCTAGCATCTCAGGCTACCGGGTCTGTGTGCGTGCCTAAGCAGCTGCTCTGCTGAAACTCCACATCGCTCTGTGTGTCAGACTGAAGGCCCTGGTGAAGCGGGTTCTCAAGGGGATCTCCTGACTTGAGGGTTGCATAGATCCATAGCAGAAGCATGAGTTCCCAAGGTCACACATTCATTAATCACTTCCCTGAGTGGGGGAAGGTTTCCCTGGTGCCATGTTGCTCCTGGGCAAGCAGTCATCCTGCTTCACTTTTCTCTATTCTCTGTGGGTTGAATTGTTTCCTTATTACCAATGTGAGTACCTAGTTGTTTCAGTTGAAGGTGCTGTATTTACTTGCCCCTTCTGTTTCTCTCCGTGAGAGTCATGCACACTAGCTGCATCTATTGGCCATCTTGGCCACCTCCCCAGTTTTTGAAGCTATAAAGTGAAAGGGTAATGATGGAATTAAATGAGATATTATCTTATATTTATTGCCACATTATTGTCTTTATTTTTACTATAGTCTACTACAAAATATGCTTGTAACATATTTGTGACAGATTACACTTTCCAAAGATGATCACAGATGTAGCTCCCATTTCACATGATCTTTTTACAATACATCTTTCATACTCCAATTAAAGGTAAGATTTATATTCCATACTCATGAAACGAAGAAGGTACCTGGGGCTGTTTTATTGACAAAGTTTGGCAAAAGTGATGTTGGATGACTTCCAAGGCTAGGTCCTAGTTGTAGACTCAGCTTCTATCTTAATCACTGAAACATGCACTCTGGGGTCCTGAGCTGCCAGGTGCCTAATACTACCGCCTTGAGGCCACTTTACTGTGAGAAAGCCTAAACTGTCCTAATGTTAAGAGGTCACATGGAAAAGCTATGAGACTATGTGAAGGGAGGGATGGTTGGGCGTCTTTACTTTCCTCTGTCTGCATCTTCACCTACAATCTGTTACTTCGTAAGACCCTGAAACACATCTGCCCAGCCAAGCTATTTATGCATGGATGAAATTATGAGGAACCATAACACTATTATAGTTTTATGGTATTAAGTTCTTGGAGATTTGGTTTACAACACTAGTAACTGATAAGATTGTTTGTCAAGCCTTTCTCAAGTTTATTTTTTAAAAAGTTTCTTTAATAAATGGAAAGATTACATTTATTGTCCTAAGAATGAACTATATAATTTCAAGAGCTGACAATTTTGCTTTCTCATATTTATTGCTTGAAATTTGTTTTCTTTGATCTGAGAGGGTTATAATTCTCACTCCTTTTTCTCTTCCTTACTTCTATCTCTTTTGGGAGAAATAAATTTAAATTTCATACATGAGCATGACAGCAAGAGGATGATGCATTACTTTCTGGTTCAGTACAGTTATTAGAATCAACAACATCTTCCTTCAGCATAAGTTTATTGAATTTACCTTTATATTATGCATAATGCATCTTTAATGTGTTTCAGAAATCTATCACTCGGAGATAATCGTGGTTTTCTGTTTATTCTCTATTTCTGTAAATGTCATTATTTTGATCTACTTTTCATACGCGGTTGATTCTTCACATAGTTTGCAGTATAGTTCTCTTCTTTAGTGTGTTCAATGGCCTGTATCATTTACACCAATATAGTTCTTAGCATAGTTCTTATTTTCAATCTTGCATTTTGTTATCAAATTTCTTAAACCACCTGATCTCAGTGGTTATTGAGCTACATTGATGAGGGTGACAATGATAATAATGTAAGTCTCTTGTTCTCTTCTTCGCTGATCTTTTTAAAGGATATCCATTTACTTATTTTCAAATTTTGTTCTGTGCTAAAGGGGTTACCTATAATTAAAATACCTTTACTTTCTTTTGATATTGTGAAATCCAGTCTTTATTGTAAGTTAGCCTTAGGAAATGTGCATCACCAAGGAGCAAATGAAAAGCAGTTTTTCTAGTTTCCCTTCTCAGATATCTCTTGAGTGCTTATGAAAGTGTTTCCAGCACAGATTTGTGGAATGGTTCAATTTGCCTTCAGTGTTGCTAGAGTTTGTAAACGTTCTCGTTATCTTATTCCAGATACCTGCTCTTCTCTCCACCCTTCCCAGGTCTAAGGAGCCACATGTTCTCTTTCCTAAGACCATAAAAAAGCTTATTCTCAAATTGTTGTGCACATAGAAGTATGAATGACTATTAGTAACATATATTTAACCTTTTCAGAAACTCATTCTTTTTTTTCATTTGTATAAATATAAGTGGTACATGTGCAATTTTGTTATGTGGATATATTGAGGAGTGTTGAAGTCTTGGCCTTTACTGTATCCATCACGAGATAATACACATTGGATTCATTAAGTAATTTCTTATCAGCACCTCTTCTGAGTCTCCAGTGTTTACCATTCCACAACCTACATCCATGTGTTCACGTTATTTAGCTCCTGGTTACAGGTGAGAACATACGGTAGTTGATTTTCTGTTTCTGAGTTGTTTCACTTAAGATAATGAATGGCCTTCAGTTCCATTCATGATACTGCAAAAGGCATGATTTTATGCTTATTTATAGCTGAATAGTATTCCGTTGTGTGTATATACATCACATTTTCTTTAATCTAGTCATCTGATGATGGACACTTAGGTTGACACTAGTTTTGCTGTTGTAAATAGTGTTGTGATAAACATATAAGTGCAGGTGTGCTTTTGATGTAATGATTTCCTTTCCTTTGGGTAAGATACCCAGTAGTGGGATTGCTGAATCAAGTGGTAGATCTATTTTTAGTTATTTGAGAGGTCTCCATACTGTTTTATATAGAGGTTGTACTAATTTACATTTCCACTTACAGTATATAAGTATTCCTTTTTCTCCAACATCTGTTATTTCTTGACTTTTTAATAATTGCCATTCTGACTGGTGTGAGGTGATATCTCATTGTGGTTTTAGTTTATATTCCTCTGATGCTTAGTAATGTTGAACATGTTTTTATATGCTTTTCAACCCTTAGTAGTACACTCTTTTTAGTGGTAATAAAGCTAAAGAAATGATTACCCCATTGCATATTTGCCAATAGTTGAGAAAATTTTTTGAGAGTGACATCAGTTCTTTTTAAAAGCCCTGAAACAATACTTGTAGGTGATCCCTGGATCAAAGAATTGGTTAATTTCAAAGTGATGTTTATTAATTTGCTGACACTTATGTATAAGATCATTTTTGCTCAGATGTGGACATAAATCTGTTTGTTTTTTACATTTTACCATGTTTTTTACAATGGATTTAAACACACATGTAAAAGCAGCAATTGATAATTAGGTGTTTTCGTGGTTGTTGTTTTGTTTTGTTTTTTGGGTCTCACTCTGCCACCCAGGCTGAAGTGCTGTGGTGTAATCTTGGCTCACTGAAGCCTCCACTTCCTGGGTTCAAGGCATTCTCCTGCCTCAGACTCCTGAGTATCTGGAATTATGGGCGTGTGCCATCATGCCTTGCTAATTTTTGTATTTTTTAGTAGAGATGGGGTTTCACTATGTTGGCCAGGCTGGTCTCAAACTCTTGACCTTCAATGATCTGCCCACCTTGGCCTCCCAAAATGCTAGGATTATAGGCTTCAGCCACCACGCCCAACCATACTGCTCACTAGGAGTTTATTAGTAGACTG
The DNA here is from genome assembly GCF_001604975.1 of Cebus imitator. NCBI lineage: Eukaryota > Metazoa > Chordata > Mammalia > Primates > Cebidae > Cebus > Cebus imitator. The sequence goes on from NW_016107355.1 coordinate 7,360,171, forward strand.
GATCTTCTTGTTTATTGCTTGAAGCATATGGCGACTCCAAGTCATAACATTTAGGATTATATATAAACAATAAATAATTGTTAAATAAATATTGCTATGTAATAAAATGCCTGGGATTAAATCTTCTTTCTACCATTCTTAGTTATGATGTCTTTATTTCCTCATTTGCACAAGTGGTGCTGTTAGTAATAGTTTCGACCCATTAGAGTGAATTAAACATGTTAATACAGGCAAAGCACTTAAGAAGGTACCAGTGCATGTTAATAGTAAGCCCTGCCTTAGGAATCGTTTGAACCTGGGAGGCTGAGGTTGCAGTGAGCCAAGATCGCACCACTGCACTCTAGCCTGGGTAACAGAGCAAGATTCTGTCAAAAAAAAAAGAGAAAAACAGTAAGCTCTCCCTTTAGTTATCCACCTCTCACCAACATGTCTAAAGATAGCTCCTTCGCTCTTGGCCATACCACCAGACTCTAACCAGAGCTTTGGTTCTTAACCTTGATTGACTTTGTATAGGAAAGTCAGAGTTAGAGGACTTTCAAAAAATACTGACATTTAGGTTCCCACTCCTAGTGTGTTTGATTTATGGGTTAAGGTTTGACCTAAGCATAGAGATTTATAAAGGCTCCACAGGTAATCATAAGGTGCAGCTAAAGCTGAAGAAAAACTGGACTGGATATGATCCGTAGGGCTTGTCTACCACTAAATCTTATAGCTTTTACTCAGGGTATCTAGAAATCAGCAATAATATATCAGAATCACTCTTCTTAGATTTACAACTCCTTTTATGCTAGATGAAATTCAGATAGGTAATATCTTTACAATGTTAGCATATTTTTAGTTCTGGATTAATGCATCTTTGGCCCAGGGTGTGTGAGTTGTTAAATTTGTTTCTGTCACTTTAGTGTTATCTTTGTGAGAAATGAACATGCTGATTAATATTAAATTTTACATATTTATATACTTTAGAAGTGGCATCTTTTCAAAGCTTCATTGTAGAGATTACTGCTTTGACTTAGTGTCAAGGAATAGAATGGCTAATGCTCTCTGAATAGGCATTTGTTTTGCTGTAAGAATTCCTTAAGCATGATGTTGGCGTCTGAAAAGATGAAAAATGGTTCTATGATTCATTTCCAGCCTCAGGCTTATAGAACCATTTAAATATTTTGAGATGTCCTCCTACGTCCTGTAATTGTACTAAATCAGGACTGAAAGGATTGCAACAGTCTAAGATTGATCTAAGGGTTAGAATATCAGACTCGATTTCTTTTCTGAAATACACTAATGCTATAAAAATAAAGTTTACTGAGAAAGATTAAATATGATTAACAGGCAAATTTGAACTTGAGACTTACTATCATACTCCATTATAATTTGTCTGAACAAGTTAAAAAAAAAGTTACATGACCCTCTCCTACTCCTAAACATCAGACACTCATAATGAAATAACATATCCATGGATTTTTGAAAGCATTTGCAATTCCAGACCATTTTGAGCCAGTCATTAAAATCTTTTGTTCTCTTAATGCCTTGTAAAGTTATTCTCAAGCAATGTTCTGTCTGACTATGACTCATAGTCAGGGGACCAGCCAGTGGAACTTAGCATGAAGTGCTTTCTGTGGCATAAAGTGGCTTGTAATATATTTCAATGTATGGACTTTGAAAGCAACACACGGTAAAGTCAGATGGTAATCACATGTTGAACACATTTAGAAAGCACAGTCCTGAGATTCAACATAAGCTTTATATCGAGAAAGAATTCAAGGTCGTTAAAGAATAACAGACTCTCACTGAAATAGATAAACAATAGTATAAGGGCCTACAAAAACAATTCAACTGAAATACTTCCTTGTTGGTTTTAGCAAAAAGAGAGTATCCTTGAAATTTTCAGATGAATGACTATATGCATGTATCAGATTTCATTTTTAGACACAGCCTCTTGACTATAGTGTTTATTATAGATTTATTCATTCAACAAATATATAGAGAGTGTCTACCATGTGTCAGGTATTGTGATAGGAGTTGAGACTGAGTAGTGAACAAGATTAGCATGAAGCTTATTAGGAGCACTAGAGAAGCGCCCAGAGGAAAAGATTATTATTTCTATATTTATAATGCTCACATGAAGTCCACCAAAGTCTGGAATAGTACAACACATATAGAGCTTAGCATGTGTGAGATCCTCTTCTAAATGTTTACACATAATAGTTCATTTAATCTTACAACAATCTGTGAAGTGGTTTCTATTACTATCCCACTTTAACGTGTGAGGAAAGTGACACAAAGCGGGGTTAAGTAGCTTGCTTAGTGTGACCCTGCTAGCAATGTCAGAGATGGGGTTCCCTGCTTACCAGATAGTCTGGTGTCTGTTTTACATTTTGAACTATATTATGAGCTGGTGGTACAATTACTTGATACTAATGATACTTGACAATAAAGCATATTAATTCCAGTAATTTTAATACAGTAATCCTTTGATGATTATTACCTGAATGAACAGTATAGGTTACGACAGAACAGCCAGAAAACTTGAACAGTAAAATAATGACATACCAGGGAGAAAGTGTTACTTTATGTAGTATGTCCTAATATTTAAAATACTTTTAGTAACATTAATTTTATTTTTTAAATATAAAAAGAGTAAACACTCATTGTAGAAAATATAGAAAAGGAAAAACCACCATACACTATCTCATTTTCCAAAGAGAATATTTTATTGCTCTTCTTTTTCTACATGTAAGATTTATAGAATTATAATATCATAGTGATTAAAATAAAGTTGTATGCTACTTGTTGCATCTGTTAGTATAATATAAACATATCTCAGAGTAAAATCGTTATTTCTAGACTTATTTTCAAAAGTAGCTCCCCATCCCATCTTTTTAGGAAAAGAGGATTATCTTTCATGTTATTCCTTGATACCAATGTTATCCAGAGTCTGATATTTATCTAAGCCAGCCTAGTGGCTTGGGAGTTCTTTAATATGTGCAGAAGGATGGTCTGGAAAAGCCTAAGTTATTGTTCAACAGCTGAATAAACTATCAGTATCAAGAGAGCAGTCCAAATCCCTCTAAATAAATGGCCATTCTTTTAAAGAGGAAGCCATCTCAATGGAAGTGGGTGGTATTTATCCTTTATAATATTTATCCTTTATAATATTGTGATGCTAATTTCTGATTACTGAACCCAATGTCTGCTCCTGAACAAGTGAGATAAATGCCTTAGTTCATAGTTAGTTTTGACTCCCAAGACATGCCATTCTAAAACCCCATGTTCATTTATTTCACCAACATTTAATACCATAGCACATGATTTATTTGGTATGATTCCAATGCATTGGTGGAGAAAATAAATAATAGTTCTCTGCGTATAATTATCTAGGAGACTAGGTCCTTGACAGGGGAATTACCCATTTAAAGATGGATGCAAATGCTGCTGGTCATTGGAGAATGTCTGAAAGCATTTTCTTGTTCTGAAATGAGCCTTTAAAGAAGGCATCTGTAGAACAAACCATTACAGAGGTCACACAGTTTAAATGCCAAATTCTGCAAAAAAAAGCAAGACTCCTGTTTATTACTGGGCACTTTTGCTTCTTAGATCCTGGAAAGAGAAAAATAAAGAGATAGCGAGAGAAGGAAAAGCAATTGTTCCCAAAACCACCACTATCACCAGCACCACCACCACTGATAACAACAAAATCACCAAAACCAATTGCAGCAGAGAGGAGATAAAGTTGAAGGGAGACAGCAAAGGAGGAAAAAGGAAAGTGAAATCCAGAAAAAAAGTACACATGGTAAGAATTATGGAGAAATTCTATCAGTGGTATTAATTGAATAAACTGTTGAATTTAATCTAATATATGGTTCAGAGGACTGACAGTTGAATTTCAGGTATCTTCATTAATGACTGTGCACCATTAAATTAGGCCATATCTTTATTTTTCCGTCTTGAAATAAAACAATAGAATACCAAGAAACTCCGTTTACCTATAAGGCCCTAAGAATGAAATGCTGTTTGTTAGATAATGTTCTAGACATGATTTCAAATATAAAGATTCTTGATTTTCATTTGTTTTATGATGAATAGATATTTTTGTGATATTCTCTGATCTAATTTCCATCCTTTATATCTCTGTATGATCAGCATACTTATCATAAATGTAAAAACAGAGCTATTTACTTATTTACTTATCATAAGTGTAAAAACTTTATCAAGTGAAAAGTCTCATAATACTGAACAATTACTAACTGATTACAACAGTAACCTAAAAGATCAATGTGGATTTTCTCATAATTCTTATGAATTTATTTGAGATATGTGGTATTGTCATACTTTTTTTACAGCTGGGGAAACTGAGTAACAAAGCAGTTAACTACTTCTTAATAGTGGAGCCATGACTTATAACCCAGGTAGTCTGATTCTAGAAGCTGTGCTCTTAACTACCACATGAAGTAAAAGTAAAGTAAAAGAAAAACAATCCAGGAATAAATGAGGTTTATTTAAGCATACTTTATGATTTTTACTTAATATTTTCAACATTGATTTAGCCAATATTTACCAAGTACCTTCTAGATTCATCATACCATGCTGCACCGTATTATTGTGATGAATGATATGAGTAGTGTCTGCCATATGGAATATACAATCTACACAGATAAGAAAATACAAATGATTTGTCCATTTTCCTTTGTTGCAAACACAGATCTGGGTGTTCTGGGGCCATTTTAATTTTTGCAATATAATTATTACTAAAGATTAAACAGCTTAGAATATATATGTATACATATACATATGAAAGTATACGTATACAATATATACATATTATATATATATGGTTTGTGGGGCTTTTATTTTGATATTCACTTTCTTAAAAATGTTGACTGTGTTATTAGGCAAGTTATAGCTACTTTTTACGTCAAGTGTCTGATTCACCAAGTGATGCTAATGCCTACTACAGACGCAGGAAGAAAATGATGACACAGTTTTGGGGTAGAGTTCTCAGCTCTGTGGTAGGGCAAGAAAAACAAACAAAATCTTCATTGTCCACCTTGAATAATTACTGTACAGTGAAGACTAATCCTTGATCTCAAGTTAATAAGGGGAAGCTAACTGAGGGTGCTGACTTTTAGAGGTTACAGGCTTAAGCAGATAGAGTGGGATCAGAACTAGCAGACATATTGTGAAATAAAATTTTACTCCAGGAGTACTAAGAAAGTTTTTCTAAGGATGGGTTGAAACCATGGAGACTGAGTTATGCATTAGACCAGCCGTTTATACATTGTGCCAGAGGTGAAAGGGTGAAGGTGAAGAGTGAAGCTATGGAGCTATGAGAAGGTTATAAGTATACTAAAATGTGGACTAACTGTTTCTGGAAGGAGTTTCCCAAGCCAAAAAACTTTTCCTGGCATATCCGCAGAACATCTTGTTTTTATGCTGAAAAGAGAGTCCACATTAAAGTAGTTTAGTTGTGTTCGCATCCTTGTGATTTTCTGAAGCTCATAATAAGTGTGCTAGGAATAGCTTAATTGTTGTAGTTTACATCATAAAGTAATTACCACCATCATAGTGGTCAGGAGAGATCTTCTGAGGATAAAATATGTGCTAGTGTTTTTTAAACTTTGTATCTTTTTTTTTTCTTTTGACTGATTTCTTGGGAATAAATAGAGACGACAAATGCTGCCTTAAATTCATAGTTCTTACTCTCCTCCCTCTTACCTCTTTTTTCCTCTAACTATCCCTCAGTTGGAATAGGATTTTCTACCTTTGTAATTTGTGGCCGGGCATGGTGGCTCATGCCTGTAATCCCAGCACTTTGGGGAGGCAGATCACTTGAAGTCAGGAGTTCGAGACCAGCCTGGTGTATGTAGTGAAACCCCGTTTCTGCTAAAAATACAAAAATTTCATGGGCCTGTAATCTCAACTACTTGGGATACTGAGGCAGGAGAATCAATTGAACCCAGGGGGAGAATGACTTGCACCTGGCAGGAGAATCACTTGAACCCGGGGGGTGGAGATTGCAGTGAGCTGAGAATGTGCCACTGCACTCCAGCCTGGGCAACAAAAAGACGACGACAACAACAACAACAACAACAAAACTGAATTTGTAATTGTCCACAACAAAAATTGATTATAGTAGATAATGTAACCAGTTGTATCTACTTGTAAATAATGGCTACTTTTTTGTTTGTTCATAACATAGACATCATGCTATTATTAAAAATCTCTCTTTTTTTTTTTTTTTTTTTACTGGATATGGGCAAAGTAGTAGTGATGTATTATCAGTGTGTGAGCCATTGGGTGCTAGCATCAGCACTACCTGCTAACCCACCTCTTATCAGATGTACTCAATTAGAAACTGTCCGTAGAGTTCAGGAATAGATGGTTTAGCTAGTTTCTCAGGTGGTCTTTATGAAAACTAAAGGTTGACAAGTCCTAGTTCATGTCATTTTCACTCACATTTTCTTGGCCAGAACCCAATCATATGACCCTAATTTCATGCAAGGCTGTGAGAGCAGCCAGTTTCCAGAGCAACTGTACCCTTTGGTACACAGAAATACCCAACTCTATCTGGTCTTTAGCAAACAACTAGCTATCTCTAGCTAGCATTAATCTTTCAGAAGAAAAGTTATATCACAAGAAAATAAATTTTCAAAGACACTGGAAGTGTTGTTTAATTACATTATTAATTAATAACTAATTAATTAATTAGTTATTAATTAATAACAACTAATTATTATTATTAGTTATTTAATAATAACTAATAATAATAGTTATTATTAACTATTATTTATTTGTATTGCTTTACTGTACGTCTAAAATGTTGTGATAATTGTATTTTGTATTTGTGGCACTTTGAAAAAAATTCAACTAAAAGCCTTGATAAAAAAAAGTTTTAGTGAAAAAGATGTATTCTGAGCAGAGCCAAATTTCTATTTGTTTCACCAATTGCTAACCAAGTGACAATGGGAAAGTTGAATCTGTTTTAAGAAATTCAAATTAAAATAAAAGGTTGAACATTGAGGTTACTTGAGGTTTGACAGTTTTATGTTTTCTAAGTTAATATTTTGGGATTATAATGAAATCCAATGATTAATAGGTATTTGATTATTTTATGCTTTGCAAAGGTAGTTACTGAGGATTAAAACTTATTCTATTGATAGGAGAGTTAGATATGTAAATAAATAAAAACAGTACATGTGTGATTTTATTTTACTTTTATAAGTTTCATGTTTCAGCTTTAAAAATAAATCTACCAAATAGTTAATTATTAGGACTATTAATAGTTAATAACTTAGGAATATTTCTAGTAGTACTATGATACAAACCATAAAACAGTTATTTTTAAAATTTTTGAGACAGCCTTTCTCTGTCACCCAGGCTGGAGTGCAGTGGCATAATCTTGGCTCACTGCAACCTCTCCTTCCTGGGTTCAAGCGATTCTCCTGCCTCAGCCTTCCGAGTAGCTGGGATTATAGGCATGCACCACCACACCCAACTAATACTGCTTTCTTAGTAGAGATGAGTTTCACCATGTTGGCCAAGCTCATCTAGAACTCCTGGCCTCAAGTGATCTGCCTGCCTCGGCCTCCCAAGGTGCTGTGATTACAGACTTGAGCCACTGCACCTGGCCCCATATAGCATTTACTAATTATATGTTTTAAATTTTTCCTCATTACTGTATAAACAATAATTCTTTATTACTGTATTCTCAGTTCCTGGAAGTGTATATACTTAGTAGAATAGCATGTACTATGTATTTGTTAAATGAATGCAACAAAATATTAATATTTTAAAGACCATGATTTAGTTATGATTCAGAGTATCTTCTTTACAATTCCCTAGTGTATTGTGGCCAAGAATTTGCATGCTTTATATATCTATCAAGCAATGTGATCCATGGTAATCACCAGTGTAACTAAAGACAAATAGAAAGAGCTTAGTGTGGTTATTTCTAAAAAGTGAAGTGAGTCAAGTGGTCACTCTAGTCTATGTGGAATTTTAAAGCTTTGTGCTGATAATAAGACCAATTTGTAAAGGAAAAAAAAAACACGCAGCAAAAGGAGAAGCCTCTGCTAGAGTTTGTGAATAGGCAAGAGAAATAAAATATATTTAAATAGGAAAATTATATAGCAATTCAATTAAAAGAATAAAACCAGAATATGCTAGATTTTTTCAAAAGAAATAAATGCTCAGGGTAAATTCAGGTTTTTTGTTATTGTTGTTGTTTTTTGTTCCTTATTGTTAATTTCTTTGTCAACCCAACCCCAGTGGCACTTTCTAGAGATCTTTGGTTTATTTCTTAGGAGTGGGCTTTCTTCTTTGTTTCAAAGCAAACAGCCATCTATTTCCTTTCCCAGTCTCTAAAAATGAATCACAGAATGTGTCATTTGTTCAGAGCAAAGATAGCCTCTTCTATATTCAATAGGACCATATCAGGTAATGTACATGAACAGACCTCGTATAGCTTGTTTTGGCTTTCGTTTTTAGAATCTAGAGGACAATCACCCAACTGCAGAGTGGGGGTGCTACTGCTGTTGCTCTCTCTCTCTCTCTCTCTCTCTCTGTGTGTGCATGTGTGTGTGTGTGTGTGTGTGTGTGTCTGTCTGTCTGTCTGTCTTTTAAGAGAATGAGTAAAATCACCCATTTTAAAGGACAGAACAGAGACATTTAAACAAAATTGTACGTGGTTTGGATGAAAATTCAGTTCATTTTCTTACAAAAATCAAACTAAAACCATGTTTTCATTTTGATCACCATCCATTGAAAACATTACGGATTTTTTTAACCTGTTTTCTTAATTTTATTACCATACATGACAATTTGGTTTTAAAGTTGGTTTCCTCGTTTTCAGATGAGATTGGGTGAGTTCAAAGGTTCTATAACTGTAGCCTGGTTTTTAATGTTCAGAAGCGATGCCTTTGGTCTTTTAATTTCCTCTCTCTTTGTTCATCTGACACGTGTTCATTGCACTCATTCTCCTGCTTCTCCAAATGTTAAGTAACAGAAATTGTGCTATTCAAGAAAATTAAGATGAAGTTTATTAGCATATTTTTCAGGATAACTGTAGGTATTCTTTTTGTTCTTTATATATATATATATATATATATATATATATATATATATATATATTTTTTTTTTTTTATATATATATATATATATATATATATATATATATATATATATATATATTATTGCACTTTAGGTTCTGGGGTACATGTGAAGAACATGCAGGATTGTTGCATAGGTACATACATGGCAATGTGGTTTGCTGCCTCCATTCCCCCATCACCTATATCTGGCATTTCTCCCTATGTTGTCCCTCCACAGCCTCCCTAACCCCCACTGTCCCTCCACTATTTCCCCCCAACAGACCCCAATGTGTGATGCTCCTCTCCCTGAGTCCATGTGTTCTCATTGTTCAACACCCGCCTGTGAGTGAGAACTCGCAGTGTTTGATTTTCTGTTCTTGTGTGAGTTTGCTGAGAATGATGGTTTCCAGATTCATCAATGTCCCTACAAAGGACATGAACTAATTGTTTTTTATGGCTGCATAGTATTACATGGTGTATATGTGCCACATTTTCCCTGTCTAGTCTATTATCCATGGTCATTTGGGTTGGTTCCAGGTCTTTGCTATTGTAAACAGTGCCACAATGAACATATGTGTGCATGTGTCTTTATAATAGAATGATTTATAATCCTTTGGATATATACCCAGTAGTGGGATTGTTGGGTCAAAAAGAATTTTTATTTCTAGGTCCTTGAGGAAGCACCACACTGTCTTCCACAATGGTTGAACTAATTTGCACTCCCACCAACAGTGTGAAAGTGTCCCTATTTCTCCACATCCTCTCTAGCAGCTGTTGTCTCCAGATTTTTTAATGATCGCCATTCTAACCAGCATGAGATGGTATCATCAATGTGGTTTTGATTTGCATTTCTCTAATGACCAGTGATGATGAGCATTTTTTCATATGTTTGTTGGCCTCATATGTATCTTCTTTTGAAAAGTGTCTGTTCATGTCCTTCGTCTACTTTTGAATGGGTTTGTTTTTTTCTTGTAAATATGTTTTTGTTCTTTGTAGATTCTAGATATTCGCCCTTTGTCAGATGGGTAGATTGCAAAATTTTTTTCCCATTCTGTTGGTTGCCAATTCACTCTAATGACTGTTTCTTTTGCTGTGCAGAAGCTGTGGAGTTTGATTAGGTTCCATTTGTCTATTTTGGCTTTTGTTGCCAGTGCTTTTGGTGTTTTGGTCATGAAGTCCTTGCCTACACCTATGTCCTGAATGGTTTTACCTAGACTTTCTTCTAGGGTTTTTATGGTGTTAGGTCTTATGTTTAAGTCTTTAATCCATCTGGAATTAATTTTAGTGTAAGCTATCAGGAAGGGGTCCAGTTTCTGCTTTCTGCACATGGCTAGCCAGTTTTCCCAAAGCCATCTATTAAACAGGGAATCCTTTCCCCATTGCTTGTTTTTGTCAGGTTTGTCAAAGATCAGATGGTTGTAGATCTGTGGTGTTGCCTCTGAGGCCTCTGTCTGTTCCATTGATTTATGTCTCTGTTTTGGTACCAGTACCATGCTGTTTTGATTACTGTAGCTTTTTAGTATAGTTTGAAGTCAGGTAGGCTGATGCCTCAAGCTCTATTCTTTTTGCTGAGGATTATCTTGATTATGTGGGTTCTCTTTTGGTTCCATATGAAGTTTAAGGTGGTTTTTGCCGGTTCTGTGAAGTGGGTCATAGGTAGCTTGATGGGGATAGTGTTGAATCTATAAATTACTTTGGACAGTATGGCCATTTTCATGATGTTGATTCTTCTTAACCATGAGCATGGAATGTTTCTCCATCTGTTTGTGTCCTCCCTTATTTCCTTGAGTAGTGGTTTGTAGTTCTCCTTGAAGAGGTCCTTTACATCCTTTGTTAGTTGTATTCCTAGATATTCTATTCTCTTTGTGGCAATTGTGAATGGCAGTTCTTTCTTGATTTGGCTCTCTTTAAGTCTGTTATTGATGTATAGGAATGCTTGTGATTTTTGCACATTGATTTTTTATCCTGAGAGTTTGCTGAAGTTGCTTATCAGTTTCAGGAGATTTGGGGCTGAGTTGATGGGGTCTTCTAAATATACAATCATGTTGTTTGCAAATAGAGACAATTTGACTTCCCCCTTTCCTAATTGAATACCTTTTATTCCTTTTTCTTGCCTGATTGCTCTTGCTAGAACTTCCAATACTATGTTGAATAGGTGCGGTGAGAGAGGGAATCCTTGTCTAGTGCCGGATTTCAAAGGGAATGCTTCCCGTTTTTGCCCATTCAGTATGATATTGGCTGTGGGTTTGTCATAAATAGCTTTTATAATTTTGAGATACGTTCCGTTGATACCTAGTTTACTGAGAGTTTTTAGCATAAAGCGCTGTTGAATTTTGTCAAAGGCCTTTTCTGCATCTATTGAGATAATCATGTGGTTTTTGTCTTTGGTTCTGGTTATGTGGTGAATTACGTTTATAGACCTGCATATGTTGAACCAGTCTTGCATTCCCAGAATGAAGCCTACTTGATGGTGATGGATAAACTTTTTGATGTGCTGTTGCAATGGGTTTGCCAGTATTTTATTGAAGATTTTTGCATCTATGTTCATCATGGATATTGGTCTGAAGTCTCTGCTGGGTTTTGGCATCAGGATGATGTCGGTCTCATAAAATGATTTGGGAAGGATTTCCTCTTTTTGGATTGTTTGGATTAGTTTCAGGAGTGGTACCAGCTCCTCTTTGTATGTCTGGTAGAATTCGGCTGTGAAGCCATCTGGAACTGGGCTTTTTGTTTATTAGTAGGCTATTAATTGCTTTCTCAACTTCAGCCCTTGTTATTGGTCTATTCAGGGTTTCAACTTCTTCCTGGTTTAGGTTTGGGAGGTTGCAAGTGTCCAGGAATTTATCCATTTCTTCCAGGTTTACTGGTTTATGTGCATAGAGTTGTTTGTAGTAATCTCTGATGGTAGTTTGTATTTCTGTGGAATTGGTGGTGATATCCCCTTTATTGTTTTTTTATTGAATCTGTTTGATTCTTCTCTCTTTTCTTTTTATTAATCTGGCTAGTGCTCTGTCTATTTTGTTGATCTTTTCAAAAAACCAGCTCCTGGATTTATTGATTTTTTGAAGGGTTTTTTTGTGTCTCTATCTCCTTCAATTCTGCTCTGATCTTAGTTATTTCTTGTCTTCTGCTAACTTGTGAGGGTTTTTGATCTTGCCCCTGTAGCTCTTTCAATTTTGATGACAGGTTGTCGATTTTAGATCTTTTCTTGCTTCTCTTGTGGGCATATATTGCTATAAAATTCCCCCTAGACACTGCTTTAAATGTGTCCCAGAGATTCTGGTATGTTGTGTCTTCATTTTTGTTGGTTTCAAAGAACACCTTTATTTCTGCCTTCATTTCATTGTTTATCCCGTCAACTTTCAAGAGTCAGTTGATCAGTTTCCGTGAAGTTGTGTGGTTCTGAGTTAGTTTCTTAATCCTGAGTTCTAATTTGATTTCACTGTGGTCTGAGAGACTGTTTGTTATGATTTCTGTTCTTTTGTACTTGCTGAGGAGTGATTTACTTCCAAGTATGTGGTCAATATTAAAGTATGTGCAATGTGGTGTTGAGAAGAATGTATATTCTGTGGATTTGGGGTGGAGAATTTTGTAGATGTGTATTAGGTTTGCTTGGTCCTGATCTGAGTTCAAGTCCTGGATATCCTTGTTAATTTTTTGTCTTATTGTTCTGTCTAGTATTGACAGTGGAGTGTTAAAGTCCCCTACTGTTATTATGTGGGAGTCTAAGTTTCTTCGTAGGTTATTAAGAACTTGCTCTATGTATCTGGGTGCTCCTGTACTGGGTGCATATGTATTTAGGACCTTTAGCTCTTCTTGTGGCATTGATCCTTTTATCATTATGTACTGCCCTTTTTTGTCTCTTTTGGTCTTTGTTGGTTTAAAATCTATTTTATCAGGGACTAGGATTGCAACTCCTACTTTTTTTTGCTCTGCATCTGCTTGGTAAATCTTACTCCATCCCTTTATTTTGAGCCTATGTGTGTCATTGCACATGAGATAGTTTTCCTGGATACAGCACACCAATGGGTTTTGACTTTTCATCCAATTTGCGAGTCTGTGTCTTTTGATTTGGGCATTTAGCCAAATTTACATTTAAGGTAAATATTGTTATGTGTGAATTTGATCCTGCCATTTTGATGCTAGCTGGCTGTTTTGCCCATTAGTTGACACAGTTTTTTCATTTCCTTGATGCTGTATACCTTTTGGTATGTTTTTGGAGTGACTGGTAATGGTTACTCCTTTCTCTGTTTAGTGCTTCTTTCAGGAGCTCTTGTAAGGCAGGCCTGGTGGGGACAAAATCTCTCAGCAATTGCTTGTTCATAAAGAATTGTATTTCTCCTTTGCTTATAAAGCTTCGTTTGGCTGGATATGAAATTCTAGGTTGAAAGTTCTTTTCTTTAAGAATGTTGAATATTGGCCCCCACTCTCTTCTGGCTGTATGGTTTCTGCTGAGAGATCCACTGTGAGTCTGATGGGCTTCCCTTTGTGGGTAACCTGACCTTTATCTCTGGCTTCCCTTAGCACTGTTTCCTTCATTTCAACCCTGGTGAATCTGACAATTATGTGCCGTGAGGTTGCTCTTCTTAAGATATATCTTTGTAGTGTTCTTTGTATTTCCTGGACTTGAACATTGGCCTGCCTTGCTAGGTTGGGGAAGTTCTCTTGGATGATATCCTGAAGAGTGTTTTCCAGCTTGGATTCATTCTCTCTATCACATTCAAGTACACCTATCAAATGTAGATTAGGTCTTTTAACATTACTCTTGGAGTATTTCTTGGAGGCTTTTCTCATTTATTTTCACTCTTTTTCTCTAATCTTGCCTTCTTATTTTATTTCATTGAGTTGATCTTCAATCTCTGATATCCTTTCTTCTGCTTAAACCTGTGTATGCTTCATGAAGTTCTCGTGTTGTGTTGCTCAGCTCCATCGGATCATTTATATTCTTCCCTCAGCAGTTTATTCTTGTTAGCACTTTGTCAAACCTTTTTTCAACATTCTTAGTTTCTTTGCATTGGGTTGGAACATGTTCTTTTAGCTCAGAGAAGTTTGTTACTACCCACCTTCTGAAGCCTATTTCTGTCAATTCATCAGACTTATTCTCTATCTAGCTTTGTTCCCTTGCTGGTGAGGAGTCGGGATCCCTTGGAAGAGGAGAAGTGTTCTGGTTTTTAGTGTTTTCATCATTTTTTTGCTGGTTTATTCCCATCTTTGTGGATTTATATACCTGTGATCTTTGTAGTTGGTGACATTCAGATGAGGTTTCTGAGTGGATGTCCTTTTTGTTGACATTGAAGTCATTTCTTTCTGTTTTTCAGTTTTCTTTCTAACAGTCAGACCCCTCTGTTGTAGGACTTCTGGAGGTCCATCCAGACCGTGCTTGCCTGGGGATCACCTGCAGCAGCTGCAGAACAATAAGGGTTGCTGCCAGTTTCTTCTTCTGTTATCTTCATCCCAGAAGGATACCCACCAGATGTCAGCCTGAGCTCTCCTTTATGAGGTGTCTCTATGGATATACGGGAGTCAGGAGCTGCTTGAGGCAACAGTCCATCCCTTACAGGAGCTCAAGTGCTGAGCTGTGAGTGCCATTGTTCTATTCAGAGCTGCTGGGCAGGTACATTTAAGTCTGCTCTAACAGAACTCATAACTGCCTTTTTTCTCAGGTGCTCTGTGCTAGGAAAGTGGGGCTTTATTTATAAGTTCCTGACATGCTGCTGCCTTTTTTCTGAGATGCCTTTCCCAAAAAGGAGGTAGCCTAGTCATATAGTCACAGTCTGCCAGCAATGGCATTGCTGAGCTGCCGTGGGCTCTGCCCAGCTGCTGTGTGACCTTCCTTGCAGTTTTGTTTATAGAGGTATAGTTAGAACTCCCTCAGTAATGGTGGACTGCCTCTGTAATGGTGGACTGCCTCAGTAATGTCAGATGCCCTTTCCCCCACAGAGCTGGACTGTCCCGTGTCCAGCTGCACTTGCTATGAAACTCTCAATCCAGAGCATTTCAGATTGCTTGTCTTTGTGGTGGTGGGACCTGCCCAGCCAGGTCACCTGGCTCCCTGTTTCAGCCCCTTTTTTTTTCAGTTGAATGGGCAGCTCTGTCTCTCAGGCATTCCAGGCACCAGTTGAAATGGCCACCCAGACTTATGTGAATTTTTGTGTGGAGACCCACCACACTGTCTGAAACAGCCATGCTGGTAACTCGTGGCACTTTTCAGCCTGGGAATCTCCTGATCTGTGGGCAGTAATGACTCGTTTGGAAATGCGGTGATCATTCACCCTGTGCATTGTTCTCACTGGGAACTGCACTTCAGAGGTGTTCCTATTCTGTCATCTTTGATACACTACATATATTATTAATATTTGTTTATGTCCAGAGAATTTTTACTTTAATATAATATAAACCTTAGAACTAATTAAATTGGAAGTATATTCTAAAGGCTATTTATTCCATTATTCTAAATTCTATAAGTTAACTTACAAACTATACAATAGAAAAAAAATCATTTTTTTTCCCTTTATGGTAAATCTTAGATTAATTTTGACAAGCTCAGCATGATAATCTAACTTGCTTTACAACTTTATGTCAAGATTTGTGTAAACACACACACACACACACACACACACACAAGCAAAAAAGAACAAAAAAAAACAACAACCCATCCATCAACTCTTAAAAATTTCTTCTGATTGATTGGTTAGGAAATGAAAGATTTACACAATATATTAGACAAAAGAACAAGCTATGAAGCTAGCTAAAATAGTAATTACTAATGATAGAAGAACAATAACATTTATAGGGAAAAGTATCTCTTCCCCTGAAGCATCTTAAAGGCCATCTATTAAAGATTGCCTCAGTGATTCTCAAGGGTTAAACAAGACAATCAAATTAAATTCACATTTGCATATTTGTATATATGGTTGAGCAGTATAAATACCACCTTTATGTCTAATAAATTATAATACATGAAAAAGATGGACTGCTCATCTTCAACACATTCTAATTAAATCTCTTCTGTGAACTGAAGTATGCAGTTCACAGTGTGCATGATAGCTTTCCAGGCTTTTAGTTTCTTAAAGCATTTGAGAAGGATCATAAATCTGTAAACAAACAGAGTCCTCTCTAAATAACCAAATTAAGTCCCCTATCATAATTAAAATAATGTTCCTAAAGCTCATGATCCAAATCAAGCCCAAGAATTAATTGAAAATATAAACAGAAAATAAAGAATATTAAATATAAAACTTGAACTATCTACAAAATCCCCTTACATACAGAAATATGTTATATGATGATAGTGAAGGTTACATATTTGCTAGAAATGTATTGTTTACATATTTGTTATACTTTGCTAGAAATCAGTGCTTGTAGGGGAAGAAAATTCAAGAATTATTGGGATAATATTTATTCTTATTTCACCAGGTACATGTTAACAGCTCAGTTTTCCTAAACTAAATATATGCATTTTTCATTATAAAGTAACTTTACTCACTTAAAGCTTCCAGTTAGCAGAAAGTTCATTTCTCTGTGGCTTTGAGATTGTACTCTTTACTTGGGCCAAAATCTTGTGAAGCAAAGACAGTGGAAGGGAAAGGACAAGAAACTACATGAAATTCTTTACCTTAAGGCTGGAGCCAGAGAGGAAGGGAGCACCAGTGGCCTCAGACTTGTGTCAAGGCGTTCCCCTCCCAGGGACTTGGAGCCAACTCCAGCCACTAGCTGGTGAGATAGTGTACTGTCACTACAACAGAGCCATCTCCAGGATCCACTTCACTTCTTTACAACAGCTTTCTTTATGACGAACCCCAGTGCCCAATCCTACCTCCCTGCACAAAGAAGATTCAGTTGCACGCTTCTTTGCCAAAAACTTTAATATTGATAGTAGTCTTTATGTTATGTTTCAGTCCCACTGATAAGTGCAGTAGGCAACTTGAGAAGAAATGATTGCATATAAACTAGAGTCTTGGTAAATATATCAGGATATCAACACTGTATATAGTTGGAAGTCATTGGTTTCCAGAAGTCTTGGTCATATCCCCTAGAGGGGCACAGGAATGATGTGGAGTAGAGGGAGCATTAGGGTGGGGACCGTGGAGAGTTCCATATGTCAAACAAGCACCAGCTACAAATGACTGTTCCAAAAGACAGCGTTGGTACACTGGAAAATACCCAATAAATGTGGTAGACATAAAAAATGTAAAATTTGGCAATTTATCAATGTTATTTGTGATTACCAAAACAAAACCCCCCAAAATCTGAAATGATGATATTTAAACCATAGACTGTAGTGATTGTACAGGCTGTAATGATAGCGAATGAATATTTTAAATTCAGTTCTGGTGGCAACTATGACCCAAGGTGATATTTTCTAAATTTATTACTTTAGAAAATAAGTGATACAATTTCATTTGTTTAATTTTTACAAAAATAGAATCCTTCATAACCGAGAAATACTATTGGCTTTTATTCTCTAAGAGTTTAGTAATGGCTATAAACTTCAGTTCTATTTGATCATGTGTTCACATCTCCATGTTTACAGGTTGGCTTGTGATGAACAATATTCACCTAAAGCCACTGAAGTACTGCAATATAGGGAATACCAAACCATGCAGTGTTTTTAGTGGGCTGTCAAGGTACTTGAGGTTTTCTAAGCATTTTCTACTGCATTATATAAAATTCCCTCTAGATATTTCAAATGTTGTGCAGTTTAATATCCCCATATTCACTCTTCTCAAAGCAGACACTGGTAGGCCAGACATGATGGCTCATGACTGTAGTCCCAGCACTGTGGGAGACTGAGATGGAGGGTGCAATTGCTAGAGTCAGGGAGGTCAAGGATGCAGTAAGCCATGACCACACCACTGCACTCCAGTCTGGGAGACAAAATGAGACCCCCATCTCAAAAGAAGTCCCCCAAAAACAAAAAAGTGAAAAAGAGACATTGGTCATCATCTCTCTTTAGAAAATGAAACCTTAATCTCCAAAGAAATGCCATTGCCTTATTTATACTCTCCTGTGCACTTCTCTCAAAGCATTTATAGTGATTCATTAAATCTATCTATCTATCTATCTATCTATCTATCTATCTATCTATCTATCTATCATCTATCTATCTATCTTGCTTGGTTATTAACTTACCCTATTTATTCCCTCACACAGACTTATGGGCCTTATGCTCCGAGGGCTTAGGCTGTATTCATTTTTGCACATTCAGCTCTCTACTCCAAATGTAGCACACCTAGTTTTTTATTTAACAACTATGTATTAGGTGTTACTTAGAGGTAGACTGGGGTAGTGGAAGAGCTCATTAGCTGTGTGATTGTCAGAGGTGTTGAACCAGAGCAACTTCATCTTGAATAGGGGCTGGGTAAGATAAGGCTGAGGCCTACTGGGTTGCATTTCCAGGAGGTTAAGGCATTCTTAGTCACAGGGTCAGACAGGAGGTCCACACAAGATACAGGTCAAAAAGACCTTGCCGATAAAACAGGTCGCAGTGAAGAAGTTGGTCTACAACCCACCAAAACCAAGATGGCCATGACAGAGACCTCTGGTCATCTTCACTGCTCATTATACGCTAATTATAATGCATTAGCATGGTAAAAGACACTCCCAGCAGCACTATGACAGTTTACAGATGCCATGGTAACATTAGGAAGTTATCCTGTAAGGTCTAAAAAGGGGGAAACCCTCAGTTCAGGGAATTGCCCACCCCTTTCCTGGAAACTCATAAACAGCCTACCTTTTGTTTGCCATATAATCAAGAAATAACTATAAATATCCTTAGTTGAGCAGCCCATGCCACTGCTGTACCTATGGAGTAGCCATTTTTTATTCCTTTACTTTCTTACTAAACTTATTTTCACTTTATGGATTCGCCCAAATACTTTCTCGCATGATATCCAAGAACCCTCTTCAGGGGTCTGGATCTGGACCCCTTTCTGGTAACATCATCATGGGTAGTTCCTTTATCACTCTTTATTTCCCTTTCTTCATTTGTAAAATGACTGTAATATGGCATTTAGCTTGCAAGATTGAAAGGATTTAGAGCACAAACCTTGTCAACAAGGCTGATGGACTTGCCCTCAGGGTTGTCAGGGAGCGAGCCTACAGCCGACAAATGTCGCCACCCTTCTCTGTTTCTCTGCTGTGTCAAGTTCCAAACTGATAAAACAAGAATGGGGCTCATCAATTTTAAAAGGAAATAATTCTATGCTTTTTTTTAGTCTCAGAGGATAAATGTTTCTTGTAATACTTCTGACATGGCAGCATGCCCATGCATGTCGGCAATAAATAGATGGGGTTGACGGATGGAAATGACAAACAGACTGGACAGACCTCACCCAAAGCTTACAGCAGCATGCCCTGACAGGGCTAGTGAATCTCTCCATGATCCTTGGTTAATGGTCAATCTGAAGCTTTTCCTACCAAAATAAATAAAGATATGTCTATAACAATTGATATTGACCGAGAAGCATATCAGGCAGGGGTAGCTGCATGAGCTCTGAAAGGGGCAGAGAGGAGGCACAGTGAAGACAAAGAGGTAATGTGTATTAGGGGGTGAGGAGGCTACAGAACTAGATGGAAACACTAAGTCAGCTGCGTAAGAGGGAGAAGCTCAAGGAAAGTTTGTTGTTCTTGGCAGCTGGGTGTGGAGGTTGGAATGAGTGAAGTCCTTTTAAGTTTTGTTTTGCTTTCCTTCCAGAGTATCAGTGACGTTTTCTCCCAATCTAAGAATTTAACTTAAGAGAATATATTATTTGTAAGCTTGGGGCAATAAGGGCAACAAAAAACAGCAGCAACAACAAGGCAATAGCATCTGCTAATATTTACCTGTCAGCTGAAATAGATAGCATTTGTAAAGATGTCTGTCTCCAAGGAAGTACTCACAATTGATAATTACTGCTGTTGTTGATGTTTAGTGGCAGATCTGTTATGAGTGCCATTTATCTGTTGTGTTACTAGGCTTTTGTTTATGTGCTATTCATTTTCTCTAATAGATTCATAACAGATTTATATGAAAAATATCAATTTCCCATTTTGTAGTCAATGGAATTTTAGCAAAGTTAGATTAACTGAATAACGTCACATAGACAGGAAGTCAGAAATCACACTCAGATTAGTGTATGTCTAGGTTCTTTCGTTTACGTGGCATTGCAAATATTTAATATACAAAATGTGAGGTTGTAACCTATACAAAAACAAAAAACGGAGGAGCAAATAGATGGCAATTAAAGTATGAATACGCTAAAGCTGTATTTTCTATTAATCCATACTTTTCCTTATTTTGACAGTGTTTCTATTCCAAACACAAGTAAGTATTTCCATTTGGATGCTAATAGCTGCAAGCTTTCCAGCTTCACTTTTAAGACTTGTTAAAAGAAAAACTTTAGCTGAATTAAATTTAAAAGAGTTTAACTGAGCCAAGAACTATTCGTGAATCATGAATCAGCAGCCCCCCCCCGCCCCCCCCTCCGAGCCAAAGTAGGCTCAGAGACTCCAGCACAGCCACGTGTCAGAAGATCTAGGGACAGAAAAAGCAAAGTGATGTACAGAAAACAGAAGTGAGGTACAGAAACATCGAGATTGGTTACAGCTTGGCATTTGCCTTATTTGAACATGGTTTCAGCAGTTGGCCACATCTGATTGGCCAAAACTCTGTGATTGGCACAAAAGTAGGTTACAACTCCACTTAGGTTATAGTTTAGGATGTACAGACAAACCTTTAGGGTAAACTTAAAGTATGTAAGGAGATAGCCTTAGGCAAAACATAATTGAACCGACTTAAGGGATTTGAATTGTTCCCATAAATTGTGGGAAACATCGATAATTTAAAGATGATTACTTACATGAACTTTCACCAAGCTTTATTCAAAAAGCGAGAAACCATTGAAAAGAGAAAAACAAGAAATTTACAGGTTATTAATAGCCTAAGTCACAGCTTTGGAAGAGAACATTTTTAAAGACAATGATAAAACTTATGAACATGGTTTCCATAGTACCCACTGTTTGCTATTTAATTTGGATATTCTTAAAATTCTGTTTTAAAATAAAACACTTCCAGCAATTGTCAAGATATAAAACGGTTCATGCTGTGTTATACATGGTAAGGGTTTTCCAGAATTAATGAGGAAGTGTGAACTTGTTGGTTTGCTGGTCTGCTACAGCTGAGGGAAAATGCTATAATACAATGAGTGGGCACTCAGCCAGGGGGCCATTTCCTAACAAAAACAGTGAGCATTGTGCCATAAGCATATGAAAAATAGCTTATAAAACACGAATATGAAACTTGAACTCAAGGAAACAGAGGATATGATTTTTTTTTGGTAGCATCCTAACTTAAAAATAAATGTTCTGTCTATTGGCCGCAGTATAATACCTAAAATAGTTTGATAATCATTCCTACAGTTCTGTCACTTTTTCTCTCGAGCATTAAAGTAGTTGGCACATCATCCAAAGTCAGGCATTTAAAACATGCACCTTAAAAATCAAGTGTTGTCAGTCTTAAAATACTTTTGTTTATAAGCCTTCAGCAACGTGTTAATTTTAGCCAACTGAAATACGGGTATCAGAGTAAATGAACAGAAAAAAGAAATTCTGGTGGAATTCAACAAAGCACACAAGATTGGAATATATTTATGTCCTAACACTGGAGCTTCTAGTCTGTATGAAAATATTACAAATAAGCATAATTATTCAAGAGTTACAACTTTCTTGCTTAGAAAAGAAGTGGTATGTTTGAAAAATGATTTTTGAAAAGACCACACATTTTGGAAATAACAACGTAACTGCTGTTACCAATGCCTTGTAACAAATTATTTTAAATTCTGTGTAGTAATTTTCTGCCTAGAGCCAAAATAACCAATAGAGTGTGAAAAACAAAACCCTACCATTGTTTGACCAAACCTCGGTATCATGTGTGAGAAACATACACAGCAGATCACATGTTTTAGTTGTAGTCTAAGAAATGATAATGACGTTGGAAACATATGAATCTATTTAGAAGGTTGGGGAGGTCTTTACAGAGGAAGAAAACAGATAGCTGAGACTTACTAGGTAAACAGGAGTTTTCCAGGGAGGCAAGAGAAATGAACATCCAGTCAGAAGCCTAATAAGTCTTTAAAATGTGAAAATATTGGTTATGCTTGGTGGGGATACAGTATAAAATGGTGCAATGGGAGGGAGAAATAAATTCAGAAAGTTAGTGGGGATTTTTTTTTTTTCTGTTGGAAGTGAATGCAAGTTCAATCTCAAATGTCTCTAACTAAAAAGATAAATGGCTTATGTGACTGAAGAACCTAGGGTTAGATAAACGGAAGCTTTCAGTCTCTTAATCGAGGCTGTGATGCAATTCATTAGACTCAGTTTCTTTCTCCTCATTGTGGAGCTCTGCCTCCCCTCTGTTGAATTCATATTCAGCTAGAGACTCCTCATCATAAAATGGGCTTTTACTTGATATTCTCTCTGGTACATATCTGAACCAGGTCCCTTCCACGTTTGACCTGCAATTTCTTCTCATTTAATTGGTTTGGTCACTTGTCTATTCCTGATCCAATGCTGCTGTGCACCATTTGGCCAGGTGTCTGGTGCCATTTTACCATTGAAGTTGAGAAGAGAGCTACTTTTGTATAATACAGGGGGCATGGATCCTGGCAACTTAAAAAAAAAAAAACAACTATAGTCCATCCCTTTGGCCAGCTAATGTACAAACAGAATCTTATCCTTAAATTTCTTTTTCCCAGTTACTACATTCACCCCAAGTCTATGGCCTCTGGTCAATATTAATTCCTACTCATCAGGTCTGGTTGTAGCTCCTCATAGTCATCAAATGAATAGAGAGTTTATCTTTGTCCTATGCAAAACACTTTGATAGAAAATACAAACATCTACCACAAAGCTTCCATTGGATGGAGAGCATGGGAAACAAAATATGGTGGCCAAGAGTCCATACTATATGTCATATCTGGATCAAAAAGAATAGCAAGAATTGGTCGGGTGCTGTGGCTCATACCTGTAATTCCAGCACTTTGGGAGGCCAAGGTAGGTGGGTCACCTGAGGTCAGGAGTTTGAGACCAGCCTGGCCAACATCCTGAAACCCTGTTTTTACTAAAAATAAAAACATCAGCCAGGCGTGGTGGCACATGCCTGTAATTCCAGCTACCTGGGAAGTGGAGACAGGAGAATTGCTTGAACTCAGGAGGCAGAGGTTGCAGTGCAGTGAGCTGAGATTGTGCCACTGCCCCCCAGCCTGGGCGACAGAGCAAGACTCAGTCTCAAAAAAAAAAAAAAAAAAAAGGATTATTTGCTCCATTGGCCCTGACATTGTAAGTTCTTTTGTCAGCATACCTGAATTAGTTGCCCTAGTTCTGTTTTACTCTATAGTTTTCCTTATTTTTGTCCTCAGTGGTCATGGGGGAGATGTGCATGCTGGGTATGCCCCATCTGTTTCCCTTGCTATCCCATTAAGAATTTGGAGTGTGCCTTAGTGGTTGTACTCGCAGCCTGTTTTATGCCAGCATTGATAGGACAATTCCACTAAAACTTAAGTGGACTTTCAATCTGTGTTCTAGACAATTCCATGGGCAGGTGCCAAAGGCCAGAAATCTCCTCAAGCTGGTCTTTGTATGAGAACTAGGCCCTGTATTTTCCTTAATTAATACCCGCCTGACACATTGCTCTGCCTATCTTCCTTACCCTGAGAATCTGCATCTTGCCCCCTGCCTTGGGCCGGCTGACACAAGGACTGGGGCTGATGTGGGTCTTTATATTGAGGTGACCATCCCTCTAAGTAGAGTTTAAAATAGGAGCTTTTCGGAGGAGCCTGAAGAGAATGGCTTCTCTCTGGTTTTAATGTTGTCTACTGTGACTGTTTCTACTTCCCTGCTTTTGCTGGCAATAACTTTAGTTTGGAGGAGAGAATCCAGCTGTCTGTACTTTCAAATTTCTCTGTGACCTCAAATGGAAAGTCTCAGGCAAGAAAGGTATTTTTTTAATGAAGCCATATATTTTTTTTCTTCCTGTCTCTACTTAGAGGAACAGATTTCAATGTCAGCTTCTTTTTAAAAATAGGAATTACAGTGAATCATAAGAACTAGAAAGCACATGCCACAATTCTACATTTTTATATGTCAAGGTTATTAGTTCTATAGCCTCAGTAAGGATAACTTCTGAACACTATGCTAAAACAGGTGTAAATTTACATGTTTGTATCCTCCCTTACCAAATTACAAGCGTTACCATCTTCCCAGCATGGAAGTGTTAGAATCCTTCTCCCTCCTTGATTCTTCCAGTTATGAATTTGCTGTCATTTGCAATGTTCCATTCTTATACCAGCTTTTATATGTTCTGATGGCATGTGAGACAAAAGACAATCCAGAGTACATTATCACAAAGGGAGTTTATAGACCCACACAACTGAAAAGACCAGGGTTTGCTTGATCCGGGGGGAAGTTAACAGGATCAAGTTTTTCTTTGTTCACATTTAAGATTCAAATCGTGTTTGTTGACTTCTTTTTCAGAGAGTGTGCTTGTCTGAGTTGTGCCGATTTTTTAAAAGGTGATGAGATACTGTGTGAGGATAGATGGATGAGAAGTAATTGAATCAGAATTATGGATTTGCCTGTCTAGGCAAATCCAGATGAAAAGAGGACACCAGGCTAGAATTCTGGAATACACCAATGCTTACTGGAAAGGAAAAAGTGATGATAAAGGAGGTTGAGAAACAGCAGTAAAAATGTAGTTAAAATACTGTGGTAAGTCTTTTTATGACTTCATTAGACTAGTATATAAACTAGTACTCCTCAAGCAAAATTGAAAAGTTTAAAAGCTTTGGCAATTTTTTAATGCATTTTTGGTAGCACATGATTCTGAAAAAACAAATAAGAAGTTGGTGTTTTGAAAAGAAAGAATAAATTGGGAATAATAACCAAACATAACAGGCTGTTCTTTTATTTGAGAATAAAACAACTCTAAAGATAGGAATTTAGTAAAAAGTAATCTGTTCTTAGAAAAAAGATTTTGACCATTTATCTAAGTTTATCATAGAATATCCATATAAGTACAATATTTAGTTAGTGTTTTAACATTTTGGAATATTCCAGTTTTGTTATTTATCCATAACACTTTCAAATGTCTCTTAATAAGAGACATATTTATTATATATGAATCTGCTATTCTTCTACAGTTACTTCTAATTTGTAGAATTATTCTTTTCAGATCAATTCTTGAGTGTTCATTTCATCAGAGCCAACACCTAAACAGAAATCCCAGGGAAATTCAGGTTTTGTGGTTTGTATTGCAGCTTCTCAGGAAGGTAGCATGAAGTTGTGTAATAATATCTTTCTATCATCTATTCTTTATGGATATAGTGAGCTATTTTCTCATGACTAGACTCTATAATTACAGACATTTAATAACAAATCATGTCATGATTGGTCTAGGAATTTCAGCCATAAAATTAGCACTTGCCAAGTATCAATTATAACATTCAAAGGATTATATAGATATTCATAGTATTGTTCTGTTCTCGGGCCATCAGCACATATGCATAACAATTATTGTCATTGCTACATGGATTTTAAATCCCTTTGGGAAGATAATGCCTACCTCGGTGATAATAGATAGTATTTATCCTTTGATCTTTCTGCCTAAGGTATTATAAGTTACTAACTCCCAGAATCTTTTGAGTACATTTTTGTTATATATAAAAAAAAAGCCAACAACACACAAAAAAAACCAACCGTAGTGAAGCACAATTAGAAGAAAAGGTAAACTGCTAGTTAGGGACTGCCCGTGAACTGGAACAGTGAGTGGGATATTTCAGTGTCAAGTATATCAAGGGACTTGAAATCACTAGACTCTTCTCATAAGACTTTCGGTTCAGTGTTTTTTAATTGACAAAATAAAAAAAATTATATATTCATGATATACAGTATGACATTTTGAAATAGATATACATTGTGAAATGGCTAAATCAAATTAATTAGCATATGTATTACCTCACATAATGATCATTTTTTTTGTGGTGAGAAAGAACACTTGAAATATAATCTCTTAGCAATTTTCAAGTATACAGTGTATTGCTGTTAACTATAGTCATTGTCTCTTGAACTTATTCCTTCTACCTAGCTGAAATTTTGTATCTTTTGACCAACATCTCTGCAACCTCAACCACTGCTCTCTCCACCAACACACAGTCCCTGGTAACCACCATTCTACTTTCTGCTTCTATGAGTTCAACTTATTCAGATTCCACATGTAAGTGAGATCATGTAGTATTTGCCTTTCTGTGCCTGGCTTATTTCAATTCATATAATGTCCTCTAGGTATGTCTATGTTGTTGCAAATGATAGGTTGTTTTAACACACATATAAAAATAAAACTACTGTTATGTAAGACAAAATTCAAAGAAGGAACAAAGTTTGTAAAGTAAAAGCCATCAACAAAAAGTTCAAATTGTCGTTTAAATGATGTTTGAGATTAGAGCAGTAAAAATGAGAACTCTAAATTAAAACTAATGTAATTGGTTCAAAGCTAAACTCAAATGTGATTTCATGGTTAAACAACAACACAGAAGCAAACTAAATCTTCAACTTAGAATGGTCCAGAAAAAAATTGAAAGGACACACACACACACACAGAAGAGAGGAATAAAAGAAACAGGAAAGAAAGAATTAAAGTAAGGAAATCAGAGAACAACAACAAAACAGTCGAACTGCAAGGGAAATATGAGAGTTGATTCTTTGGGGAAAAATAGTAAAGCTAAACTTGTGGAAACTATAATCATGAGATAAAAATTTTTCAAGGGAGAAAAGGAATGTAATAATGTTTAAGTAGGACATTAAAATTATGAGACTGTTTATACTCAATGCTAATACATTTAAACATTGTTTAATTGAAATAATTGTTTCAATTAAATATGAAATAATTGTTTAGTAGAATATAATAAACTTCTAAAATATATCAAGAATAGAAAATAAAAAATACATTTTGAAAAATTATTTCCACATAAAACTCTAAACAAAAACAGATGACTTATTACGCATTTACAAGGAATGGATTTAACATTTCCAAGGCAGATTGTGTGGCCAAGAATATAGAAAAAAATTGAAAGTGATCTAATTAGGTTTTTGAATGTAGTACAGTTCGGAATATCTCATGACTTATATAATTGTAAACATGAACATTCAAAATAAAACTGATTATTAAGAAAATAATCACTATTTTCAAGTAGTTTTATTCCATGAAACAATGGTTAAATATTAGAAAATACATGATCTAACACAAATTATATGTCCAATAATAAGAAAATTTATTTTAAAAGAGGCCGAATTATATTTGATAAAATTAATACTTTGACTACATGTAATGGGTCTCAGAAAACGAGGATAGAAAAGCCCTTCTTTGATTGCAGTCTTTTCCCCTATTCCACACCATGCACCCACTTTTTGTGCTCTTCCACCAAACTTTTATTTCATGCATTCACCTTAGCCCTATTTTTTAATTCTCTGGCTCACTTTCTCTACTAATTCCTAGGATGATCATGGTTTGAATTAATACAGGTCTTCAATACATTTTTCCTACCACATGACTTTTCACCAAGCTCCTCCTACCGCCTATCTTTATTTACCTTTCAGCCTAGTCTAAATTCCAGGATGAACCATCATAATCACTCCCTTGCAAACAGATTCATCTCCTTTGTTATCTTACCACCTTGTAACAATTGTTAATATCTGAGCTTCAATTAACCCAGCTACCCACCTGCACCATGCTTGCAACCTAATAGCTTAAGGGGAAAAGTACAACTGATACTCCTTGAACTTGTTGACCACAAGCCTCAAAACACACTCAGTGCTGCCTGACACTCCTACTCCATTTCCCTTTATCTGAGATGACTGTGTTATTCTTAGTCTTCTTGTCTCCAAGTTCTTCTACCACCTCTCGCAAGCCTGGCTCTCAGAAGATTATTTAGTCTTATAATTCATGGGTTAATTAGATGCAGTGTATCAGAACATCCTCTACTTACCTAAAATTATAAAAACTTAGCAATGTTTGTATTCATAATGCTACAGTCTACTTGTTAACATGGAAGACGTGCCCCTTTTCCAACAAGGCCAAGTTCTCCATTAAAGAGTCAAGACTTTCACACAAAAGAAATCTAACAACTTTCTTCATTCTACTTGTTGAAATGGAGGTGCCCCTGCTCTAGGAACAGGTGATCCTTGCTGTTCACCTGAATTTTATCCCTTGTGGCTTCTGCAGACTTCTTTGTCTGCCTCCGTTTGAATCACATCTCTCTCTCTCAGATTGGTTCAATCTGACTGATATGTAGTCAGACTCTGAGAGAGTCCTCTTTTTGTCCTTAAAGAGCAACGAACAGTTCCAACAAAAATAATAAAATTTGGATCACACATTAATTTAATTTCTCTGTATCCTTCTCAGCAACAGGACATATAGTCGTCCTCTCATTGCCTTCATTTTATTACTTCACATTCACTTTTTGTCCTCCTGAAAGAACTTTAATGTAGTTTTTTGAGAAGGCTATATATGACTGTCTTACAAAATTTGAGCAGTACAGAATGTTAGCACCCTTGTATCATCAATTACCCAGTACTCAGGTTTTTCCAAGTTGAAGTCTTTTTTTTTTGCACAGATTATAGCATGACTTGCTTTTTCACTTATCAAGGAGACCTTTCATGTAAGTGTACACAGGTATGTCTCATTCCTTTTAACCACTTCTTGGCTTGCTGTCACATAAATGTATTTGCACAGTTCCCTACAGTGAAGATTTAGAATACTTGTAATCTCTTCTAATACAGAAACTACTGCTCTGAAAATCTTTATAGTTATATTTTTATGGATATAGGATAAATTCTTAAAAGTGGGATTATTGACTCCAAAGGACATGTTTTTTATAATTTTGATAAATGTTGGAAAACTGCCTTCTAGATGTTATACTAGCTTAAATTTGTACTGATACTGTGTAAGAGTGATTGATTCTCCACACCTTCACTAATGCAATGTAGTAAGAGAATTTTGCTTTTTGCCAAATGCCATATTTGAAAACTTGATATCCAAATGTAGTTATAATTTACATTCATTTTATTATGATTAAGGCTGATCATATTTTCAAATTTTAAAAGCCTTTGCATTTCTTTTTATTTCTGAATTCATGTCTCTACCCATTTTTTTCCCATTGGTTTGTTAATAATTTTCCCATTGGTTAGTATGGGCAATGTGTATATATTAAGAAAATTAACATTTCAGCAGCTGTATTACTAAAATATTTAAGCTAGTAAGCTCATAAATTATTTTTGTTTTTTAATTTATTAAGTTTAAAACTTAAATTTGATGAACTAAAATTTATAAATTTCTAAATAGTTTTCCACCATGTTTTGAAAGGTTTTACATCATGCTTATAAATACCTTACACAATCAAGTATTTGAGATTTTCCAATGTTTTTCTTTCATTTCCTTTCAATTTTATAGTTCAATTTTTACACTTTGAAAACATTGGTTCTTCTGAAATGTATTTGTTTTAAGAAGTGAGAGAGAAGCTAGCTCATTCGTTTTCCCCAGATGCTATCCAATTATTCCAGAATCATTTAGGCCACACACCTCCCCCGTCTGCCTCTCAATATCCACTGATTTGGAATGACTTTCACCAGTAATTAAAAGCCTGTATGTATTTAAGACTATACCTGACTTCTTGGTTATATTGACTATTTGTGGCCAGTATTTACTGTTGTTTTATAACATTTTTTTCTGGTATGGCTAGTCTATGTCTATTATTCTTCTGCTTCATATTTTCTTGGATATTATTGTAAGTTTATTTTTTCTTTGTAGACTTTAGAATCAACTCATAATATTGCTAATCATCAGAGAAATACAAATCAAAACCACAACAAGATACCATCTCCCACCAGTCAGAATGGTTATTATTAAAAAGTCAAAAATCAACAGATGCTGACTAGGATGTGGAGAAAAGTGAATGCTTATTCACTGCTGGTGGAAAGATAAATTAGTTTAGCCCCTTTGGAAAGCAGTTTGGAGATTTATCAAAGAACTAAAAATGAAAACTCCATTCAAATCAGCAATCCCCTTACTGGGTATCGACCCAAAGGAAAAGAAATTGTTCTGACAAAATTGACACCAGTGCTCATATGTTCACCACAGCAGTATTCACAATAGCAAAATCATGGAACGTCCTAGGTGCCCATCAACAGTGGATTGGATAAAGAATTTGTGGTACATATACACAAAAGAATACTATGCAGCCATAAAAGGGAATGAAATCATGTCCTTTGCAGCAACATGGCTGCAGCTGGAGGCCATTATCCTAAGTGAATTCAAGTGGGAACAGATAATCAAATACCACGTGTTCTCACTTGTAAGTGGGAGCTGAACATTGGGTTCATGGGAACACAAAGATGGAAACAATAGACACTGGGGACTCCAAAAGAAGGGAGGAGGAAAGGTGGTAAGGATTGAAAATTGCCTTTTGGGTACTGCGTTCACTATTTGGGTAATGGGTTCAATAGAAACCTGACCTCCAGCATCATGTAACATATCCATGTAACAAACCCATACTTGTACCCCGCCCATACATGTACGCCCGAAACTAAAATGAAAAACAACAACCACCATCAAGTTTCATGAAAAACTCTGGAATACATTCATTTGTATTGAGTTCAATGAATACATTATCTTAGGGCAATTGATATATTTATAATGAGTCATTTCATCAAAGAACAATCACAATCAAAATTTTAAACTGTTTACTCTTTTAAAATTTAGGTAGTTTTATTATTATTTTATGAGTCTAGACTTCATGGAGTTCTTTTTTTTTTTTTTTTTTTTGAGATGGAGCCTTGCTCTGTCACTCAGGCTGGAGTGTGCAGTGGCGTGATCTCGGCTCACTGAAACCTCTGCCTCCCAGATTCAAGTGATTCTCATACCTCAGCCTTCCGAGTAGCTGGGATTACAGGCATGTGCCACAATGCCCAGCTACATTTTATATATTTAGTAGTGACAAAGTTTCACCATGTTGGCCAGGCTGGTCTTGAACTCTTGACTTGAGGTGATTCACCCACTTCTGCCTCCCAAAGTGCTGGAATTACAGGCGTGAGCCACCGTGTCCGGCTTGGAGTTCTTACTAGACTCATTTGTAATTTAATGCTAATTGTATTTTTTAAAAATTACGTTTTTTAGCTGCTTATTTTTCCAGTGACTCAAGAGTAGCTTTTGTTACCACCAGTCCACTGAAATGTCTGTTGTTAAAGTGACCAGTGATTTTTCTTTCGCAGAACCTAGTGGCCTCTTCTGTCTTCTTCCTTATTTTGATATCAAGCGGCATTTGACCCTATACTCAATCTATCTTCCTTGAGAATCTTTCCTTCTGTGGTTTCTTGGGCACCATATCCTCCTGATTTATCTATTTATTTTTCCTCTACCTACGCTGCTGTCCCTTCCTCCTTGCCTAACTTAAATATTGAAATGCCCTTGAGTCCTTTTGTCTTGTCTAGCTGCACTCTCTCCCTAGGCGATGCCATTCAGTTTCCTACATATTAACTTATATGATCTGTTTCATGAGATAATCATGAGAGACTTCCAGATATTTAAAACCAACCTCCTGTGAGCTGTTCATATAGCCCTGGATGAAAAGTTGTTTATCATCCTTCAAAGGAGGTACATATATGCTTTTTAAAGAAACTTTTGGAAGGGATAACTGACTCCTTCATACAGATAATCCGAGCTATGATTTTCACATTTGGAATAATACAACTGGCAACATGGCTTTACTTTGACCCCAGCAAAAGCCAAAAATAATATAACATACTCTGAATGCCCAACAAACTACTCTCAGTTCATTAGCAAGGGTTAGGAACAATTTGCAATGTTCTTGCTTTCCTTGTAATTAACCAAGGGAAAATTTGTACTACACCTACGGACCACAAGGCAAATACATAAACACGTGAAGAAAGTAAAAAAAAAATAAAGACCTGACTTTCTAAACAAACAGAAAAGGACTTATTGCCTAGATTTTATGATCGAGAACGCTGGCTTTAAGACTCGTGTCAAGGACTAATAATCATCTTGCATCTGATAATTGCTTACATTGCAGTTGGCAGATGTAGGCCATTCTGAGTTCCTGTATAGCAATAACTCATCTGGCAACGAAAGGTCAAGTGACTAGTTTTAATTCCGCTACAGACTATGTTCTCTAAAAACACTCTTCTTAGCAGCAAAATCTTAATGATAGTAAAATATAAATGTTAGGGATTAATGTCCCATGGCCTTACTATGCCTGCCCTTGGCCCAGATGGGAAACTGAGAAAGAGAAAAGCAGTCCTTGACATGTGGGACCGGCCTGGTCCTATCAGCCACACTGGTATGAGGAGCTGGCCTGGCCCTTGCAGTTAGGCCTTGTGTATTTCTTTTTATCATAAACAATTTCACAGGACATCAACATCAGACAAGGTCATTCCGTGAACAAGATAAATCAAGATAAAAGCAAGACCACTTGTAACCAGGTCTGAACACAGAAAAAACATAAACACTGCTCCAGCTACAAAATACCAAGCACCCCCATAACCTGGCAAAAGAGAAAAAAACTTCTTTCCCTCTTACAGCTCTGTTCTGACTTCAGTCTTCCCTCCTTCCAGATGAGATTTATTAAGATAAACAATCATAGACCTGTCTTTGCTTTCTGTCGGCGTCTGCTCCAGAGCAAGGTTCTGAAACCCTGAGGGCTCCTGATCCCTCCCCAAAATCATTTCATGTGAACCCAAGTTTTTTGTTAGTGAATTTTAGGGATAAAATTTTTAAAATAATATACTATGGAGACAGAAAGATTTAAAAATTCTTAATGTGTCTAATTACATAGCACCTTACTAAGAAAAGTGAGAGCAGTCATCTCATATTCAATAGTAGAAAGAGAAAATGATATCATTTTATGTGGAAATAAGCATGATCCAGTTCTAAAATCATTTACCATTGTATGGAATGAATGAAATATAGGAGAAAGACAAAAGTGATGCACGCTTTGGGGATGAACTCTAGATTTTAATTATAATTTTCAATATCAACTGACTTTCTATCAACCAATTTGCCACTGCTTTGTGATAGTCTTATGACAAAGGTATCACAAAGGCATAAAACACAAATACGTTTTACAGCATTGGATAATTTTTCATGTGTTGATTTCCCTTTGCTAACCATATCTAAGTGTGGAAGCCCAGTACTTCATCATAATTTTTATTGAATTTCTTACCAAATGTAGGGATTTTTACACTGATATGTTTTAATATTTAAGGACTCACTTTAGTATCTTTTAGATTTAAATGTAGCCAAATCAGCAACTTTTTTTGGATGCATAATAGACAAATATGGCATCAAATTATGAAATGGAAAGAGAGAACTAAGGTTGTTCTCTCTTGTTTCATGCATCAAATAGCAGAAATGTAAAGTGCTTTATGGTTGTGCCAACTGAAGGTCATTCTGTCGTTAAGAATTTACTCGTATACGAATTGAAAATCAAGCAAGACATGTATATTTTTATTTAATTTCACACACACACACACACATATATATATATAGTCAGAAGTCCAGGATCCACCAAGAGCCAAGAAGATGATCTCTTTCCTTTACCATTTTTAAAGATAGAATGACGGATTAGTGTATTTGGCTTTGTTCTTTCCTGGCTTGCCAGCGGCTTTCTCTTTTATGCTCAGGCCATTTTAATTAATCTCCACCAGTTGCAACAGCTTGATTTTTCTGGAATAAGAGAGGAGCTGTTTTGCTCTGTAAACATTTTCTATGCGCATTCAGACACATGAGGAGACGAATGAACAAGTAAAAAGTCTTTCCTGACACTGGTAGTTTACCAAGTGCAAACAGAAGATGAAAGTGCCTTTGTTTGGGTTTATCTCTTTTCTTCAGAGGAAATGCCCAGCCATGACTGTTCTTTGTTTACAAAAGTCTCAAGGATTTCAGTTTTTTTGAAAGGGAAATGTGAGAAAAATGGAATGCAGTTAAGAAACAGAAATACCATCTTTGGGCTGCTATACTGTTGGGTTTAAATCTATAAATCTCCAACACAGTTTCATTGTTCTCTACATTGTGTCTGGCAAAAATGTAAACAATATTCGTTTCATCAATTTTTGTCCTAACTACTGCCTACTTTGCTTGTTTTTGCTAGGTTTTCCTCCAAAGCTGAAGAATATATTAAACTGACATGTGTGAGTGTGTGTGTGTATATACACACACAAATGTACACAAATATACATATATAGACAAGTAAATAAACACATGATGAAGTTAAAAAATAGATTTATATGTCAGTTTAATATATTTTTATCCTTATTTTAATTGTTTTGAGACAGAGTCTTGCTTTGTCACCCAGGCTGGAGTGCAGTGGCTCAATCTCGGCTCACTGCAACCTCTACCTTCTGGGTTCAAGCAATTCTCCTGCCGCAGCCTCCCAACTAGCTGAGACTACAGGCATGTGCCACAATGCCCGGCTAATTTTTCTATTTTTAGTAGAGACATGTTTCACCATGTTGGCCAGGCTGGTCTCGAACTCCTGACCTGAAGTGATCCACTTGCCTCAGTCTCTCAAAGTGCTGGGATTACAGATGTGGTCACCACCCCTGGCAGTTCTATATATTTCATATATATATATATATATATATATATATATATGTACACACACATATTTAATTTTCTCACTTTAAATACTTGGATATAACCCCAACAATATTCTGGTTTTGTGTCAACACCCTGTGTAAACACAGAAATACTGAATATTCGATTCTTTTGGAGTCAACAAATATTTACCAAGAATATGCTTTAAATGCAAAAGCAATGGCTATTTTTATGCCATAGTAGGACATTTGGACTCTATTGTACATCCGAATGGAGGCTTGTTGCAGGTATTTGGGCAATCTAGTGAGGTAATGGCATCTGTGAAAGCGTTCTGATAGTATAGGTAATGTTTTTGAGAGATTCAGGGTAGAGTTTAGTTAAGTTACTATAGGTCTCTAAAGTGAGAAAGGATCTGAGAAATACCTACAAAATAAATATAAGATAGTTGATTTGAGGACGTACAGGAGAGGATACAGTCAAGGATGATTTTTGGTTTCTTTGCTTGGATGAAGTGGTCGGATGTGGAATCCCCACATATTGCAGAGAAAATAAGAGAATGAGCAGCTTTATTTGAGAAGGTCACGAGTTAGCTTTAAATACATTGATCTTCAGGTACTTCAAAGTATTTGAACACTGGTAGAAACATTCAACTATTTGGTTATAGGGGCTGGAAAATAGATTTGTAAGTCATTAGCATTTAGGTTAAAATGTAAAGTTTTGTAGTCACACTAAAAAGGGGTTTTCATGCACTTTACCTTCTTTATATTTGTTTTATTTTATGTCTTCTTTAACACTTCAAACCGATACCTTTTTCCTTCTACAGATAAATAGGAAACTTGTAATGATATTGAGAGGTCTTTACTTTAACATTTTTATGTTTTGATCAATTTCCAAATGGACAAGCCACTTCTCAGCTTCAAACACATCTTCTTGTTTGATAAGCAGACTTTGTTTCTCCTTTAATTTCTAACCTCCAAGGAAACCAACTATAATTTTGTGAGAATTTTCAATAGGCAATAAACAAAGTCAACATCTATGGCCAAGGTCAATATTACAACAGTGACATTATTAATTAAACTCTCTTGTTTTGTTAGTTGACAACTCTAGCATTGTGTTACTTTGTGGGTTTTATTTCCAAATAGCACCTACAAAGTTTGATGTTTCCTTAGATCTAGAAACCCACCAGAATGAATGCTAGTAAAATCAGGATTTTCAATGCATTTTAATATGAATTTTAAAAGGCCCAGCAAAAGTAAGATATATTACTTATAAGCAACATTTTTTATAAGTTTAGAGTCCCTTCTGGTATTAAAATAATGGATGCTCATTTAATAAAATTATAAACGTATACATAATAAGTTGAGAATTCAAAAAGGAAAAGGCAGATGATTGACTTTTTCTATTAAGCTATTTAAAAAATATTTTAAAGTAATTTCTATTAGTAGTAATGACCATTTAAAGTATAATTGATGCAATATTTTTGCCTTTATAAACAGTTGTGTGTTTCCTAAAAACTCAGAAAATAACACTGTATTTAAAGTTGTAAATCTGAGAGCCCGCATAGCCAAGACAATCCTAAGCAAAAAGATCAAAGCTGGAGGCATCATGCTACCTTATCTCAAACTATATTACAAAGCTACAGTAATCAAAACAACATGGTACTGGTACCAAAACAGAGATATAGACCAATGGAACAGAACAGAGGCCTTGGCGGCAATACCACACATCTACAACCATCTGATCTTTGACAAACCTGACAGAAACAAGCAATGGGGGAAGGATTCCTTGTTTAATAAATAGTGTTGGGAAAACTGGCTAGCAGTGTGCAGAAAGCAGAAACTGGACCCCTTCTTGACACTTTACACTAAAAATTAACCCCAGATGGATTAAAGACTTAAACATAAGCCCTAACACCATAAAAACCCTAGAAGAAAACCTAAACAAAACCATTCAGGACATAGGCATAGGCAAGGACTTCATGACTAAAACACAAAAAGCATTGGCAACAAAAGCCAAAATAGACAAATGGGACCTAATTAAACTCTAGAACTTCTGTACAGCAAAAGAAACAATCATTAGGAGTGAACCGGCAACCAACAGAAAGGGAAAAAAATTTTGCAATCTACCCATATGGCAAAGGGCTAATATCCAGAACCTACAAACAACTAAAATAGATTTACAAGAAACGATGAGTTCATGTCCTTTGTAGGGACATGGATGAATCTGGAAACCATCATTCTCAGCAAACTGACACAAGAACAGAAAACCAAATGCCTTATGTTCTCACTCATAGGTGGGTGTTGAACAATGAGAACACAGGGACACAGGGAGGGGAGCATCACACACTGGGGTCTGTTGAGGGGGGCCGAGGGAGGGACAGCTGGGGAGTGGGGATGTTGGGGAGGGATAACATGGGGAGAAATGCCAGATGTAGGTGATGTGGCAATGAAGGCAGCAAACCACATTGCCATGTATGTACCTATGCAACAATCCTGCATGATCTGCACAAGTATCCTGGAAACTAAAGTATAATTAAAAAAAAAAGTGATAAATCTGTTTCATTTGTACTGCTCAAGATGGGGAAACAAAAATTATGAGGAAACATCTGGTCTTTTTGGAGAAGCAGAAATCCCACAGAAAATCTCAGTGACCTATTTCATAACCTTCTTAAAGAATTGGAACTACCATAATTGTCGGGAAGTTATGCAGTTTTCAATTTTGAGAAAGCCTTAAAATGTTCATTGTTTGCTGATAACCAAATTAAAATGGCAGTCAATTTTCCAAAAGGTGGCAGGGTAGTGCAGATTTTCATTCCAAGATGATATATAGATAAGACTGTAAGAATCAGAAAAACATTTGGGACAAGCACTGGCCCTTTGATATCTCTAGATCACTCAATTTTTTTATTATCTTGGATTAAGAATCAGCATTTGAATTCATGCCTTTTCTCTGATCTTTGCTGCCCCCTAGTGACTCACATTGCTACATTTCTCCTGTTTAAATCTACTTAGTCTATGTCTAATTAATGTTGTAATTATTGTGCTGAATTAAATATTTATGAGAAACAAATATTTAAAGATTTCTAATGTTTAGGTAAAAACACTAACCTTCCTTCAAGGTTGACCGACTGGTTTCAAGAAATAAATTGGTTGGATTACCTATAACGGATGAAAAGTTGAGAAGAGAAACACTATTCCAAGTTATTAAAATAGTAGTGCTGAAAGTGTGATTTGATAGAATATTTTTGATGGGAAAACCACAAGACGATGAAATAATATAAAGTTTCACATCTTTAAGCCAACTAATGCCACATTGGGTCTAGTTACTACATAAGAAAGTAACAAAAATATGTAAATTAAAATAAATGCTACTATTTTTACAAAGTTGTTGATAATTTTGATATAAATGATAACTCAAAACTAGGAATGCATTATATGGCCTAAAGTTAAGAAATGCTTTAAAAAGTGTGTGCATATATACATTTGCATACAGATGTGTGTATAAAATTGTATGTCCTCGTGTTGCCATTAAAATTAGAAAATGTACAGATTATATAATAACATGTATATTTTCAACTTTCAGCCATATAGAATACAGAATTCCTGTAAATAATAATGCTTTCAACAATTTGGAATGGAGGATGTATAACTAAAGTGGTTAGTATGCAAAAGTGAAGAACAACAAACTTCAGAAGGGATTTTCTAATTGTAAATGAAAACTGGATTTGTATTTTGTGTGTTTACTGATTTGTGGGTTTTTTTTTTGTATGGATGAATAATTATGCATGAAAAATAAATTAAAGGAAGTGACATGTGCATGCATCATAGGGCTTGGTGAAATATTGTCAAGTATTATTTTCATTTAACCTTGCTTGGATCACAGCTGGGGCTTATAGATTTAGAGTGCTTGGCTGAATAACCACCTATTATGAAAAATTCATAGTTTCAAGCAAGATTTCAATCACTGCCACCTTTCTAAAGGTGAAAAATAAAAATCCCATGTTTATCCACATAGACGCCCTAAATGGTAACGTCTGTAACGTGATACCCACAGTAATTTTAGGAAAAGGAGGATAAAAGCTTATCTTTTGTATAACTCCTTAGAATTCCAAATATTTTGTTTTAATTTGATTTACTATCAACATTTCCTAATTGTTTAAGTTCAAAGGTCATTTTTGAATTCATAAGACCATCAAACCCTCCATACTATTCTTTTTTGTTTGTTTTTGTTTTTGAGACTTGCTCTGTTGCCCAGACTGGAGTACAGTGGCACGATCTTGGCTCACTGCAACCTCTGCCTCCTGGGTTCAAGCAATTCCCCTGCCTCAGCCTCCAGAGTAGCTGAGCTAACAGCCCGGCTAATTTTTTTGTATTTTTAGTAGAGAGGGGGTTTCACCGTGTTAGCCAGGATGGTCCCAATCTCCTGACCTCGTGACCCACTTGCCTCCCAAAGTCCTGGGATTACAGGTGTGAGCCACCATGCCCAGTTCCCCTTCATACGATTCTAAAGCCAAATGGACATATAGCTGATCTGTCCTGATATATATGTGTGTTTCAACTCACACCTTCACTATTCTAGTTTTCCTGTAAGGTGGGCATTATCTGAAGTTTAGTCCTATCTTTTCATTTCTATCTCTAGGTGTTGTGCTTTGGAGATTTACTCTCTCCGGTTGTGAGCACATCTCCATGTAGATACCTCTACAATCTGCCTCTCCAGCCCTGACTACTTGTCTCAACTTGAGTCCTACATTTCCAGCAGTCTCCTGCGTATAAGTAACTTGGTTGTTCCACGGTTAATACCAACACAAGTGTAAGTGTAAGTTCGTCTCAAGCAAGATGGAAGAAAGGTAGCAATCATGGAGTTCAAAGCCTTTTCTTTAAAGATAACAAAAAAGAAGCTATAGAAGTAAATTTACTTGACCAATCTCACAAGTAAATTGGCGGTGGAACAAGGATTAGAAATCATGTTGTCTGACTGCCAGTCAGTTCGGCATACATCCTTCTTCACCAAACTCCTCATTCCACGGCTAATTTCTGATTTCTCTCCTATATGATTGTTTCCAAAATTCTCTTCAATCATCCACACAAGATGTCAAAGGGTTATTTAAAAATTCGTCCTTATTTGCCCCAAAATTAGGTCATTCTGCTTTTTTCCCCCGTAGATTCTTCTTTGCAGCAACTTCTGTACTTTCCTCTTTTTCAAAAAATTATTTTAATCAAAACAATTCATATCCACTGTTTAAAATACAAAGGAGTTCAACAAGACTTATAACAAAAAATACTAGGCCATTTCCATATTTCTTTCCTGAATTCCATTCCAAGATATAGACATCTTCGGATCTTTTACCTGTCTTTGGAGATTCCCATCCATGCCTCTAAAAAGAAGGCATATGTTTTATTTTGTCTTTTTAAATTTTTTAGGTAATAGCGCTTTGCTTTCTTTCTTGGAAGATATTTCCCTAAAATGTTCACCTTCTTCTCTTCTTACCCTTTCCTGATCGTCTTAGTATAATTATGTCAGTTTTTGATTAAACATTCAGTATTTTCATCATAGTATTTATGTTGATATTATCCACACCTGAGGCACCTAAGTATGCTATGGTCACATATTCTTCCTCGTAATTTTTCTTCCTCAGGAATTGGTAATAACTTATGTATTTTTGCTTTTAAGTGTACTATGGAACTCTTATCATTTCATCTACAAATCCTTGGAGAGCACAGTAACTCCCTCCTTATCACACTAAACATCAGTTGATGTATCAATTCTGTTTCATTTTTAGAGACTTCCTTGCTGGAACCCTTCTATAGAACTTTGATCTAGATGGATCCTTTTCTAGAACTGCTGCCCAGCTGTTTTCTCGAGTTTTCCCTTCACTGTCATTGTGGGAGTTCTATAGATGCCTCTTCTTTTTACACTAACTCTTTGTATTCCAGGTTTCTAGCATCTTGGTAAACGTTGATTCTTTTTTTCTTTTCTGAGACAGAGTCTCACTCTGTCACCCAGGCTGGAGTGCAACGGCGCGATCTTGGCTCACTGCAACCTCTGCCTCCTGTGTTCAAGCAATTCTGCTGCCTCAACCTCCGAGCAGCTAGGATTACAGGCGTGCACCACAATGCCCAGTTAATTTTGGTATTTTTAGTAGAGGTGCATTTTCACCATGTTGGTCAGGCTGGTCTTGAACTCCTTACTTCACGTGATTCACTTGCCTTGGCCTCCCAAAGTGCTGGGATTACAGGCATGGGCCACCGTACCATGCCTATTCTTTGATTCTTAATAAGGATTATCTTCTTGTAATTTCTTGAGCAGAAGTGTATGAGAGGTATTTTTTTTAAGAGCTTGTGTATATGAGAAATTAAAAATGTTTGATTTTAACTTCTCATTTGATTGGTAGTTTGTCTGGGTTCAGAATTCTATGTTGAAAATTATATTTCACAAGATATTGAAGGCATGAAATTCAATCTTCTTTCTGCTCTAAAGGCCTGTTTTTCCTCTGTATCTCAATTCCCTGAAATTTTACAGTACTGTGCTTTGCCTTTTCATTCATTGTGTTAGATACTAATCCACCCTTTCAATGTGTGAATCCGGACGTTTCAATCCTAGATGTTTTTTTGGTTCTTTCTGCATAATTTACTTCCTTTCATTTTCTTCTTTGTCTTTTTCTAAGACTCTTATTTGAATGTTTGAACTTCAGTGACAAACCTCTTAAATTTTATCTAGTCTTACCTATTTTTCACTTTGTATTTTGGCTACACTTTCTGGAAGATTCTGTCATCTTTATTTTACCCATATTTTTATTTTCTAGGAGCATTTATTGTTTGAATGCTCCTCCTTCATTTTAGAATAATATTCTAAATATTCTAAATTATGGATATATTATATATTTTAATCTCTTTAAGGTAACTGATTATAGAGTTTCTTTGCCTTCTTCTAGTTTCTGCATTGCTTCAGGTCTTCTGTGTTGCTTATGCTCTTCGTTTGGCTTCTGTGTTTTGAGTTAGTGGTATGACTTTCTTCATTCTTAGCTGTTATTTGACATATAAGAGTAAAACCCTAGAAATATATTAGAAGGTTTGTATCCAGTTTCAGGGCTTGTTGACCAGTGTGCTTTTCTGTAGGATAATTAGACAGAAATGCAGTTGTTTTCTCAAAGACACCCTTTCCCCAAATGTCAAGAGTTTTTCCTTAAGCTAGAGGGGTTCCAAAGAGATGAACCCTCCAGCCTTC
The DNA here is from genome assembly GCF_001604975.1 of Cebus imitator. Taxonomy (NCBI): domain Eukaryota; kingdom Metazoa; phylum Chordata; class Mammalia; order Primates; family Cebidae; genus Cebus; species Cebus imitator. Next base: position 7,402,117 of record NW_016107355.1, read on the forward strand.
CTCTTGTGAGGGAAGCTGGTTGCTCATGTTATGGGAAAGCGAGAGAGTATAATATGGATCTCACTGTTAGTGTGTAGACCTTCATGCAGTGTCTTGACTGCATTTGGTGTCTCTAGGTTCAAAGTGTCTCCAGCGAGTAAAACCTCAACCACATTCTTCTGTTCAGTGGGGAAAATTTTGGACGTGATTTCTTCTCCTATAGAATTTTAGGAAATGCAAAGGTCTAAATGCCTTTGGAGAGTTGCAACCAATCTTCATGTTGTCTGCTTAATTACACGGCAGCCATCGGAGGAACACGATGTTTCTAACTTGTAGGCTTTCCCCGGATTCCAGGGCATGAAGTGACGAGTGTCTTGACTCAACTCTTGTACCCTGCAGACACTATTTTTCTTCTTCCTCTGGCCTTAGTTTTCTGCTGTATTTCTTCCCATTTTTTTCTTTGCATCTCAGTCTTTTTTGTTCCCATTTTTGTTTTTGCTTATGAAATTTTATGCATTTTAAAAATTCTTTTGTTGAATTTTTATGGGCTTGTAAGAAGTGAGAGTAAATCCCACATGATACACCAAAATTTAGTTCTTTTTTTTTTGAATTCAATTGCTATTAACTTATATCATAATTCAGTCATTTAATGCTAGGATAAATAAATCGTTTCCTAATTAATTTCCTCCTCTCAATTTTTTTCCTTGACTAAAATATCCTGTTAACTGCCACCTTAGAAACAACTCTAAGATATTACTCTAATTAGATCACCTACCTACTCAAAAGACTGCAGATACTTTTAATGCCTAAAAAAGTAAATTTCTGACTGATTCATGATCTACCCAGTTTTCTAGGCTTATCTTTTACCATGCTTCAATATGTATATTCTCCTTATACAAATGACTTTACTCATTGTCTCCGGAAAATATCTGCCTGTTTTCCCGCTAATCTTGACAAAGCCTATTCTTTTCATTTAATCTTACCCATTCTTCTCAACTCCTCCCAGAAGTCTTTTTGATCCCTCTAGTAGGAAAAAAAATATTTATGCCAGGTTTGCAGTCTGTTTTTTTCATTATAACATCTGTAACACTTAGTATTTGTACTTTTATCTTTCTCTTCTAGACTCTAAGTTGCATTGAAGGCCAATATCTTGTTATACCTCTTGTTGTATATGGATCAATTAATATTGAATACTGCTATGTGCTAGGACCTGTGCTAAAACTGCTTTAGGCTTTCCTTGGGTAAAGAAAAAGGCATAGAAGCAGTAGTTTTCAAAGACAGTGAAAGCTGAGAATGGGATCTCAGTGGCAACCTGGAATTCAGAAAGAGGACTCCAGTTCTGACAGGATGGAGATAAGCCAGCCTCATCTCAAGCCTTACAGGAAACAAAAGTAAAGACACAGTTCTATCCTAGGTATCCAAAATGGATGAAGAACAGGGAAATCATTTTCTTGATGGCCAATAGATAAGGGATTGGAGCAGGACTCATAGCAGGGATGAGTTGCTTAATGTCATCTTTTTCCCACCCCTTTTTCTCAGGCAAGGTTGGTCCGCAAGCTTCAGGAGCCAGTGACCCTGACTGCCAAGTGATTTGCCGGAGGGAGTTATGGTAAGTTAACACCTGGAATTGGGAAAGACTAGATTTCTCTAAACTTTCTGGAAGGCTTTGACTCCATGAAGTGCTCAGTATTACGCTCATCCCAGAATGAGTTCTACATTTTTCTTTTCATGGTTTTCAAGGGCAGATTTCACATGCTTAATAAAGTTACTCTGCTAACTATTAAGTTACATTTACATGATAAAGTTCTTCCCTATGTGTAGTCACAATAGTTCTTAATTTAGGCTAATTATAAAGATCTTTACATCTTTATGTTATTCAACATCATATTGACTGTAATTCTTAAAATACTCTTATGTGTTACAGAATTTCACCCTCCTGTAAGTAGTTGGAGTGTAGGAACCATGGTTACACATCTTTGAGACTCAATTACATTTAGCATATTAGCAATGCTAAGGTAAAGCATTGTGGGAAACTAACACTTTTTAAAATTTTTAAATTATACTTTAGGTTCTGGGGTACATGTGCAGATCATGCAGGATTGTTGCATAGGTACACACATGGCAATGTGGTTTGCTGCCTCTATCCCCCTGTCACCTACATCTGGCATTTCTTCCCATGTTATCCCTCTCCAACCTCCCCACCACCCCGCTTTCCCTCCCTTGGCCCCACCAGCTGACCCCAGTGTGTGATGTTCCCCTCCCTGTGCCCATGTGTTCTCACTGTTCAACACCCATCTATGAGTGAGAACATGCGGCATTTGATTTTCTGTTCTTGTGTCAGTTTGCTGAGAATGATGGTTTCCAGGTTCATCCATGTCCCTATAAGGACAGAAACTCATCATTTTTTATGGCTGCATAGTATTCCATGGTGAATATGTGCCACATTTTCCTTGTCCAGTCTATTGTCGATGGGCATTTGGGTTGGTTCTAGGTCTTTGCTATTGTAAACAGTGCCACAATGAACATATGTGTGCATGTGTCTTTATAATAGAATGATTTATATTCCTTTGGGTATATACCCAGTAATGAGATTGCTGAGTCAAATGGAATTTCTATATCTAGGTCCTTGAGGAAGCACCACACTGTCTTCCACAATGGTTGAACTAATTTACACTCCCACCAACAGTGTAAAAGTGTTCCTATTTCTCCACATCCTCTCCAGCATCTGTCTCCAGATTTTTTAATGATCGCCATTCTAACTGGCATGAGATGGTATCTCAATGAGATTTTGATTTGCATTTCTCTAATGACCAGTGATGATGAGCATTTTTTCATATGTTTGTTGGTCTCATACATGTCTTCTTTTGAAAGGTGTCTGTTCATATACTTCTCCCACTTTTGGATGGGTTTGTTTTTTTCTTATAAATCTGTTTTAGTTCTTTGTAGATTCTGAATATTAGCCCTTTGTCAGGTGGGTAGATTGCAACAATTTTTTCCCATTCTGTTGGTTGCTGGTTTGCTCTTATCATTGTTTCTTTTGCTGTACAGAAGCTCTGGAGTTTAATTAGGTCCCATTTGTCTATTTTGACTTTGTTGCCAGTACTTTTGGTGTTTAAGTCATGAAGTCCTTACCTATGCCTATGTCCTTAATGGCTTTGCCTAGGTTTTCTTCTAGAGTTTTTATGGTGTTAGGTCTTATGTTTAAGTTGTTAATCCATCTGGAGTTAATTTTAGTGTAAGGTGTCAGGAAGGGGTCCAGTTTCTGCTTTCTGCACACTGCTAGCCAGTTTTCCCAACACCATTTATTAAGCAGGGAATCCTTTCCTCATTGCTTGTTTGTGTCAGGTTTGTGAAAATCAGATGATTGTAGATGTGTGGTATTGCCTCCGGGGCCTGTGTTCTGTTCCATTGGTCTATATCTCTGTTTTGGTAACAGTACCTTGCTGTTTTGATTACCGTAGCCTTGCAGTATAGTTTGAGATAAGGTAGCATGATGCCTCCAGCTTTGTTCTTTTTGCTTAGGATTGTCTTGGCTATGTGGGCTCTCTTTTGGTTCCATATGAAATTTAAGGTGTTTTTTTCCAGTTGTGTGAAGAAGGTCATTGGTAGCATGATGGAGATAGCATTGAATCTATAAATTACTTTGGGTAGTATGGCCATTTTCACAATATTGATTTTTTCCTAACCATAAGCATGGAATATTTCTCCATCTGTTTGTGTCCTCCCTTATTTCCTTGAGCAGTGGTTTGTAGTTCTCCTTGAAGAGGTACTTTACATTCTTTGTTAGTTGTATTCCTAGATATTTTATTCTCTTTGTAGCAATTGTGAATGGGAGTTCACTCACGATTTGGCACTCTGTTAGTCCGTTATTGGTGTATAGAAATGCTTGTGATTTTTCCACATTGATTTTGTATCCTGAGACTTTGCTGAAGTTGCTCATCAGTTTCAGGAGATTTTGTGAGATGATAGAGTCTTCTAAATATACAATCATGTCCTCTGCAAATAGAGACAATGTGACTTCCTCTTTTCCTAATTGAATAACCTTTATATTTTTTTCTTTCCTAATTGCTCTGGCTAGAACTTCCAATGCTATATTGAACAGGAGTGATGAGAGAGGGCATCCTTGTCTCATGCCTGATTTAAAAGGGAATGCTTCCAGTTTTAACCCACTCGGTATGAATACTGGCTGTAATTTTGTCATAAATAGCTTTTATTGTTTTGAGATATGTTCCTTTGATATCTTGTTTATTGAGAATTTTTAGCATAAAGGGCTGTTGAATTTTGTTGAAGGCCTTCTCTGCATCTATTGAGATAATCATATGGTTTTTGACTTTGGTTCTGTTTATGTGGTGGATTATGTTTATAGACTTACATTTGTTGAACCAGCCTTGCATCCCTGGAATGAAGCCTACTTGATCATGATTGATAAGTTTTTTGTTGTGCTGTTGCAATTGGTTTGCTAGTATTTTATTGAAGATTTTTGCACCTATGTTCATCATGGATATTGACCTGAAGTTTTCTTTTTTGTTGAGTCTCTGCTGGGTTTTGGTATCAGGATGATGTTGGTCTTATAAAATGATTTGGGAAGGATTCCCTCTTTTTGTATTGTTTGGAATAGTTTCAGAAGGAATGAACCAGCTCCTCTTTGTACATCTGGTAGAATTCAGCTGTGAACCTGTCTGGACCTGGACTTTTATTGGTTGGTAGGCTTTTAATTTCTGCCTCAACTTTAGACCTTGTTATTGGTCTATTCAAGGTTTCAACTTCTTTCTGATTTGGGCTTGGGAGGGTGCAAGTGTCCAGGAATTTATCAGTTTCTTCCAGGTTTACGGGTTTAAGTGCATAAAGTCGTTTGTAGTAATCTCTGATTGTAGTTTGTATTTCTGTGTAGTCAGTGGTGATATCCCCTTTATCGTTTTTTATTGCATCTATTTGATTCTTCTCCTTTTTCTTTTTTATTAATCTGGCTAGCAGTCTGTCTATTTTGTTGATCTTTTCAAATGAGCTCCTGGATTTATTGATTTTTTGAAGGGTTTTTTGTGTTTCTGTCTCCTTCAGTTTTGCTCTGATCTTAGTTATTTCTTGTCTTCTGCTAGGTTTTGAGTTTTTCTGATCTTGCTCCTCTAGCTCTTTCAATTTTGATGATACAGCATCAATTTTAGATCTTTCCTCACTTCTCATGTGAGCATTTATTGCTATAAATTTTCCTCTAGACGCTGCTTTAAATGTGTCCCAGAGATTCTGGTACGTTGTGTCTTCGTTCTCATTGGTTTTGAAGAATATCTTTATCTCTGCCTTCATTTCGTTGTTTATCCAGTCGACATTCAGGAGCCAGTTGTTCCATTTTCATGAAGCTGTGCAGTTCTGTGTTAGTTTCTTAATTCTGAGTTCTAATTTGATTTCCCTGTGGTCTGAGAGACTGTTTGTTATGATTTCTGTACTTTTGCATTTCCGAAGGAGTGATTTACTTCCAATTATCTGGTCAATTTTAGAGTAAATGCCATGTGGTCCTGAGAAGAATGTATATTCTGTGGATTTGGGGTGGAGAGCTCTGTATATGTCTATTAGGTCTGCTTGGTCCAGATCTGAGTTTAAGTCCTGGATATCCTTGTTAATTTTCTGTCTTGTTGTTCTGTCTAATATTAACAGTGGAGTGTTAAAAGTCTCCCACTATTATTGTGTGGGAGTCTAAGTCTCTTTGTAGGTTGTTAAGAACTTGCTTTATGTACTTGGGTGCTCCTGTATTGGGTGCATATATATTTAAGATCGTTAGCTCTTCTTGATGCATTGATCCTTTTACTATTATGTAATGCCTTTTTTAGTCTCTTTTGATCATTGTTGGTTTAAAGTTCATTTTATCAGAGACTAGGATTGCACCTCCTGCTTTTTTTTTGCTCTCCATTTGCTTGGTAAATCTTCCCCCATCCCTTTATTTTGAGCCTATGTGTATCCCCGAATGTGAGATGGGTTTCCTGAATACAGCACACCTATGGGTTTTGACTTTTTATCCAATTTGCCAGTCTGTGTCTTTTGATTGAGGCATTTATTCCATTTACGTTTAAGGTTAATATTGTTATATGTGAATTTGATCCTGCCATTTTATGCTATCTGGATGTTTTGCCCATTAGTGTATGCGTTTTTTTCATTGTGTCGATGGTCTTTACCATTTGGTACATTTTTGGAGTGGCTGGTACTGGTTGTTACTTTCTATGTTTAGTGCTTCTTTCAAGAGCTCTTGTAAGGCTGGTGGTTATGAAATTTCCCAGCAATTGCTTGTCCATATAGGATTTTCTTTCTCTTTTGCTTATGAAGCTTAGTTTGGCTGGATATGAAATTCTAGGTTGAAAGTTCTTTTCTTTAAGGATGTTGAATATCGGCCCCCACTCTCCTCTGGCTCGTACGGTTTCTGCGGAGAGATCTGCTGTGAGTCTGATGAGCTTCCCTTTGTGGGTAACCCGACCTTTCTCTCTGGCTGCCCTTAACATTTTTTCCTTCATTTCAACCCTGGTGAATTTCATGATTATGTGCCTTGGGGTTGCTCTTCTTGACGAATATCTTTGTGGTGTTCTCTGTATTTCCTGGACTTGAATGGTGGCCTGACTTTCTAGGTTGGGGAAGTTCTCCTGGATAATATCCTGAAGAGTGTTTTCCAGCTTAGATTCATTCTCTCCATCACATTCAGGTACATGTATCAAACATGGATTAGATCTTTTCACATAATCTCATATTTCTCACAGGCTTTGTTCATTCCTTTTCACTCTTTTTTCTATGTTCTTGCCTTCTTGTTTTATTTCATTGAGTTGACTTCAATCTCTGATATCCTTTCTTCTGCTTGGTAGATTCGACTATTGAAACTTGTGTATGCTTCGCGAAGTTCTTGTGCTGTGTTTTTCAGCTCCATCAAGTGGTTTATATTCTTCTCTAAGCTGTTTATTCTAGTTAACATCTCATCTAACCTTTTTTCTAGGTCCTTAGTTTCTTTGCATTGGGTTAGCACATGTTTTTTTAGCACTGAGAAGTTTGTTATTACTCACCTTCTGAAGCCTGTTTCTGTCAATTCATCAGATTCATTCTCCATCCATCTTTGGTCCCTAACTGGTGAGGAGTTGTGTTCCTTTGGAGGAAGAGAGGAGTTCCGATTTTTGGTGTTTTCATCCTTTTTGCGCTGGTTTCTTCCCATTTTAGTGGCTTTACCTACCTGTGGTCTTTGTAGTTGGTGACTTTAGGATGGAGTCTCTGAGTGGACTTCCTTTTTGTTGATGATGAAGTTATCTCTTTCTGTTTCTTAGTTTTCCTTCTAACAGTCAAGCACCTCTGCTGCAGGACTACTGTAGGTCTACACCAGACCCTGCTTGCCTGGGGATCACCTGTCAGGGCTGCAGAACAGTAAGGGTTGCTGCTGGTTTCTTCTTCTGTTGTCTTCGTCCCAGAAGAGTACCTGCCAGATGTTGTCCTGAGCTCTCCTTTATGAGGTGTCTCTTTGGTTACACGTGGGTTGGGGAGCTGCTTGAGGAGACAGTGTCCCTTATAGGAGCTCAAGTGCTGTGCCGGGAGCTCTGTTGTTCCATACAGAGATATTGGGCAGGTACTTTTAAGTCTGCTGCAGTGGAACTCATAACCGCCTCTTTTTCAGGTGCTTTGTCCTAGGAAGGTCCACTTTATTTATAAGTTCCTGTCATGCTGCTGCCTTTTTTCATAGATGCCCTTCCCTACATGGAGTACTCTTGTCACAGTCTGCCAGCAGAGGTGTTGCTGAGCTGCCGCAGGCTCTGCTCTGCTGCTGTGTGAACTGTCTTGGTAGTGGTGGACTGCCTTGGTAGTGGGTGATGCTCTTCCCCCCACTGAGCTGGACCGTCTTGGGTCCAGCTGCGCTTGCTGTGAAACTCTCAATCCAGAGCATTTCAGATTGTTTGTTTTGTGGGGGTGGTACCCGCTGAGCCAGATTGACTGTCTCCCTGTCTCTGCCCTGTCCCTTTCAGTTGAATGGGCGGCTCTATCACCCAGGTGTTCCAGGCACCAGTTGAAACTGCTGCCCAGATTTGTGTGAGTTTCTGTGCACCGAGCTGGCACTGGCAGAAACTATCGTGTTGAACACTTGTGGTGCTTTTTGGCCCAGGATTCTCCTGGTCTGTGGGCAGTGAAAAGTTGTTTGGACATGTGGTGGGCACTCACCCTCTGCATTGTTCTTGCTGGGAACTGCACTCTGAAGTGGTGTGCAATGATGATTAAACTATTTCTTAATGAAATTAAACAAAAAGTTTATCAAAATAGATGAAAGTAAAATAAACAAAAAGACGTTTCACAGTTTTATGTAATTTATTATTTATGTTATATAGCTTATAATTTTTGAAAAATACATAAAACCTGTACAATTTTCAATATTTTTTAATATTTGTAAACCCAAGGAATAAAAATTGTAGCCAGCCTGGTGCAGTGACTCACGCCTGTAATCCCAGCACTTTGGGAGTTCAAGGCAGGCAGATCACTTGAGGTCAGTTCAAGACCAGTCTGGCCAACATGGTGAAACCCCATCTCTACTAAAAATACAAAAATTAGCTGGGTATGGTGGCATGCAGCTGCAATCCCAGTTACTTGGGAGGCTGAGGAAGGGGAATCACTTGAATCCAGGAGGCGGAGGTGGCAGTGAGCTGAGATCAGGCCACTGCACTCCAGCCTGGGCAACAGAGCCAGACTCCATCACAAATAAACAACCAAAAAATTGTAGTCATTCCTGGATTCTGATCCACTACAGTGCTGATCTCACAGTCAGCATGCATGCAATGAAGTAAGTACACTGTATATAATATCATCTCTAGATGGAATTGTTTAAAAATACAAGTCAACTACCATGTGTTAAGCACCTGCTAAATGTAAAACACTCTGAAATATCTGTTGGTTTAACTGTGTGTATGTATGTGGGAAGAAGGTGGGGTACGAGGGTGCATAGATTACTCTTCAGATGTTTTGTGAGCACTCATCATGTACTTGACCCTCTAATGGGTACTGAGGTGGTCAGAGCTTAGATAATAATGGAGAGAAAGACAAGCAAGAAAATTAAGTGCATCATGCTAGATGAAGATAAGTGCTATGGAGAAAAATAAAGGAGACAGGTACATATGAGACCAGAGTGGGAGCTGCAATTCCAATCTATGTGGTTATGAATGATTTATCAGAAGTTGGTATACAACCAAAATCTAACAAGGTGAAAGAGCCAGCCATGAGGCTGTCTGTGGAAAGCCATTTCAGCCAGAGTAGCCAAGTGCCAAGGCCCTGAGGCCAGAGCCTGGCCCAGATTCGTGGAACTGCAGCGTGGTCTACACGGCTGGGGTAGGAAGGAAATAACTGGAATTATTTTAAAGGCAAAAGGGAAGAGTAGATCATGTGGATTCTACAGACCGTTATAAAGACCTCGGCTTTCATTTTGGATAATATGAAAAGTCATCAGGGGTTTTAAGTGGCAGAATGACATAATATGACTCATTTTAAACAAGAAAAATAAGACGGGAGATGGGAGTTTTTTCTGGTTTGTTTATTTATTTATATTTTAGACAGGTCTCACTCTGTCACCCAGACTGGGGTGCAGTTGCACAATCATGGCTCATTGCAGCCTCAAACTCTTGGGGTCAAGCTATCCTCATGCCTCAGCCTCCTGAGTAGCTGGGACTACAGGTGTGCACCACTGTTCCTGGCCAAAATTTTTATGTTTTGTAGGGAAGAGATCCCATTATATTGCCCAGGCTGGTCTCAAACTGGCTTGGATCACCACCCAAAGTAGTGGAATTAAAAGCATGAGCCACCGCACCCAGCCTTGATTCACTTACAAATTTTAGATAGACCTAGAAGAAGAAAGTGTAAAAGCAGGAGGTGACCCTTTATCTTGATATTAATAACTCAGTTAAGAGTGGATATTGGATTGGACCAAGGTGGCAGGGATTAGTTAAGATATCGTTGGGTTTTATAATAGATGAAGGTCTGTCTTACAAGATTTGCAAATGAAATAGATGTGGGTGTGAAAGAGAGAAATTAAGAATAACTCTAGAATAACTCTTTTTTTGGCATCTATATATTTTATTTTACTTTATTAAATCTTACTAATATTCCTTAAGGGACAAACCGTCAGACAAGTAGGCTATAGTGAAGAAATCTTATTTTGGAGAGTTAAGAAACCACTATGATACTTCCAGGTATTATCTTCAGTGATGCTTCTTATCTTTATTCAGGGACTCCAGGTAATATTCAGCTCCTACAACTACCGCAAATGCAGCAAATCCCCATTTGAATCCTTTAAAGAATACATCAAAAAAGGTAATCTTTTTTGCAAAGCCACACATGTATCTCCAAGTTTCACTGCGGCCCCATGGATCCCTTAGCCCTTGTGCAGGCAGCCTGTTCTGGACAGTTTCTAATGGTGTCCCTTCTATCTTCCATTGCCTGTACTCTGGAAGTTCCATTTTACCATGTCCATGTTCATGTCCATGTCCATGGGCCATGTCTGTGTCTGAAGTGAATCTAAAAGCCTGATGAAGATCTACCACCACTTAACTCTAGGCTTTAGGGCCTGATAAACTGGAAGTATGGGGTTGCTGTCTACAGCAGTGAGGAAGGAAATAAATGCATCAAGGAGAAAAGTTAGGATTTTGGTTTTGAAGATTTTGTGTTGGTGAATAGACTTCCAAGTGGAATGCTGGGTAAGCAGTTGAGTATTGGAAACTGGAGTGGAGAAGAACAGTCTGAACTAGAGTCAAATGAAAATATAATACTTGGTAATTGTATATTTAAGGAATATTTACTATCAAAGACAAGATGATATCACCAAAGGAAAGAGAGTGCTTAGGGCAGAGAAACAGCCTTAGGTTTGAGGCTTTCCAATGTTAAGAGTTTGGGTAGAAAGATAAAGTAGCAAAAAATACTAAGAGGGAGACCAGAGTGGGGAAAGCAAAACCAGGAGAGTGTGGCATCCTGGAAGAAAGGAGTTTCCAGGCAGTGGATTCCACGTCAACTATGTCAAATGCTTTTGATAGGTGGTCTAATATTCATATAAAGTATTGTCCTTTGAATTTAACAATGGAGAGCTCACTGGTAATATTTTCATTAGTAAATTGCATGTGCAACCATGCATCCAATTCGTCAGTTTTAACTCTGCACGGGTCTCAAAAACATTGCCTTCTTTTCTTCTCCACTACTACACTCTGTTGTAAATCATAATAATTTCTCACCCATAGAATTCTACTTCTACTTCTACTCCCACCCACTTCCAATTCACTCTCCATTTAGCAACGTGATTCTCATAACAATGTAAGTTAAATGATTTTATTCATCTTTAAAAATCCTCTGAAGGCTTCCTATTGCACTTAGAATAAAATGCAGTTTCCTGGCCCTCACCAGAAATCCTTGGCTCATCTTACGCTCTGACCACACTGGCCTGCTTTTTGCCACTCAAACTTGCCAGGATTCTCTCTGTCATTGAGCCTTTGCATGCCCATTCCCTTTACCTGGACTGATCTTCCTTCTAGCCTTAGCGTGGCTGGATCCATCTTGACATTCAGCTGTCAACTTAAATGTCACCTCCTCAGAGATGCCTTCACATTCACCCAACTTCAACTAACCATCCATTTGTGGTCTAGACCTCACTTTTAAATTTCTGGCATAGCACTGATGATTCTGGGTGGCTTTTTATTAATGGATTTGATTGTGTGAGTGTGTGTGGTTTATTGATCTATTTTTGCTTGATAGGGGTGTCTGTCTCTATTGGAAGCCCAGAGAAGTAGGTTAAGTAAAACGCCCACATTTACAGGTTAGACAGCTGTTACTTTCACTTAGTCTCTAAGTTTTGATTTTTCGATCCAGCAGAAAATTTCCTCTCAAAATTGCTTCCTAGCGTAAGAGTATAATTAGTCTGAAAACTATTTGTCTTAATGAAAAACTGACACCAGTTAAGATAAAAAAAACTTGAGAGACATCTTCAACAAATTTATGTCTCTTTTGGTTAAAAAAAATCTCTCCTGACATATACTCAATATTGGCACAGTCACTATTTCTTCCATTAATTTATTTATTGGATTTATGAAGAGCTTTCTCCTCCACTAACTCAATTTAATTTTATTCAGCTTTGTGGCTGTCATAGTTCATATTTGTCTATGTGAAAGTATCAAATCTGGTCAGGTTTGATTGGGTAAGAGCATAATTCCCTGTTTTCCCTACTCATACAAATATTAATAACTGGAAGATAATGAAGAATTAATGTATTTCCAAACAATTCTGAACTCATATTCAAAGACATTTACATTCTAATTGATTAATGGTTCCAAACAGCAATGTCCCAAAGTGGATTTGGATTATAAACTTAAAGTATTTAGGCTGCTGATTTGCATTTTCTTCTTTTTCCTTTCTATTAAATCTGTTTATAATAGCAAGTGTCATTGCTACACATACCTGTGCACAAAAATCTACAAGGCAAAAATACAAGATTTGCTAATTGGTAACTTACTTCTTTTCTGTAGTTAAAAGTTATATTTTATATTTACTGATGGGAAGTGATGATATTTGATTTTGTGCTCTAAACAGATGAAGCAGAGGCAGCCAGGCAGCCCATTCTCAGCTCAGGTGCAAGTGAGCAGGGCTGAAACACCAGAAGTTCCCATTTACAGGTGAGAGGATGAGAAGAGATGAGAGAGCCAATGAAAAGGCAGAGGTCTGAGTAAGAATGAGGAGAGAGAGTGTACGGCAACTTTACAACAGGAAGCAAATGGCTGGAGCCATGGGCTCTGACAGTAGGTGCCAGTCGATGAGGGAGCCAACCCGCTCAGATATCATGGGTTAACATCACAAGGCCACTCTGCAGCAGAGGCCAGAGAGGATCCTGATATTCATGGGTTTCTAGTTCCCAGGGATGGTGGCTTCTCAGAAAACATGTCAGAATTTATGAAAGGATGGGTGTCTGATTAATGGAGAGATAGTGGTGATGCTTGGGAGCACTCCATTTCTGGGAGCAGGTGACATGGTCTTGAATGAGAAATGGTCCCTGCTGTCACGTATATCTCAAGTCAGCTGAACTTAGATCAATGCAATTACAGAAATATGGATAACCTACAAAGCCCACTGTACTCTAGCCCTGCCCACTCCCTGTTTACCCCCAACTTTTCGAGCTCATCTGCTACTTAAAGGTATAAGATGAAAGTTTATACTGCTTACAATAGATCACGGATTTATATAAAATAATTTCACATTGCTTATAATCAGGTGGTGCTTTATGTTACATACTGTTAAAGCATCAATTCTGGGGTTCTTACTCAAGAGTAATGGAATGTTTTCATAAAGAATATTTTAGTGTAGAACAGTAAAATTAACTAAATAACCATAACAGTTTGTTAATCAGTTTTTTAATTGTCTTAGTTTTTTTATTGTCTTAGTATTTTAATCGTTTTTTTATTCTTGTCTTAGTATTTTGCTACTTTAAAAATGTCCAGAGGGGAAAAAAAGGGAAAGTTATTTGCTATTAGGATATTAGGGTATTTAAATAGTAAGATCTGAGAGTTGCTAACCAGGGTGACAATATAACTTATCAAACAAACCAATTCCTTTTAAAAAGGGGGTGCTGCTAAAATCTCAATAAAAGAATTTTAAACTAGCCTCTCTTTTATAAAATGGAGTATATTCTTCTTACCCTTTTGTCTTTTGGTTTTCAGGTTATTTTTACAGAAATAATCAGTCCACAAATAGAAGATTTTTTTTCTTTCTTTTTTTTTTTTTGTAGAGAAGTGATTGATGGGCTTTAAAGTTTCAACCCAGTGATTGTATTCACAGACTGTCCAACCTAATGTCTAGATTTAATATGTCAGTTGAAATTTTTGTGGGAAGAAATTTGACATTACTATGAGCAATACAATTTTATAATTAATTATGGATTTTAAATATCCACATTCTACAAGTCCTCCTTTTGCTAAATAAAATTACGTTGGCTGTTGAAAGAAGGAAGGCAGGCAGGAAGGGAATATGGAAAGTAGTGAAAAACAAAGCATACAATAAAAATATTCAGGTACCTTTTAATGGTTTAAGCAGAAAGCATATAACATTTGGCTAAATTCAGAGGCTGTGTTTCCTCATGGTGAGACAGAAATCACTGTGTTTGCAGCGGGGATATCCCTAGTCTCTCAGTGAAGCGTAAAATGGTGTCTTGCTTTGCAGATGGTGGAAGCTTCCAGATATTTAACTCTAAGCCACTAGAGGGCAATAGAGTATTGGGAAGAAAACAGTCTTTAACAAAGAACATTCTCTTACTCATGTGCACCCCCCACTGCCCCCATTAGCCACTCACTGTTAAAAGAGAAGGACAGAAGGCATAGAGACAATCAAGATTGAAGAAAACACATTACAGCATGAATGGACATTTCATTTCAGTATTAAGGTGAGGGAAAAAAGGAAGGATTGTTTCAGCATGCCCCAAAATTGCATTGAAATGGGAATTCTTGAATTTTATAGAATGAATTATAGGGACTGAAACAAATTATTCAAATCAATAATTTTAAGAAGTTTTTTTTTTTTTTTCCTAATTTTTGGAAATGCTCAACTGTGCAAAATGAATTTCTGAAAATCTACAAAAAAATTGAGAAAATATAAATAAATAGTTAAGTAGTTTGCAATCACTGATTTCCAATCACATAGTTCCAATCTTTTGAATTGGTTCCTCTTGCACTTTTCACTGTAATAAGAGTCTAGGTATGGGATTCAGATAATGAAAGGATTTTTTTTTCCTTTTTTCCCTGATGAATAGTTCAAAGATTTAATTATTTAACTTTTGGTTGAACAAGTCATTAGCAACTGAGTTTCTACTGTTTTAAGTGATTTTGTTTTAATTCACCACTTAAAACAAGATGAAGTCATATATGTTAATAAAAATGCTTTCCTTTTTTCTTCCTAAGGAACCAGTCATTTTGTAACTGATATGTTATACTGTATCACTGTTAAAATTCAGAAATTTATCGGTTTCTAAATGTATATTTAGCATCAAGACTTGCATTTTTTAGTACAGCATATGTACATAAAGATGACTTATTTTGGGGGCTTACAAAGGAATCTGGTGAAAAGACTTGTATTGTTAGAAATAAATAGCAGCTCCTATCATTAGTATTTAAACCATTTCTATGTTTGCAGTTTTAATTCAGTCATTACTTAAAAATCAAGATACTGTGGGGCATTATTGAAAAAATGGGTTAGAAAATTTTTCCAGAATGTTTCAAATTTAAGAAGAAGCAAGAATAAAAAGGGATCTGACTCTGTGTGTTCCTTGCTTTAAGTCATAGCTGTATTCTTCAAAAGATGTCTGTCAATTGATTTTTTTATGAATGAAGTCATATTTTTTACTGACTTTAATGAAAATTTTAGAGATGCTTTATCTTTATTGTGTGTCAGTGACTCCAAACATTTAGCTTCAAGGATTTTCTGTCTGGCAAGTAAACAATCTAAAAACAGTCCATACACCAAAACAGTTACTATTTTAAAAAAAGAACCCTGTGGAAAATTACTTTCAAAGTAAAGAATCACTTGGCAATGTATAAAAATGAATCCTAACTTATCTCTCTGTAAAATGTAGGCTTTCAATCTCCATTTTCTGGAAATATTTTCTACCTCCTCCTTGTGTGTTTCAATCAAGGATCATGCTGGCTGAACAAATCTAAAGCATTACTCTACATCAACCAGAGTCTTAATTAAAAGAGCATGTACAATATTTTAATTCCCTTTTGAAAGAATACTTAAGAACTTTATTTTCCAAGAGCTCACTTATAATTTTATGAACAATTTCATAACTCTTTTCTATTAACATGGTGGAAAGTCTCTTGGAGGAAAATATTTCTTAGGCTGTCCATTCAGTGGCTGTCAGCTGGATTCAGTTATTTTTCCTCAGTAATTAGGAAACATTGTTGAAATAATTTTGCCAGGGAGGCAAAGCCATTTGTACATTACTACCTTTTCTGGGACCAAGGCATTAGTGGTTTGGAAAAGTAACTTTCAAAGTTAGTGTGCTTGTTTTTTACATTTCAAAAATAACAACCTATTTCCTGAAAAAAGCGAGGCAGAATCTTAAGGCTGTTACGCAAGACATAAATGTTTGAGGTCTAGTAATTCTAAAAACTTGTGCCCCCATCCCAAACGATTTGAAATATATGAGCAACTTAATATGACAAAGGAATTGAAATACACAAAATAATCTAATAATCAAGTCATGTTTATATTTGAATAACATTGCCTTAAATATATAGCTTCCACAATTTTCAAATGTCAACCTATGATTTTTAGAAAAATATAAGCAAAATATTATGAATTCAAAATTCCAGTGGGTAGTTCATATATGCTATATTCATATTAAAAGGGTCAGGTATTGAAAAGAGTCATCATAATATTAAAGCTGAGCCAATTTTAATCCATAAGTCTTCTTGCTCCCATTACATAGGTGGCTTCAAGGATGCTGATGATTATGATGATGTGTGTGTGTGTATGTGTGTGTGTGTATGTGTGTATGCATGTTGGAGGTCGAGTTCCCTATTAAATTAGTTTGGGGAAAGGTGAGTAATCATGTATCACTAGTCAGCTGTCATTTTTACATCATCAATATTATTTCTAAAGTAAAAAGACATATTGACTAATAAGATACAGTATTGTACTTATCCAATCAAAGGTTTAATTATTCTTCATCTTTGTGATGGGGGCTATAAACATTTTAATATATTCATATTAAACAAGAGTTTCAATTCATTTGGAAGCATACAATACATACAAGTTTAAAGAAAAGGCAAGATGGTAGAAATAATCATTCTATCTTTTGAACTAGGCATTACTTTAAGTGATTAGGAGTGATTACTTCCTTAATTACTTCTATTTCTATGAGGTGCTGATAACTTGCTTATTTTACAAATGAGGAAATGGAGGAGCAGAGAGACTTATTAAATTATCCAAGGCAACACAGCCAGCTAGTAAAGTCCGAAGTCAAACCTAGGCACTGGCCCCAGAACTTATGCACTTAGTCACAGCACCACGGTGACTTTTCTTGCACAATTAAATTCCCGAAGGGGTAGTACTGACATCAACAATTCATGTTGCCTTCAATTCACACCCATCTCTCTGCCCATACTTTAATTGATATTTTAAGATTGCTTATGATTCTTTTTCACTGAACCCAATAAAACAATTCTGACGTTTCTTATGTTTACCCATTTTAAGAAGGACCTTATATTATCTGGCATTTTGAATAGATGGATAACAAACACAATTTTTCTATAGTTTATAAAAAAGAAGGAAAAACTTTTTAGCATTTACTGACTAAAACATACTTAAGAAAACCATATTATGTCCATCCACTCATTTATCAAAAAGAAAGGTAGACTTCTTTTGATTATTAAAGTCACTGACTGTCTTATGATTACATGATATGAAGTTTTTCATTGCTTAATCAAATTTTATGGATATCAAAGATCAACATGATGAAAATCATTCATTCAAAAACCTCCATCAACAGTACAAAACATTATTTGGTATACTTACAGAGAAGAAAATTTTGGCGTAGTTATTTGTTAGCATATATTGATTTTACCTAAGCCAAATTAGTAATTGTCAATTTACTTTTGTTTTAAATGCATAACTGGATGAAAATATAGGATTAGTATAAACATTTTTAAGTCAGTAAGTAAATCAAAGGGTAAGATTTTTTTTCTTATTTTGTTCCATTAATATGTTACATATAATTAAATGTTTGGAAGACATTTTTTCTTATGAGTTATTTTTATTTCTCAAAAAGACAGGATTTTTTTTTCTTTTTCTTTTTCTTTTTTTTTTTTTGGCTGTTCAGAAGCTCAGAGATATATTTGTGTTACAGCCATAAAAATATATATAGGCATTGCAACAGTTGCTTTCACCTGTTCTCTGTCCTGGCCTTCTGCTGTTTTATTTTGTGTGTCTCTTGATTTAATTCTTCTTCTTTCTTAAAAAAAGTATAATTTCCAAGCTTTATCAGATGGATATACAGTCAGAGTGCAAATGATGAAGCAACACACAGCTCCATCCACCGATTTTTGAAACTCTAGCTAGCGTTCAGGATCTCATTAAGGCTTAAAGGTTGGGGAGGACATAACCCTTCAGGTGATGCAAAACACGATTTCTTTTTTTTTCATTTTCTTTAGCTCTCAGAGCCTCTTGATATCACAGGTCATCAAGAGGTTTCATAGTTATGAAATCCTTTACTTCTTAAATATTTTAATTATCAACAGTGGCAGCAGAGAGAGGAGTAGGAAATGGGCCTCAAAGTCTTATGTTTTTCATGGAGATCTGTCTGTTAAGAATATCTCTTCAACCTCAGAACTCCCTTGATGATTTTTGCTAGGAAAATAAAATCATAACGTCTATATTATGACTCATTTTCCATTGCTAACCTTGGAGACTCTAGATGTCATTGCAATGACATGTCCTGCAACACCCACGCCACCTCTATATCTTTTCATTTGACTGCTTTTCCAGGTGCTGAGACCAAGACTTTGCAAAAACTGAACGATGTGCTGATGGAACCAGCTACCACGACCCATCATCATGGCACCGATATTCATGTAGGCAATAGTCTTCTCTTTTCCCATATCCCCGTAGTTTAAATATTTAATAACATATTTATTGAGCTTCTATTATAATTATTATTACATGCCAGACACTGATATCTTTAGTGGCTTATTCTTACTGTTCCATTATAATTGTGTATAACTCACACATACCTACACTTGGTGTCCTTGTACTTATGGCACTTACATTGAAGGGGGAGACAACATTGGCAGATAAATAACTGATGCAATCCTGGTTTTGAAAAGTTACAAGTGCAATAGTAGAGAATAATTGGAAGGGTGAGATAGGTAATCCAGGAAGGTTTCTACGATGATTTAGTGAGCACATTCAATCTCAAAAGCTGCCCAATGCACATATTTCTACTTTATTATTATTTGTTGGCATAACTGTTCTTAAATCAATTCAAACTTTTATGAAAGTAGCAAGATAGAAATAATAAGTAGCAGAAATTGCTAGCTAGCAAACTAGTAATATAGGTATAAATGAGTGTGCAGTTTGGGACCATAAAAAGAAACATCATTGGTAAACTAGTTTCTACTTCAGTGTAGATAATTTCAATTATGTGACCAGCAGGTGTCTTATATTAAAGTCCTGCAAATCTTATATCCAGGGTGTTTACTCATCATAAATCTTCTGGGGTTTCACTGATCTATATAAAGAGAATGGAATTGAGCTAAGCTATAGAATGTTGCAAGAGGGAATTTGTGCAAGTTTATTCCAAATTCTGAAAAATATGCCTTGAACAATGTTAAGATTTCTGATGATGAACATATATTGAATGAGCTTTAGGATCATTAGGCTGAGAAAACACTGGATTACTGTTGTTACAGCACAGTGATTTACCAGCTTTCTTCATGCTCAATTAGAAGTTTCTAGAGCACAGAAGTTATCAAGTCTTTCACAGATGCTGAAAAGGAGACCAAAGAACACAGAGTCAAACTCCTATCATGTTTGGCTAAGTCATTAATTTTAACTGCATTGCAATCTGAGGTCTGTTGTAAAAAGACTGAAGAAGTCAGAGAGAAGCAGTAAAATAGTAGGTACTAGTTAGGAAGTAGGATTCCAATGACACACTGGAGGCCAACTGCAATGAATATAATTTAAGAAGTCTTGGTCTGGTGCAGTGGCTCCTGCCTGTAATCCCAGCACTTTGGGAAGCCGAGGCAGGCTGATCACCTGAGGTTGGGAGTTTGAGACCAGCCTAGCCAACATGGAGAAACCCTGTCTGTACTAAAAATACAAAATTAGCCAGGCATGATGGTGTATGCCTGTAATCCCAGGTACTTGGGAGGCAGAGGCAGGAGAACCACTTGAACCCGGGAGACGGAGCTTGGGTGAGCCGAGATCCTGCCATTGTGCTCCAGCCTGGGCAACGAGAGCGAAACTCCACCTAAAAATAAAAATAAATTCTTGCTACTTTTGGAAAAAGTATCACAGAAGCAAAAAACACAACCAATATTTTTCAGAAGTATAATATGCATAATGAACAGTATTGGATAATAAAATAACTAACCTCCTGCAGATTTAACAACATGCATGCTTCAATTATGCTGCATTGTAAAAAAGAGTTTCCAGTGATAATGTTAGGACTCAAAGACTGTATTAATTGTCAAAGAAATTATTTTTATAGAGCAATATCTTTATTCAAAAGAAGCTAAAAATACTTTCTTATTTACATTAATGAAAGTCTGTGAAAGTAGAAGGCAAAAAGCATGCCATTAATTTCAGTTCATATTCCTTTATATTTTACTCTTCTGCTCTCTGACTACCAGTCTTTAATCTCCTTTTTACCTAAACGTTCAAGGTTCTTACTGGAATATCTGAAAAACAGCTTATTTACAAACATGATTTTAAGAATTGTAATATTCTATAAGATATAGCTTTACAAATGGAATAAAAAAAAACATAAGGAGTGATATCACTGTGATTTATATAAATAAATGGATAAAATAATAATTTATAATACTTTCTGGATTGATAGGAAAAAAAAAGAATGGGGTAAATTATTCACTTTTTATCCACCCAAACACATATCCTAATGAGTTAACATAACCACAAAGCAAGACTGGTTATACGGAAAATTATGAAATAAGTAAAATATATGGGCATTTTTTCCAATTAGTTTTTTATTGCTGTAACACAAGAGCAAAAAGCAACACAAATTTATTCTCATACTTTCTAAGGGTGAGGAACCTGGGAATGGGTTAACTGAATCCTCTGTTCAGGGTCTTTCACAAAGCTGTGATCAAATGTTGGCCAGTGTTGGAGTCTCATCTGAAGGCTTGACTGGGGACAAATTAATTTTCAAGCTTACTATCATGGTTGCTGATAGGATTTAGTTTCCCAAAGATTGTGAGACTGAAGGCCTGAGTCCTTGATGGCTGTTGGCTGGATACCACCTTTTGTTCCATGTGATGTGTGAACATGTAACTTACCTCATCAAACTAGTAAGAGAGAGCAAGCCTGTTAGCAAGGCAGAAGTCACTATCATATATAACCAATCACAGAAATGCTATCCCACCATCTTTGCCATATGCTGTTAAGAAGCAAGTCACTGGTCCCATCCAGATTCAGGTGGAGGAGATTTTGTAAGGGCATAAATATCAGGAGATAAAGGGAAGTTTTGGGGTACATGTTGGAAGCTGCCTGCTAAATTCTCCAAGTTCATGTCTTTCACTTTCCACTTTTATATTTCTTAATTTATTCAGAGGCAAAATATTTATTAGGAACAAAATGAAACAACTGGCCATGTAATTCCCATGAAGAAATAAATAATGCTATTTTGTCTGCTGTTACAAAATATATATATAGTTTGCTTCATTCTACAGAGACAGGAAATTGAAAATTCATGCAGTGAAGAAAAGCACAGAAAATAGAAAGTAGAATAAATTGTCAACATGGTGTGGAAGAAAAATGGATCATATATTATTCAGCACACAGGGTTTCATGCAGGTGTTACTGCTGCCCTGAGATTTTGGGTTTGATTATCTAAGTTTTAAAGCAATAAGACAAAATAGTTGTTTATATAGTTCTCCATTCCTTTGAATATAATGTATAACATTTCTTAAGGGAAGCAAAATCTTTCCTGGAACTTATTCTAAAATAATGTGTTTTTGTTTTGTTTTGTTTTAATGGGACTTTATATAAAGCAAACCTAGAAAAGTCATCTAATTTTTTTTTTTTAAGAAACAGGGTCTTACTCTTGTGGCACAGGCTAGAGTACAGTGGCATGATTGTAGCTCAATTTAGCTGAGACTACAGGAGCATACCTCCAAGCTTGGCTAATTAAAAAAAAATCTTTTTAGTGACAGGGTCCCATTATGTTGCCCAGGCTGGTTTTGAACTCCTGGACGTAAGTGATGCTGCTACCTCAGCCTCTCGAGTAGCTGAGATTATGGGTGTGAGCCAGCACTCTTGGCCTAAAATTTCTTAGCAAATACATATATTGGTTCTGATAGGTAATTCTTGGTATTGTTTCTTGATGAAATTGAAAGCCTACATTAACACACAACTTCAGAGGGAGTAATTCTGTAGAGGACAAAATAATAGGACCCAGTTGAGCAACTTTCTTAAGGCTCAGTTTGATCCCTGAAAATAATTGAGTCTATGTAGATTCTAAGTTTTCTGAGTAACCTCAATACGTATTACTTTTCTTAATTGGCTCTTCATAACATTTCTAGCTGTGGGCAGTTGGATATTTTACCCTCTGACCTGGGTGTGTTATACAGATCTCCAGTGTGACAGTTAAGAGCGAATTCACTTGCTTTAGGGATCGCGTGAAGATGGTAGACTTGGCATTCTTTGAACAAAGTATGAAGGAATAACATTATATCTTAATTTGTTTTCCACAATAGGAGATGCCTATGAAGGCAGTGAATAAACTAAAGAAATCAATCTGCAATAGTGAAACTTTAGAGTGATAACACGTGACCGACATCTGTTATTTTATGGCTGTATATGGAAGTAAATGAGGAATCTGATACCTTCCAGGCCGTAAAATCTCATCCTGAAGTCTTTTCTGCACATAAAGATTCCTTTATTTGAGGATTATTTAACCAAATAAACTACTTTCTAATCTATTATTATTTGTGGCTATAGAGGCAATGTAGGGAATGAAAAAAGAAATAAAGCAGAATTTTCATCTTAGACACTAAAAATAGTAACAGTAAGAGACTAGGAGAAGAATTATTGCAGCTAGTATTTCAGTGTATATACCATAAGTGAAATAAAAGTTAACATAATCAATAAGTATTTTCATCTTTACTTCTGTTCTTTTGGTTAATACATACTCAAGGTAGAAAGGTCAAAATCTATCATGTATTCCAGAACGACCATGTGCAAGAAGAAGTACTCAGCTGCTAAATCCAGGATCGAAAAGAAAGAAAGAAATCTTTGCTATGGTTAAAAAACCAGTTGGTAGTGACCAGAATAGTGGTACCCATGCTTTGCAAAATGCCTATATATTACCCTACTAATGATGTGCCAATAGGGCTGTTGAGCCACGGCAAAACAAAACAAAACAAAACAAAACAAAACAAAAAACACACACACACACAAACAAAAGAAAAACAAACAAAAAAAAAAACCAAACAAAAAAACTTCCAGTCAGCACGTGAGCCATCATCTCTCCCGGGACCATTCTGCTCGTCTTCACTGAGTGCCATGGAGACAAACAGGTGGTTTTCCTGAAGCAGTTGAGCAGTGTTTTGCTGCTTGCTTTTGACTGAACCTTGAATCCTCAATCAAGTTCCTCTGTGTAGAACACTGCAGAAATTGTCATCACCACCACCACAAAAACTGGGATCAGCAATGTGGAAATCTCAAAACATCTTACTGAGGTTTACTTCAGGGAGAAGCAGCTGTGATGAAACAGATGGCGAAGTCTTTGGCACAAAGAAAGAAATATGAGATTACCGAGCAGGGCAAGGCTGACCAGGCAGCTGTGAACCCGCAAATTTTACCAAAAATCAAAGCTATTCATCAGCTCTAGGGATACCTGCAATCTGTTTGCCCTCAAAGATGATGAAGTTTATCCTTACAAATTGGTATTGTAAATTTCTAACCAAGAACATAATTAAATAACTGATACATTAAAAAACCAACCAAACAAAAATAAACATATTGTCAGCGTCACAGATTTTACCAACAAACTTTTGCTGAGCATATTTTATATGTAAAGAACAACTAATAAGCCCTGGAACACCTTGTTACTTAATTATGTAGAATTCAGTTGGGAAATCCAGCTATTAATAATATATGTTAGACATTTATGATATACTACATTAAATATCTGTGCATAGTATATATTAGTAAATAACACATGTGAAATGACTTATAAGTGCTATTGAGTGTGATAATCAGAATGAAATGAAGTAAACGTTACCAGGGTCTCATTAATTCTCTGAAAAGTTGTCTAGACACAATGTGTATTACAAATGGGCCATTAAAATTACTGGGAAACAGCTACTCAGGAGGCTGAGGCAGGAGAGTTGCCTGAATCCAAGAGGCGGAGGTTGCAGTGAGCTGAGATTGTACCATTGCCCTCCAGCCTGGGTAACAAGAGCAAAACTCCATCTCAAAAAAAAAAAAAAAAAATTACCGGGAAAGTAAGAGTAGAGTTCGGAAGAAACAGAATTCATCTGCCTGATTCTCTACAACCTAAAGTTATGGGGTATTACTGGAGTGACAGTTTTAGTTAAATGAATGGCACTACAATATCAGGTGGTTTAAAAATCATCCTTCCATTATTAAGAGCCACTTGTAATACTACAAGAGTTTGCCTTTTGTAAGAAGAAGGACATTACTGCTCTAAAAACAACATATATTCCATTGTGCTATGAATCGTGAGTATGCAAGTAGAAAAAGCATAGCACATCAAGGCTGAAGAAGGAGCTGATCCTTTATAGCTTAGTGATATTTTTGCTACACTGTTTGGATTTTGAAATAAAGATATATGGCTAAAGGAATACGTTGTGTAGCAGCTTTTATTGACAGAATGAGAATTGATTGACTGCATACCATGCAGTCAAATAATGTACAGTTGTATATACAAACGATATATAATGTTTCTTGATTTTGAGGAGCTTTTATTTGGCCTGGGAACGTAAATACAAACAAAAGAAACCATATAAACTACACACAGTGGGATAGACAGTGGGAATATTTCTAGTCGTTCATGACGAATAACACAAGGACATTGCTGGTTATCCAGAAGCCAGGGCGAGGAAAACTCAGCAAAGCATCGAAATTAGGCCCTTATGCCACCAAATTATTTAAAAATACATTGACTGCTTACTGTTTCATTGCGTGGGCAAAAAGAAGCTTCTGCTATCATATTTTGAATGAAATAACATTAATTTAATGTTTACATAGTACTTTAACTTTCATAGAGAACTTTAATATTTGATCTTACTTGATTCTCACAGCAGTCTTCAAAGTAGACATACTTTTTTATTATCATCTATTTAAAAATGAAATAAGTAATGAAAGTAAAAATCGAATAAGGTATTTACAAATTCCTTTCTTCTTTAGATAAGTAATATTTTTTGTTTCTTTATTTTGGAAAGAAAATGTGACTACATTTGTCATTTCAAGAAAGTTGTGAAGATAGGAAATTATTTTTTGTTTGGTTGTTCCCCAAGGTATATTTTTCTTTCCCATCGAACTTTTGGCTTATCAGGATATGTCAAGTTGATCCTACTTGACGGAAGGTGTTGATGAGTAAGCCTTCATCACCTCATTAGTTTATAGTCAAATGTGGTTTACAGGGGAGGAAAGTAGCCACTGTCTCCCCACCTGTCAGGATAAGAGAGAATAAAAAGTTACAGCTGTATGCCTGATGTAATTCTGGCTCCAATGGGGAGAATAAAAATAAATGTTCTCATTTTAAATTGCCTCAGGAAAGAGCCCCGAACATTATTAACCTGGCGTAATGTTTTCAGGCAGTCATTACGATAAAACTCGGGTCCCTGAAAAGCCTGATACGGTAGCCCATGTTGGTTTCTCATGGAAATAGTGTCAAATCATATACCTTCAAGATTGCCTCAATATATTTTAATAATTAAACACTGCTATTGATTTAATAAACAGACAAAAAGTATTCATTCATGAGCAAAAGCAATTAATTTCATATGTAAAAGCTAGTTAAGCAACAATTAAAAGAAATGCAATATTTTAGTAACCACTCTATACCTTTTCAGTCTTGTAGATAAAGGGAGAAATGATATATATTTGGGATTATTGTAAAGATATATGATGCAACAGTGGGAAGAAGCAAATAAGCAGGAAACACTAAGGTATATCAGGGTTTATGCTGGAGTGTATTGAATATATTGGATTATTAATAGCTTCCTGAGATTATGGATAGCACACATGACTCTAAAAGAAAATAAATATTTCATATGGGGTGAAGCAAAATATCAACAAGAAGGAAGTTTTATCATGTTTCTAACAAATCCCACCCTTCTTTATGCTAATTGTTTTGTTAGTGAAGGTGACACTGTATACTTGATTTCAGTAAAGTTGGGTACCATGTCTATGTTGTTTTTATTATTTTGTGGAATTTTTTAACTTTCAATTTATATTTTGCTTTTGAGTAAGTAAAACTTTTTTTTTTTTTTTTTTTTTTCTTGAGACGGAGTTTCGCTCTTGTCACCCAGGCTGGAGTGCAATGGCACGATCTCGGCTTACCGCAACCTCCACCTCCTCGGTTCAGGCAATTCTCCTGCCTCAGCCTCCTGAGTAGCTGGGATTACAGGCATGCGCCACCATGCCCAGCTAATTTTTTGTATTTTTAGTAGAGACAGGGTTTCACCATGTTGACCAGGATGGCCTCGATCTCTTGACCTCATGATCCACCCGCCTCGGCCTCCCAAAGTGTAAAACTCTTTTACTTTGCCAATCAGCCTTGGAGATAGTCATAGATATGGTTTTCAATCATTCAAGAAAATACTTCATTTGCTTATTTGTACTTAGAATCCATTCTGTTTTCCGAATATTTGCCCTTTTGAATTTCATCAGATTGTGTGCTGTTAGATAGCCCTTACCTGATCCATGGAGCTTTGGGGTTTTATTAGAGATTCTTTGGGATACTTAGGAAGTAATTTAATGTCTTTAAATTCAAATTGCAGATTCTGATACTTGTCTCGCAGTCACAATGGGAAAACAATGAGAAAAATAGCCACCCGACCTTTGTTACCATGGCGGAAAGTGAAGGCAAGAGGAATCGTACTATAAATATGCAGTTTCTCCTTCCTTCTACCTAGATGTCATAAAATATTAAAGCTACTTGTTGCTGATTATGAACACCATATAGAAGTCATTGGTGAGATTTAATGAAATAACACTATAAACTGAGCAAAAATATTAATACAGACAGGATTAAATCGTTGGAAATTATATGTCTCATAAAAGAAAGGAAATTTTCCCTGGAGTTTTATTTTTTTATTTATTTTTATTTTTATTTATTTTATATTTTTTTAATCCTTGAAGAATCACCACACTGTCTTCCACTTTCTGGTGTTTTAAAACTGCTTAAGACAGTATAATTCAGTGACAAAGGCCTAGTAGCCTTCAGGAAGAAGGAGAAGCTAGTGAATTAGTTTTGATAATTATCCCAAAGGTCAGATAGACTTCAGCCTTTGATATATGTAGCACAATCTAAAAATAACTGATTTAATTGCTCAACAGTTGTCTGCTCATTAGGCCTTAACCTTAACAATGCATTGATGAATGACATCCAAAGCTTTAGTCCTCCAAATCTGTGCACTTGAAAATCCTCTTCTCATGCTCATCTTAATGCTGATTTCAAAGGATGCTACCTGCCAATGGGGAAGACTCTTGAAGCTAGAATAGAGGAGTGTAGTTTCAAAACTTGTTAAAAGCTGCCAAATCTGTGTCTTGCATGAAGGTCAAGTTTTCCATAGACCAAAGGTAATTCAGTACTGACTGTAGTCCAACTTCCCTTCAGGCAAAAACTGCCATTTGAGCTGCTTTGGTTTAAAACAGGATGTCAGGCTAATTTTACCTTTTTGTTTTCTTGCGCAACTTACTTGTCCAGCTCAGCAATCTGATGCTCCTATTTCTGCATGAGACTGCATTTTAGAGTGAGGAAACCATGGTCTTATCAAAAGGGCAAAACACTTACTTAGAAACATGGGAAAAGTCATTCTAATCTAGTTGTTCTTCAGTATCTCTTGCCTCCTCCATAGAAACAGAAATTTTATCAAGGCATGCGGCCTTCAAAACAAAAACTATATTTTCCATTCTCCCTTACTGCTAGGTGAGGGCTGGTGAGTGGGTTCTAGCCAATGGGGTATAAATGGAAGTGTTCTGCGCAGTTTCTAGAAGTATCCCCTCAGAAACAGCTGGTGCACTTGTTTGCCCTTCAGTCTTTGTCTTTCCGTCCTGTGGTTTGTCACATAGATGTGATGACTGGATTTCCATCTTGGATAATGATAGTGAGGGCTTCATCCTAGAAATAACAGAAGAAAAAGCTGTAACCAGTCCCAGCGTCTGAAGACTTTTCAGAGCTCCTTTGTCAGTTTTCTAGGACTACAAAGGGCATTGCAGGCTGTTTTGCATGCCCTGAAACTGAAAATCCAGAGGGAAACTAAACTTCTAACTTGTTTATTTTTATTTATTTATTTTAAAATTTTATTTTAGGTTTGGGGGTACATGTGAAGGTCACATAGATGAATTTTGTCCCAGGCATTGGTTGTACAGGTTATTTCGTCAACCAAGTATTACTCTGCAATTCCTCCATCTTCTCCTAAACTTTGGAGCATTCTCTAGAAATCAAGAAGAAGGAACAAATATAGCTCCCACCTTCTTCAAGAGTTTTTTTTTTTTTTTTTTTGGTGCAATCTTGGCTCACTGCAACCTTCGACTCCCTGGTTCAAACGATCCTCCTTCCTCAGCCTCCCGAGTAGCTGGGATATAGGCAAGCACCACTATGTCCAGCTAATTTTGTCCTTTTTTTAGTAGAGACAGGGTTTCACGATTTGGCCAGGATAGTCTCCATCTCCTGACCTCATGATCTGCCTGCCTCGGCCTCCCAAAATGCTGGGATTACAGGTGTGAGTCATCGTGCCAGGCCAAGGTATTTTTGACTTTAAAACTCTGTAGAAATGTGTGGGAATGCTTTGAGTTTTTAATAACCTTTTATTGCTGTGATCTACAAACACCAACTAAATGTTAACCAGGATGTGATGATATCATAATGGATCATGTTCCCAATATTACTTAATGATGGTATTTATCAGATAATTTTACCTAGAGTGTATCTATATATTAACATGTAGTTGATAATTAATAATAAGCTGTTTATATCAACCTTATTTTTCAAAACCATAGATCATTGTTACAATCTCGTGACATTGACATTTTGCAGACTTGTTTACCACTTGGTAATAAACCACCAGAGGATCATGTTATGTGGGTGGTTGATGACAAAGAAAATTCAGTTGGTTTCTTAAGAGAATTCCTGCTTTTGGCCACAATATCATCTCATCATTAATGAGATGCACTATTCAACTTGTACATGCTTCACTGACTGTATTGCTTTAGGCATGAATTCAATTTTTAATAGATAGCATAATTTACGAGTCATGTTACCCTGCTGTGATTTTTGACAACTGTTAAGTCAGCGAAACAAAGCGACCAAAAATGATTGTATATGAATTTCAGAGCATATTTAGAGGGAGAAAGTTAAATTGTCAGTTTCCTTATCTATTTCCCTTTTGATAAAATGTTTTTTTGACAAACTATACATCACATGGCCTCCTAAATAGGACTTCCACAATTTTTAACAGCTCTTGTATCTTGGATCTCTTAATGTGAGAAGGACTTGATATGAGTAGTCACAAGTCTTGAAAACGAATGGAACTAGGTTAACATTTTCTGAATATCTTACATAAGAAACATGAAATTCTTTTCATATTTAAGCCAGTCATCTTTTATATTAAAGTACTTTCATATTAAATTAATTATGTTCTGTAACATGCTTTTGAACTTATGACTCTATCAATCAACATGAGACCATTGAACTTGCAATAGAGTGAAATATTTTTCTAAAACAATTTCCATACCACATCTGTTCTTAAAAAAGCAGCCTTATATAGTCAAGATACATTGATA
This sequence comes from Cebus imitator, assembly GCF_001604975.1. Taxonomy (NCBI): domain Eukaryota; kingdom Metazoa; phylum Chordata; class Mammalia; order Primates; family Cebidae; genus Cebus; species Cebus imitator. The sequence goes on from NW_016107355.1 coordinate 7,431,829, forward strand.
TAAAAGATCAAAAAGGAAACATTCAAAAGTCTAAACAAAGAAAAATTCAATTGAAGCAAAATCGTAGCACATAAATGCAATCTTGCTATATGCAGAGTTTCTCTAGCCCATGTTTATGGAATCAAGTGAGGCTTGACTGCCTTTGACTACGAATTGTCTAATTTAGTAAACTTTATGTTTTTAGTGTAATAAAAAGGAGCTGAAGAAATATATATATTGTAATGATTTGGTTGCTGTGCTTGGTTAGCCCCCAACAATATTCTTTCAGTTAATCTAAATAAAATGAGTAACGGGAAGTCTGGGAGTCTCTTAATCATAGCTAAAACTCACCAACACTTTCTAGACCCTGAATCATTTTATAATTGTATTCTTTATGAAATTTCATAATGACTTTTTGTTGTATATCAATCACGATAAATTTTCATTTAGACTAAGTGTAAATTATTAGGATCTACATATCATTGTCAAGGAGGAAGACATTAGATTTGATATTTAATGGGTTACTGTGTGATTCCAAAATTAAACATTAAACATTTTCTTATATGTAGATGTTGTCATTGATTCATAATAGTTTTGATGTTTTAAAAATGAACTTTTGTGGACCCAGCCTGTGATGTCGGGAGGGGGCAGTATTTCTGTGTCTAGGTCTTCATTTGTATAAATGGAGATAATTATTCATTGATTCAAGACATACACATTTGTGGCAAAAGATAAAAGGAAGGACATATGGTCTGTACCTCCTGGAGTGCACAGCCAAGGAAGAGTAGTAGGCATACAAACCAATAGTTACAGAAGAGCTGGTAGTTTTTGATCCAAGATGGCGGAAAAGGAACAGCTCCAGAGCACAGTTCTCAGCAATAACAGTGCAGAGGGCGAGTGCTCACCATATTTCCAAACAAGTTTTCACTGCCCACAGACCAGGACATTTTGGGGCCATGAGATTTCAGCACAGTGGTTTCAGCCGGTGCTGGGTCGGTGCCCAGAAACTCACACAAGTCTGGGATGCCATTTTGACTGGCGCCTGAAACACCTAGGAGACAGAACCACCCATTCAACTGAAAGGGATGGGGCTGAGACAGGGAGCCAGATGATCTGGCTCTGCGGATACCACCCCCACAAAACAAGCAATCTGAAACTCTCTGGGTTGAGAGTTTGGCAGCATGCACAGCTGGTCCAGCTCAGTGTGGGGAAGGGCATCCTCCACTACCAAGGCAGTCCGCCACTACCAAGGCAGTTCACACAGCAGCTGGACAGAGCCTGCGGCAGCTCAGCAACACCTCTGCTGGCAGACTGTGACTAGACTACTCCATGTGGGGCAGGGCATCTATGAAAAAAGACAGCAGCACATCAGGAACTTATAAATAAAGCCTACCTTCCTAGAACAGAGCACCTGGGGAAAGAGCACTGGGAAAAAGAGCCCCTGGGAAAAGAGGCAGATGAGTTCCACTGCAGTAGACTTAAATGTACCTTCATGGAACAACAGAGCTCCCAGCATGCACTTGAGCTCCTATAAGGGACAGACTGTCTCCTCAAGCAACTCCCTGACCCCTGTATACCCAAAGAGACACCTCATAAAGGAGAGCTCAGGCTGACATCTGACAGGTACCCTTGTGGAACATGGATAGCAGAGGAAGAAAACAGTGGCAACACTTGCTGTTCTGCAGGTCCTGTGGGTGATCCCCAGGAAAGCGGGGTCTGGAGTGGACCTCCAGCAGTCCTACAGCAGAGGGGCCTGACTGTTAGAAGGAAAACTAAGAAGCAGAAAGAAATAATTTCAACAACAACATAAAGGACGTCCACTCAGAAACCCAATCTGAAAGACACCAACTACAAAGACCACAGGTAGATAAAGACACTAAGAAGAGGAGAAACCAGTGTAAAAAGGATGAAAACACCAAAAACCATAATGCCTCTCCTGCTCGAAGGGATCACAACTCCTCACCAGCTAGGAATCAAAGATGGATGGAAAATGAATCTGATGAATTGACAAAAACAGGCTTCAGAAGGTGGGTAATAACAAACTTCTCAGAGCTAAAAGAGCATGTGCTAACCCAATGCAAAGAAACTAAGAACCTAGAAAAGAGGTAAGATGAGATGCTAACTAGAATAAACAACTTAGGAAGAATATAAATGGCTTGATGGAGCTGAAAAACATAGCACTGGAACTTTGCAAAGTATACACAAATTTCAATAGCTGAATCAACCAAGCAAAAGAAAGGATATCAGAGATTGAAGATCAACTCAATGAAATAAAACTAGAAGGCAAGAATAGAGAAAAAAGAGTGAAAAGAAATAAACAAAACCTCCAAGAAATATGGGATTATGTGAAAAGACATAATCAACATTTGATAGGTGTACCTGAATGTGACAGAGAGAATGAATCCAAGCTGGAAAATCTTCTGAGACAAACTGGCTCCAAAGTATTAACTGGGCAGTGTTTTATATCACATAAGTCATCTAAATCATGTGACAGAGAGAATGAATCCAAGCTGGAAAACACTATTCAGGATACTATCCAGGAGAATTTCCCCAACCTAGTAAAGCAGGCCAACATTCAAGTCCAGGAAATTAAGAGAATACCACAAAGACATTCCTAAAGAAGAGCAAACCCAAGTCACATAATCATCAGATTCACCAGGGTTGAAATGAAGGAAAAAATGCTAAGGGCAGCCAGAGAGAAAGGTTGGATTACCCACAAAGGGAAGCCCATCAGACTCACAGTGGATCTCTGTAGAACCTACAAGCCAGCAGAGAGTGGGGGCCAATATTCAACATCCTTAAAGAAAAGAACTTTCAACCTAGAATTTCATATCCAGCCAAAATAAGCTTCATAAGTGAACGACAAAGAAAATCCTTTATGGACAAACAATTGCTGAGAGATTTTTGTCACCACCAGGCCTGCCTTACAAGAGCTACTGAAAGAAGCACTAAACATAGAAAGAAAAAACTAGCACGAGCCACTCCAAAAAGATACCAAATGGTAAACAGCATCAACACAATGAAGAAACTGTGTCAACTAATGGGCAAAACAACCAGCTAGCATCAAAATGGCAGGATCAAATTCACACATAACAATATTAACCTTAAATGTAAATGGGCTAAATGCAACAATCAAAAGACACAGACTGATAAATTGGATAAACAATCAAGACCCATTGGTGTACTGTTTCCTCAAGTGTAAGGACACGCATAGGCTGAAAATAATGGATGGAGGAAGGTTTATTAAGCAAATGGAGAGCAAAAAATGCAGGAGTTGCAATCCTAGTCTCTGATAAATTAGACTTCAAAACAACAAAGATCAAAAGAGACAAAGAAGGACATTACATAACGGTAAAATGATCAATGCATCAAGAAGAACTAGTGATGCTAAATATATATGCACCCAATACAGAAGCACTCAGGTACATAAAGCAAGTTCTTAAGGACCTACAAAGAGATTTAGACTCCCATAAAATGATAGTGGGAGACTTTAATACTCCACAGTCAATATTAGATCAACGAGAAAGAAAATTAACAAGGATATCCAGGACTCGAACTCAGATCTGGACCAAGCAGACCTAATAGACATATACAGAAGTCTCCACCCCAAATCCACAGAATATACATTCTTCTCAGCACCACATAGCACCTACTCTACAATTGACCACATAATTGGAAGTAAATCACTCCTCAGCAAATGCAAAAGAACAGAAATCATAACAGTCTCTCAGACCACAGGGCAATCAAATTAGAACTCAGAATTCAGAAACTAACTCAGATGTGCACAACTTCATGGAAACTGAACAACTGGCTCCTGAATGTCAACTGGATAAACAATGAAATGAAGGCAGAAATAAAAATGTTCTTTGAAACCATTGAGAATGAAGACACAACATACCAGAATCTCTGGGACACATTTAAAGCAGTGTCTAGAGGCAAATCTATAGCAATAAATGCCCACCAGAGAAGCAAGGAAAGATCTAAAATTGACACCCTATCATCAAAATTGAAAAAGCTAGAGGGCAAGATTAAAAAAACTCAAAAGCTAGCAGAAAACAAGAAATAACTAAGATCAGAGCAGAACTGAAGGAGAGAGAGACACAAAAACCCTTCACAAAATCAGTAAATCCAGGAACTGGTTTTTTGAAAATATCAACAAAATAGACAGACCACTAGCCAAATTAATAAAAAAGAAAAGAGAGAAGAATCAAAGAGATGCAGTAAAAAATGATAAAGGGATATCACTACTGACTACATAGAAATACAAACTACAGTCAGAGATTACTGCAAACCGTCTACACACATAAACCAGTAAACCTGGAAGAAATGGATAAATTCCTGGACACTTGCACCCTCCCAAGCCTAAACCAGGAAGAAGTTGAAACCTTGAACAGACCAATAACAATGGCTGAAGTTGAGGAAGAAATTAATAGCATATCAACAAAAAAAAAGTCCAGGTCCAGACAAGTTCACAGCTGAATTCTACCAGATGTACAAAGAGTAGCTGGTACCATTCCTTCTGAAACTATTCCAAACAACAGAAAGAGGGAAGCAATGGGAAGCAATAATATTCGCCTGACCAATTTTCTCTTAAAGCCATTTCCATGATGATGATGATGGGACTCAATTATATTTTTTATTTCAGTCACTCCTTATAAATAACAAAATTGGAGAAATAAAAATACCTAAAATAAAAATAAAAAGAAGGAATTCTTCCCAAATCATTTTATGAAACCAATATCATCCTTATACCAAAACCTGGCAGAGACTCAACAAAAAAAGAAAACTTCAGGCCAATATCCATGATGAACATAGATGTAAAAATCTTTAATAAAATACTGGCAAACCAATTGCAACAACACATCAAAAAGCTTGTTCATCATGATCAAGCAGGCTTCATTCTGGGGATGCAAGGCTGGTTCAACATACGCGAGTCTATAAACATAATTCACCACATAAACAGAACCAAAGACAAAAACCACATGATTATCTCAATAGATGCAGAGACAGCCTTTGACAAAATTCAACAGCCTTTTATACTAAAAACTCTCAATAAACTATGTATTGAAGGAACATATCTCAAAACAACAAAAGCTATTTATGACAAACCTACAGCCAATATCATACTGAATGGGCAAAAACTGGAAGCATTCCCTTTGAAATCTGGCACTAGACAAGTATGTCCTCTCTCACCACTCCTATTCAATATAGTATTGGAAGTTCTAGCCAGAGTTTAGGCAAGAAAAAAAAAAAGGGTATTCGATTAGGAAAAGAGGAAGTCACATTGTCTCTATTTGCAGATGACATGATTGTGTATTTAGAAGACCCTATCATCTCAGGCCAAAATCTCCTGAAACTGATAAGTAACTTCAGCAAAGTCTCAGGATACAAAATCAATATGTAAAAATCACAAGCTTTCCTATACACCAATAACAGACTTAAAGAGAGCCAAAAAATGAGCAAACTCCCATTCACAATTGCTCCAAAGAGAATAAAATGCCTAGGAATACAACTAACAAAGGATGTAAAGGACCTCTTCAAGGAGAACTACAAACCACTGCTCAAGGAAATGAGCGGACACAAACAGATGGAGAAACATTCCATGTTCATATTTAGGAAGAATCAGTATTGTGAAAATGGCCGTACTGCCCAAAGTAATTTAAAGATTCAATGCTATTGCCTTTAAGCGACCAATGACCTTCTTCACAGAAGTGGTCATTTAAAACCACCTTAAACTTCATAGAAACTAAAAGAGAGTCCGCATAGCCGAGACAATCCTATGCAAAAAGAACAAAACTGGAGGCATCATGCTACCTGATTTCAAATGACAGTACAAGGCTACAGTAATCAAAACAGCATGGTACTGGCACCAAAACAGAGATATAGACCAATGGAACAGAACAGAGATCATGGAGGCAATGCCACACATTTAAAACCATCTCATCTTTGACAAACCTGACAAAAACAAGCAATGGGGAAAGGATTCTCTGTTTAATAAATGCTGTTGAGAAAACTGGCCAGCTATGTGCAGAAAGCAGAAACTGGACCCTTTCCTGACAACTTATACTAAAATTAACTCCAGATGGATTGAAAAATTAAACATAAGACCTAACACCATAAAAACCCTAGAAGAAAACCTAGGCAAAACCATTCAGGACATAGGCATAGGCAAAGACTTCATGACTAAAACACCAAAGCATTGGCAACAAAAGCCAAAATAGAAAAATGGGACCTTATTAAACTCTAGACCTTCTGTACAGCAAAAGAAACAAATCATTAGAGCAAACTGGCAACCAACAGAGTGGGAAAAAATTATTGAAATCTACCCATATGACAAAGGGCGAATATCCAGAATCTACAAAGAACTAAAACAGATTTACAAGAAAAAACAAACAAACCCATCCAAAAGTGGGCAAAGGATATGAACAGACACTTTTCCAAAGAAGACACATATGAGGCCAACAAACATATGAAAAAATGCTCATCATCACTGATTATCAGAGAAAAGCAAATCAAAACCACATTGAGATGCCACCTCACGCTAGTTAGAATGGCGATCATTAAAAAATCTGGAGACAACAGATGCTGGAAAGGATGTAGAGAAATAGGAGCACTTTTACACAGTTGGTAGGAGTGTAAGCTAGTTCAACCATTGTGGAAGATGGTGTGGCGCTTCCTCAAGGACATAGAAATAGAAATTCCATTTGACCTAGCAATCCCATTACTGGGTATATACCCAAAGGATTATAAATCATTCTGTTATTAAGACACATGCACGTGGGCCGGGCGCGGTGGCTCAAGCCTGTAATCCCAGCACTTTGGGAGGCCGAGGCGGGTGGATCACGAGGTCACGAGATCGAGACCATTCTGGTCAACATGGTGAAACCCCGTCTCTACTAAAAATACAAAACATTAGCTGGGCATGGTGGCACGTGCCTGTAATCCCAGCTACTTGGGAGGCTAAGGCATAGGATTGCTTGAACCCGGGAGGTGAAGGTTGAAGGAAGCTGAGATTGCACCAGTGAAATTAAACAAAAACAAAAAAGCTAGACCCCATCTCAAAAAAAAAAAAAAAAAAGACACATGCACGTGTATGTTCATAGCAGTACTGTTTACAATAGCAAAGACCTGGAACCAGCTCAAATGCCCATCAACAACAGAGTAGACAAGGAAAACGTGGCACATACACACCATGGAATACTATGCAGCCATAAAAAACGATGAGTCTGTGTCCTTTGTAGGGACATGGATGAATCTGGAAACCAACATTCTCAGCAAACTGACACAAGAACAGAAAATCAAACACCATATGTTCTCCCTCACAGGTGAGTGTTGAACAATAACACATGGACACAGGGAGGGGAGCATCACACACTGGGGTCTGCTGGGGGTGGGGTAAGGGAGGGACGGCGGTGGGTGGGGAGGTCCGGGAGGGATACCATGGGGAGAAATGCCAGATGCAGGTGACGAGGGGGGATGGAGGCAGCAAACCACATTGCCCTGTGTGTACTTATGCAATAATCCTACATGATCTGCACATGTACCCCAGAAACTAAAGCACAACAACAACAAAATGCACTTTTGCAATTTTTTCACTCTACTTAATCCTAATATCAACCTCTGCTCCCAAAATGAAAGTAAAAATAAAATAGAGAAACTAAATTATTATAATAGATGTGAGGTTTTGTTTAAAGAACACCCATTCAATCACACAGTCATTCATTTAACAGTTATTGAGCACTCACAGGCTCTGCCACTACCATATTTTCCTTAGTAAACTTTTAAACATAGATCTTTACAATATCTAGTATGATTTCTAACACAGGCATGTGATAAATAGGAATCTAAAATCCCTTCAAAGACAAAATCAAATCCAGTAGTTCATTCTCCATGCATAAACATTCTGAACTAAACAACTGAGAAAATAAGCTAGATTAAGGAGAGCCCATTGAATAACCAGTTTTTTTTTTTTAAAATAAAATGCCCTTATAAGTGTCTGAGTTTACTATTACTTCTAAAAATTCTGGGCTTTAATTCTATATAGGCACACTTTCTGATAATAATTTTATAATATATTCCTTTGAGGTATTATAAAAGATATTGTGAGTGGTTTTGTGATTAGCTACTCTTACAGTATGTACTGAAAAATAAATATATGAATCAGGAAGACTGGTGTTTTCTTTCTGTAGATGTTTCTCTGCCCTTGAAAACGGGAACAAAGTACATACTTAGATTTAGAGTCTAGAAAATTAGTCTATTTTTACTTTTAATCATGAACAAATCAGGAGTCAGATGATAAATGACAGAGTCAGGTCATTATGCTTGTCTTCCTCAGTAAGAGAAAAGTTGAATCAAAAAGAATTAGACATCTCCTTTCCCACACTTGCCACGTACACATCCATCCCACATACGTCTTTTCTTCTTGGCTCTTAGGAGGCTGTGAGAAAAGGAAAGAGAAGCTTCCAGCCTAGGATGTAATACCTTAGGAGGGACCAAGGAGAAGCTGTTTTTAGTCTGGACAGGAGCTGTATGGTATTCAAAGATCTGAACCCTAGAGTCAAATTGGGGCTAGTCTTTTGGGCATGTTACATTTACATATATTTTGTTAGGGTGATGCCTGGAGCCGCAACATTGCCCGCTCTCTTCACTTCAGAATAAAAGACAGATGAAGTCTTCTGTATGAGTATAATTGTTCAGGAAGAACCTAAACACTGTCTTACTTAGTAGCATCTATCTCAAGGGGATGGATGCTTAGATATATGAAAATTTTGTACCTGGCTGACTCAGCGTTTTTTCATTTTTATTTTTTTCTCTTTGTTCATAGATTTCATTTTAGGGGCAACTTCATTTTTCAGACCCATGTGTTAAATAGTGCTTAATTCTAATGAACCAGGCAAATCACTAATGTTATGTTAGGACTCACTGTACACCGTAAGCCACATAAAAATCTACCCAAGTAATTATATCAAAGCCTTTTCACAGTTATTTTTATGTGAGAAAAACAGGAAACATTTTTATAAAATATTCTAGTTGACTTTCTTTTCAGGTAAATTTGAAAAAACAAAAGCAAAAAGAGGAGAGTTTTTGAAATGCTTAGATTACTTTTTCTGTCTCTCCATCACTTTCTTATTAATAGTGGCATCCTCATCCACTTTTTTTTTTTTTTTTTTGAGATGGAGTTTCGCTCTTGTTACCCAGGCTGGAGTGCAATGGCGCGATCTCGGCTCACTGCAACCTCCGCCTCCTGGGTTCAGGCAATTCTCCTGCCTCAGCCTCCTGAGTAGCTGGGATTACAGGCACGCACCACCACGCCCAGCTAATTTTTTGTAGTTTTAGTAGAGACGGGGTTTCACCGCGTTGACCAGGATGGTCTCGATGTCTTGACCTTGTGATCCACCCACCTCGGCCTCCCAAAGTGCTGGGATTACAGGCGTGAGCCACCACGCCCGGCCTCCACTTTTAACCTTTGCAAATGTAACCATAGTTTTCTAGGCTCATTATATACCTTTATAGTAGTACATGGTTGGATATATATTTCTAGTTCTTTAAAATGGCACTAACAACCCCATTTAATAGTCTAAATTTGTTTATATATAATATACAATCCTCTTATTTTCCAAGCATATATTATGAATCAAACTTTTCTGATGTCTTCAAATACAATTTACTATAAATGACACAGACTGGAGTCAGAGAAAAAGGATATATCTTTTAGTGATTATTTTTATGCTTTGAAAAAAAGTAAACAAATTGCCTACCCATATATAAGATTATATTTACATTACTCTCACACAATCTCTGTATAACCAAAGAACTAAAGAAATATTGGTTTTACTGTAGTATAATTTGAAGTCAGGTAGCATGATGTCTCCAGCTTTGTTCTTTTTGCTTAGGATTGTCTTGGCTATGCGGGCTCTCTTTTGGTTCCATATGAAGTTTAAGATGGTTTTTTCCAGTTCTGTGAAGAAGGTCATTGGTAGCTTAATGGCAATAGCATTGAATCTTTAAATTACTTTGGGCAGTATGGCCATTTTCACAATACTCTTTAAGTGGCTAATTTGAAGGATAAAATAGTTTATTTAATACATTGTCACATCATCCAAAACATGAGTCTAATATAAATTATAATTAAAGTATTTGCAAATTGTGTTTCTATATTTCATAGTCTTTTCTTACAAGACATGATCCCAAAAATTTCTAGTGATGACAATTATTTCTCAACATGTGGTTAAAAGCAAAGAGTAAATAAATCCATCAAGTAAAAATGAAATTCAGACTTTCAAGTGTTCACTGCTCAAAACAGTTAACAAGTCATGTTGAGAAATTTAATCTTCCAAGTAGAAGTTTCTGTGCGTAGAATACTAACTTAGCTTTCTTTTTCTTTTTCTGCTCATACTAGTTAGTGTGGAAGGAGAAATCTTCAAGCAAGACGAATAAAATTCAGATCAAATCTAATTTTGGAAACTTACAAACCTTGGACTTCTAACAGTTTTGACATATTTTTGGCTGCAGAAAAATCTATTTAGGCATCTGTTAATGCAGAAGGTCATAAGTTGTAAACAATTGACACAGTACTTTATGTATTTTAGTATAACTCTGGAAATTAAAATCTAATCATTCTTAGTGCTAAATGACGCAAACAAATAAAATATTTGTATGAATGGCTGGAAGTAGAAAGCAGTATTCTCTTTAATTAAGTGAACCAGTCATCAATCCAGGTTATCCCATGTTATTGAATGCCCTTTAGTCACAGATACATGCTCACAGAGATGAGAGCCCATGTTTATCAAAGATGAATAAAACTACATTGTTATGGACTAGACTCTGTTCTCCTTCACCCTCAAAATTTACATGTTGAAACAGAACTCCCTATGTGGCAGTATTTGGAGATGGGGATTTTGGAAGATTATTAGACTTAGATGAGTTTAGATGAGGTCATGGTACCCCATGACAGGATTAGTGCCATCATAAGAAATAATACCAGGGCACTTGCTCTCTTTCTTTCTCTGCCACATGAGGAAACAGAAAGAAGGCAGCTGACTACAAGCCGGGAAGAAAGCCTTCACCAGAACTCTACCATGATGGGATGCTGATCTTGGACTTTCCAGCCTCCAGAACTGTTAGAAATAAATTTTCCACTTTGGGAGGCCGAGGCGTGTGGATCACAAGGTCAAGAGATCGAGACCATCCTGGTCAACATGGTGAAACTCCGTCTCTACTAAAAATACAAAAAATCAGCTGGGCATGGTGGCGCGTGCCTGTAATCCCAGCTACTCAGGAGGCTGAGGCAGGAGAATTGCCTGAACCCAGGAGGCGGAGGCTGCGGTGAGCCGAGATCGCGCCATTGCACTCCAGCCTGGGTAACGAGAGCAAAACTCCGTCTCAAAAAAAAAAAAAAAAAAAAAAAAAAAAAAAAAAAAGGAAATAAATTTTCATTGTTTAAGCCTCCCAGTCTGTAGTATTTTGTTATGGCAACCTAAGTAGACGAATACATCATTTCTTTCAAATTTTATGGTGAGAAATAATTTTAATTTTAAATTTCAACTTGATTCAAGAAATGAAATTGCAGGACTCTAGGAGTTTTTATTTGCTCACATCTCCATACCTGTTTGTAGGTTAGTCTAACAGAAATGGCTAACTCAAAACAAGTCTCTCTGCCTAGTTCAGTTTATTCATCTGGATACAGGGCATATGTGATGGAACTAAACACTAATACTTCCAAACTTCTTTCACTGCAATTTTATGTACATATAAATAAAATGATTTGTTTTTATTTTGTTCTCTATGATACTGATAACTGCTTTGTCTACTTTACCTTCAATATCATCTACAGAGTAAGAAAGTGAAATAAATAATGATACCCGTTTATATTACTAAATATGAAATGTATTCCTGTATGTTACAGGAAAAGATTATGGTTTTTGGAGGAAACTTAGATAAAACTTAAAAGTTATTACTTTTGTAAAAACAAAATATAAACTGGCAATTTAGGCAAGTACCTGGTTTACAAAACATAAACTGAGATCAGTTAGGTTCATCAGAAACTTAGTAGGTATCTACTATTTGTAGTGCAGTGGATTAAATATAATTATTGCCTGTTTTATGCTGCTTCAATTCCATATATGACTGGATCTTTTTCAGAAATATTGATAGGTTATGGATAGGTTTTTGTTTGTGTTTTAGCATAAATTTGAAAGAAAACAGAAATGATCAAAATTGGTATTTTTTTTGAAAGTGAAATATTGTGAAGTTATTCTTGTGAATTATTTTAGATAATCTAAACAAAGATAATAGATTATTTCAAATATTGTTACTAATATTTAATGGTACCAAAAAAGTGGTCTTACATTGTTAACAATGTTGAAAAAGAACAGGTAGCTTTCAAAAATATTTACGCTTTCCAGCCAAATATATATTATTCTTTTAAGTAATCACGCCAATAAATCATATTAAAGTGGATAATTTGGGAAATCCTCAAGTCTTGTACAAAAGTTGTGTGAGAGCTACATTTTTCCCATGAAAATTATATTACTCATGGTGTTTGTTTTTTGGAACTTCCCTGAAATCCTATATAATTTATCATTTCTATATTATTTATACTCCAGACCGGTACTATCCAAAATAACTTTCTGTAATGATGGGAATATCTTCATATCTACATTGTCCATTGTGGTAATCACGAGACACATGTAGCCACTGAGTACTTAAAATGTGGCTGCTATGACTGAAGAACTGAATTTCTCATTTGCTTAATTAGTTAAAATTTAAATACAAAAATTGTAGTAGTGAAGGAATGTATTCTCTTTCCGGGCCCACAAGGGGGCGTAGTTTCAAAGGCAAGAAGTTCGCAGTGCCATACCCCTACCCACGTCTCCATCTGGGAGACTAGAGGTCTTGTTTGACTTTTGCAGGCATGAAAAAAAATCAAAAGTCAATCATTCCACCGGAAGTTTAGAGGAACTCCTTTCACAGGGCAAAAAATTTGAATGGGGGGGGAATACTTCCCAGGTTAAAAGTCCCTTTCTCCCACATCCAGGTGGACTCCATTTCTGGATCTCCTTCTACGAGCTCATGGAAGCTGCTCTCTCTCTTTTTCTTTCTCCCTTTTCTCTCTCTCTCTCTCTCGTTGCCTAAATAAATCACTTCCGGCAAAACTCTTTGGGGTCTGATATTTACTTAATTGCTCAAGGCGCCCTACCAGGTCCTCCTTCCCATTCTTGGGTGAGTGAGGGACCAAGAGCCTGGAAGAACACATTCTAGCTGGGGAGCTGAGCCTTCACCGTGCCCCGGAACCCAGTCTCAGTAGCATGAAATATTTTCCCACTTAACTAGTCTTTATTGTCCAGGGGGGACTATAGTTCACTTTTACCTTTCCATCATTGTCCTGGAGTGTGCTTATGTTGGGTCTGTGTATTGTTTGTATTATTGCACACAGGCATGTTTCCAATCTAGTTACAGCCAATGGATTGCATCAATTTGAATGATTATTTTAAGTGATTGATGTACCGTCATCGCACATTTGTTTGAATACTGTATTTTATGCAGACAGCATGAGTTTTAGGAATAGCTATGCAAGTTAGAATTGGTAATTAAGCTGAAATACATGTTATTCTACTTATAATATAATTATAATTAAAATATCTTGCTAGTTGAAAAGAATAAGTATGGATAAAATTTCAAATTAAAAGTGAGGGCATACTATTGATACAGAATCCAGTAGTGATATTAGTACAACTACTATGGAGCTTTATAGAAAAAAAGAAATTGGAAAAAGCTATGTTGCAAATTTCACAGTAACATTTGCAACTTGTTGTGATAAAGTAAAATTAAAAAGATGTTTATCGTGTAAAAAATAATTTAACAGCAGACATGGTGATTTTGGTGTATTAGTCTGTTCTCACACTGCTATAAAGAACTAACTGAGATTGGGTAATTTATGAAGAAAAGAGGTTTAATTGACTCAAAGTTTCTCAGGCTGTACAGGAGGCATGGCTAAGGATGCCTCAGAAAACTTACAATCATGGCAGAAGGTGAAGGGGAAGCAAGCAAAAAATTAAAGATCTTTAGGCCACTGACTTTAGAATATAAAAATTTCTACCAATATCAAATTTCAATTCTTTCAATATTTATAAAATTTAAAATAAGATTGAAAAAACTTTTAGATGATTTATGTGATATAAAACACTGCCCAGTTAATACTTTGGATACAGTTTGTCTCAGAAGATTTTCAAATTGACAAAGAAATGTTACCAGGTTGTGGCCTTAAATATTAAACTTTTGGCATAGATATTCAAAATTTTATATATCTATCAAAGAAAAGTTTTCAGCTAACACGAAAAATTAGTTTTAATCACAGCAAGCAATGCTCTAGTTAGGTTTGATTTAAAAAATCAAATTTTAAAGTAAAATATTGGTACTTCCCTTATTACTTTGCTCAGTTGCAAGATACATGTTAAAGCTATTTGTTAAAAAATATTGTGCATAGTTTCCTACAATATATTTCATAAAAATTGTCATGGATACAGTTGTTAGAATCATTCAGAATATATAAAATGTCGAAAAAAATAGAAAACAATAAATGTTATATAATCAACTTATATTGTTAATGCTTGTTGGTTGAGTCATGCAAGAGTTTGATAAAGATGAACTGTACTATTATTCCAGTTCATGATTTTTCTAAACAAAAGGAATATTTTAAAAATGTCCAATAACCAAAGACAAAATGAGAGTGTGAATTTTTTTTTCACCAACGCACACTGAATGTGAATAAGCTAAATTTGAAACTCTAAATGAAAAGGAAAGCTTATTTGTGACTTTGCTGGACAAGTATAAAGCTTCAGTTGAAACTGATGGTTTTCATAATGCAAATCGATAATATTCGTCTTACACATTTTTCTAACATAAATCAATATGTCAAGGATCTTAATTATAATTGAGAGTGTTAAGTAAGAAAAGGAGAAAACATTTGAAAAAAAACTTTTAAATATTAATATATTTAGAGTTTTTTCAATTTATGTAATTCTTTCAGTTCTATGTTACACAAGAATTATTTAGTTAATGTGGAAAGAATCTGTCTTGAAACTGATGTGCTTTTGCTTTAGTCAAACAAATTCTTCAAGAACTGAACCAATTTTGTGAATGTGGAGTTTAATATTAAAGGAAAATGCTTTTTTGTACTCACTCAGGTATTAGAAACAATGATTACAACTATTATGTTACTTTTAAATATGTTTGGAATATGTTGGATATCAGAATCAATTTTTCAGTTGTGCATGTTGGAATACCTAAATGCATATCAAGTATTTTCAATGAAAATTTAGCACCCAAATTGAGATGTGCTGTAAGTGTTAAGTACCTATTACACTTTAAAGTCTTAGATGGATTATAGGATGTAAAATATATCTTTAATAATTCCTATATAATTACATACAGAAATAATAGCCTAAATATTGGGTTAAATAAAACATATTAATAAAATTAATTTCTCCTATTTCTTTTTCCCCTTTTAATGTGGCTACCAGAAAGTACAAAATTACATGTGCAGTTTGCATAGATTTCTATTGGACAGAAGTATTCTAAATCTAACCACCATGCACAAAATATATTATGGGAAAATGTACCTAGGATCTCCGATTCCTATGGTGAGAACATTTTATTGTTGTTTTTTGTGTGTGTGTGTTTCTGGGGGTTTAGGTTGAAAACTCCTCAAGGGCAAAAGCTATGCTTTATTTTTACATTTTTAGTTTCTACCAAAGTATCCAATACAAAATAGATGATCAATACGTATTTTAAAGAAATAGATAAGTTGTTAAATGAATAAGTACATGTATGAATGAGCAGTCAGACAAAAGCATGAGTTTGCGGTTGCAGGCTAAATGAAACAATAAATCTTATCTATTTGGTGCTTATAGATTAGGAATTTATTCTCCTTCAGTTCCTTCCTATTTCTTCTATTGATTTAAGTTCCCAGAGACAAATGTTCTGACTAGGTTGACCATATGTTCCAGTTTGCTCAGTCATACTTACTGTTTCCCACCACCTTTGTCCATTGTTACTAGATCTCATTCAGCCCACTGGTGAGAGAAGGTTTCCCCATCCTAGGGTTACAGGGATGTATGTCAAATCCACGATCTTTGACATTGAATAAATGAGATTGGTAGCAATATTTTAGTTACATATACTCATAACTTCAGGAAGGAGGACATTGGATGCTATGCAGAACTACACTGGCCTGCACTTGGGAACAGAGTGAACAGTCAAGGGATATGGAAGGCAAGCTTTGTAATATGTAGAGGGTGGTTGCTATCTGGTTCTCAGGGAAGGATGTGATTGGATTGTTTGAATAATTCTGCAAACTGGCAGGGAACTAAACCCTGACACTCAGGCATAAGCAGAAAGCGCTCCTGTTTCCCCTAATAAAAATTGTTCTGCTAGGTGACTTGATTCAAGAAAGTAAAATAGTAGGGAAACTTGTGGTTATGCCACTTGCCCTCCAATTTCACCAGATTTCAAGGTAGTGCATAGTATTGAACCTTCATTTTAGACCTTACAAAACAGCCCCTCTATCAAGAATGTCCCGTTGTAGATTAAAAGCTATATATTTTTCTAGTTATGGATGGATTTCATAGGTTTCATTGATTTCCTTGGGCCAAGGGACAAAATGAAATCACCACGTTTAACCTTCTCTGATTTCTACAGGAGGCACATAAGCACATAAAGATATTGGAATAGTAAATCTTTTACAACTAATAAAAGTAGATAAGGGATTAAAAGTTTCTACCCCTATTTTTGCCTGTTGATATTCATCCTTTCCCTTTCTAACATATTGCATTTTCTTTCTTTTTAGACATTAAGCAAAAGGCACAGATGTATTAAGTCGATCATGTTATCCTTCATAGACATAAACACATGTAATAAGACTCATTTGTATTTCAAAGCACATTGTGATTTAAAGAATCAGTTGGGCATTGTGTTCTGAGACTGTGAAATGGGGTCATGGATTATCTTCTTAAGAGGTGAGGGATATGGGAAGCAGAGGCGTTTTTGGAGCAGGGTGTGTGTGAAGAAATGCAGACTTATATTCACCCCGTTCTTCCCTTTCTCAGTAGGCATACAAGTCAGACTATCAATTAGAAAAATATGACAAGTTTAAACCAGTCTGAGGTAAATGTGACATAAATTGAAAAAAAAAAAAAAAAAGAAAACCTATGACTTCAGGAAGGTCTTAGCAGTAGATGTCACGAAGTAGGAAGTCACAGACTATAGCCTGTGAAAGAGAATGAGAGGTTCTCTGTGGTATCACTAAAATATAAAGGACATTTTAAGCTAATTATACATTAACTGCAACTCATCAACCTGAAAGGTACCTTGAATTCTGACTACCACCATCAAAAGGATTCTGCTTTAAGAAACTTAATTGCTTCCGCATTAGTAAATAAGTAATAGCATTTGTAGTCTAAGAATATTGGAAGCTGAGGTTACTTATTCTCAACTAGAGGTTACAATATCATTTTTTTTTTTTTTTGAAGCAGTGTCTCCCTCTGTTGCCTAGTCTGGGGTGCAGCGGCACATTCTCAGCTCACTGCAACCTCTGCCTCCAGGCTTCAAGCAATTCTCCAGTCTCAGCCTCCCCAGTACTCCAGTAGCTGGGACTACAGGCATGTGCCACAGTGTCCAGCTAATTTTTGTGTTTTTAGTAGAGACAAGGTTTCACTATGTTGGCCAGGCTGGTCTCGAACTCCTGACCTCAAGTGATCACCCTGCCTCAGCTTCCCAAATGCCAGGATTACAGGTGTGAGCCACCGTGTTTAGGTAGCATCTAATTTCTATAACATATCCAGATTCTAGTATACTAAGAAAACACCTGGAAATAGTAGTGTGCTAAATATTTTCATTAGCATTTTAACCATAGAGAGCAACTAATGCTTCTCATTTCAGCTGACAAATTAGCACACTCATCTGACCTATTACCAACTGTGGATAAGTGCAATTCTTCAGTGAGGCCATACCTGCACATGGTAGCTACATACAGAAGGTGGCAAGTATTTTACCGGGGAGCTATAGCTTAGTGTGACTGTAATGAAGTAGAGCAAGCTGGGGTGCCTTTTACATTTAAGAACATTCGGGTGGATCACAAAGTTAGGAGTTTGAGATCAGCCTGGCCAATATGGTGAAACCCCATCTCTACTAAAAATACAAAAATACAAAAATTAGCCAAGCATGTTGGAGTGTGCCTGTAGTCCCAGCTACTCAGGAGGCTGAGGCAGGAGAATCGCTTGAACTCAGGAGGTAGATCATTGCAGTGAGCCAAGATCCCACCACTGCACTCTGACCTGGGCAACAGAGTGACACTCCATCTCAGAAAAGAAAAAAAGGAATATTTGGAATGCTTTAAACTTAGGTGGATTGAAAGGTAAAGGCATGTCTTTGAAAAAGTAAATGAACAATAGAAGAAACAAGTTTTGGAAAGAAAATGAAGATTTATTTTGAGCCATTTAGTCAATTCATACTAAGTATCAAATACTATCATACACATTATTATTATTTTTGAGACAGAGTCTCACTCCATTATCCAGGCTGGAGTGTGGTGGCATGATCTCTGCTCACTGCAATCTCCACTTTCTGGGTTCAAGAGATTCTTGTGCCTCTGCCTCCTAAGTAGCTGGGATCACAGTCGTGAGTCACCACACTTGGCTAATTTTTGTATTTTTAGTAGGGATGTGTTTTTCTCCATTTTGGCCAGGCTGGTCTCCAACTCCTGACCTCAAGTGATCCAACCACCTCGGTCTCCCAAAGTGCTGGGATTATAGGCATAATAAATATAATATGGCACCCAGCCCACATTATATTTATTAACTCATTTAATCCTCATGAAAGCTTATGGAGTAAGCTTATTATTCTTATTATTCTTGTCTTATTCTTATTATTATTCTTATTTTACAGTTGAGGAAGTTAAGATTAATTTGGAGACTGCAGGTGCATGAGTCTGGATGTGTGTGTAATTAGAAAGTGTGGGTGGCTCCATATATGCTATTGAAAATTAATTTTATTTTTAAGTTTTCACCTATAAGCACATTTTAAAATAACTTTTGCTCTAGGCCATATGTTATTTCCTATTATTTAGGGTTCTTTTGAAGTATATGGCTCAATTTTTATTGTGAAATACAAAAGTGTAGAAAATTTTAACAATGTTGCAGAAATACAGACATAGAAAAGTGCTGTTTTCCACTAGCCGTGAACTATTTATTGAAATTTCTTCATTCAAATCTTGAATTTTGCCAAGAGAATTTTAAAAACATCAGAGACCAATATTAATTTAGTACAGCAAGCTGGGAGGAGAGTCAGTGGATAACTTTCTAGACTTAGGTGAATACCCATATATCAAAGAGTTTGACTTAAAATGAATATATTTTAATGTAGTAATTGATTTATTTTGCTTTCAGTCTACCTCACCTCATAAAATAACTTTTTTCTTATATTTTGAACTCAGTTCATGACTTTCTTTAGAAGGTATATTCCTCAATTAAGAAAGATGTGTCATATGACTGGCTACATAATTTTATTAATGCTGGTATAACATAAATAAACTGTAGAAATATTTGGGACAAAATGTTATATTATGTTGACAATGTACCCTCGTTGAATTGCCATTTATATCATTACATTTAGTTGGAAATTAATTAGTTTATTATGCAACTTGAAATAACAATATATATTTTTTAAGATAACAGAAATTTATTCTCACAGTTCCCTGGAGGCCAGAAGTGCAAACTAAGTATCACTACACCAAAATCAAATTGGTGATGGGATGCTTCATATTCCAGAATTTCTAGGAGAGAATCTGCTCCTCGACGCCTGCCATTTTTTGTGGCTACTGGTATTCCTTGGTTTGTGGCTTCCTCACTCCAGTCTCTGCCTTCATGCTCACATTGCCTTCTCCTCTTCTGTCTGCAGTCTCCCTGCCTGATTAAAGACACATGTGACTGCATTTAGGACCAATCTAGATAATCCAAGAAAATCTCCCCATCTCAGGACTCCCAATTTGTTTTGATTTTTATTTATTTATTTATTTTTGAGATGGAGTGTTGCTCTGTTGCCCAGGCTGGAGTGCAGTGGTGCGATCTCAGCTCACTGCAACCTCTGCTTCCTGGGTTCAAGTGATTCTCCTGCCTCAGCCTCCTGAGTAGCTGGGACTGCAGGTGCCCACTACCATGCTGGCTAATTTTTCTACTTTTTTTTTTAGAGATAGAGTTTCATGTAGAGGCAGTTTTATTCGCATGGTTAAGTATCTATAGCATTCAATGTAACCAAAAGTAGAGAAAGAAAAGGTGACAGAAGATGAGCAAGAGGGCCCAGACTGCTTTAGTTTTAGTTGAGAAGGGAATATATTTCAGTAAAATTCGGTGCTAGGGAAGCGTTTACAATAATTCATTCTGGCCCCAACAGTATATCTTCAGGAAGAGAGTAGAGGTATGTGAGATGAAGTGATAAGAAAAAAGTTGAGTCAGGATTTTTTTCCCAACATATTTAAAAACCTGTGGAAATACCCTCCACATCAAATTGTGTGTCATCAAGAAAACAAATTAAAGAAGGCTTGATTTATTATCTAGTTTTCAAATACACAGTACCTTCCAGATGATAAGAAAAAAACCATTAATCAGGTTCAGAAGATTAAATCAACATTTTTGGTAATAGAACATACTGTGAAATTTTTGTGTTATCAGATTTGTGCAATCACATTACGGGTTTTGAGATGTCAAATAAAATTGTATTTTTTTTTCTGAATTGTCCAGTATAAAGTAACAGAAATTCTTAAGATGATTTTCTAAATTCTTTATATTCTACAAGTGACAATCAACTGGTATTTCTGAGAATAGCACAATAAATCAGCTTGATGCAGGAAACATGAATGAAATTAAACTCATTTGGTATTCTTGGATCATTTAGAAATGACTTACTATTCTTTTATATTTTTAACATATATATATATACACACACAGGCACACACACACACACACACACACACACACACACACACACACACACAGAGAGAGAGAGAACATGGAAATGAGAATTAAGAAAATCTCATATTCAAATCTATACATGTTTATAATAATAATATATAACATAATATAATTTGCATCATCTAGCAATTTACTATAGATGCATTTTTTTTCTTATTGATTGGCTGCTAAGGTGTCCCTCTAACACATTCTCAGCAAATCTATCATGGGGAAAGGGGGCATTTTTAGATATCTCCTTAACCAATTCGTTTGTACTTACAAACAAAACAAAACACAAACCTGACCACCTTAAATTAACTCATCATCAAGTTGCATCCCCTTTCCTGAAAAAAAAATATGATGTATCCATTTTTCTTTTTTTTTTTTCTTGGCCAATGCCTGTCTGAATGAGTGCAGGGATTTTCTTATTGGGCCCAGTACCTCAAACACCACCTCACTAAGGCAAATCCTCATCAACGTTAAGGTCTATGAGCTGAGTGCCAGAAAAAGTGTCTTCTTGTCTCACATACTTGCTTGAAAATTATCATTTTTATTGCCTTTCATCATTTTAAAATAATTTTTCTCAGAACCAGAGTATTTTGTTTTACAGGGATTTAAATAGAAATTTGGAGAAGAGCACTTTAAAATTCATAAGAAATGAATGAATAAAGTCTATCAACGGTTAGTTATTTAGTTTGGATTTCTTCTCTGCAGTAAATAAATCAACTGACTTTAAAAAATAAAATATAAGCAAAAGCATTACTATGCTTGGTGTTACCCTACTCTGTCTGTAGAACTTGGGCTAGTCCCACACAGAGAAACCCATCATCAACACAATTTTCTTTCCTTTTGAAGGTCTCTCTTTTTTTGTTTTTAAAATATATTTTATTGCATTTTAGGTTCTGGGGTACATGTGAAGAACATGCAGGATTGTTGCATAGGGACATACATGGCAATGTGGTTTGCTGCCCTCCTCCTCATCACCTATATCTGGCATTTCTCCCCATGTTATCCCTCCCCAAATCCCCACCCAATGCTGTCCCTCCCCTAGTTCACCCCCATAGACCTCAGTGTGTGATGCTCCCCTTCCCGTGTTTCTTAATTCCATGTGTTCTCATTGTTTAACACCTGCCTGTGAGTGAGAACATGCGGTATTTGATTTTCTGCTCTTGTGTCAGTTTGCTGAGAATGATGGTTTCCGGGTTCATCTATGCCCCCACAAAGGACATGAACTCATCGTTTTTTATGGCTGCATAGTATTCCATGGTGTACATGTGCCACATTTAAATGAAGTCCTCTTTAAAGAGGTGATAATGCTCTGCTTTCCTGACTAATGCCTAGATCAGGGCTCAGTGCTTGAGGAGATAATCATCTCCTCTGTTCTCACTCAACCTGGACAGTCACCTCTGCCTGTCTTCTTTCCATTGTTTCCCTTGATTCATCTCTCCTCCGTGGATAAACCTCTCTTGAACCCACTGCTGCACAGCTATCCATACTCTAACTATTCTAACTCTGGGCTTTCTCAACTAGGCCTTCTACATTTCCAGAGCTAAGTAAATGTGTTTTCTAAGCATAGAAAAGAAAATGATCCTGCTTCACGTAGATATGACCTATGAATATAGACACCCACAATTTTACCTCTAATAGACCTGTTTTGGATATCCAGGTGTTTATTTAGTTCTCATTTCATATTAGAACGCCTAGTGCCATTAAATGAAAGAGCTCTATCAAAAAGTGTAAATTTTAAATGAAGCCACAGGAATGAGAAGAATGAAAATGTCATTACCTTAGAAATAGTGAGCACAAAAAGTACAAGAGCCAAGTTAATTAAAACCCAAGCAAAATAAAGAAACACTGGAAGGAAACTAAGAACAGTGTTTACCTCATGAGATGTGGGGATGGGAACTCAGCAGCAATGGGAAAGGATGGCCGAAAAAATGTTTTAACATGGACCGGATTATATTTTCCGGACTTGGCTCTGTATGAATGTATTGGCTATTCAAAGAACTAAAAATAAGTAAAGCAATGCATGGACTGTTTAACAAGACACGATCATCTGTTTTCTTACACTGTTCTATTTATCTTACACTGTTTCTTTCTACACTGTTCTTTCAATGACAACATTGTGAAACAATGGCATGGCAGTTTCTGTGCTGTGCCATAGTGGAAATGAGACTATTTCAAGTCACAGCCTTAGCAGTGTTGAAAAGGTGGTGGCTTTCCTGCCACTGGGAGGAGATGTTGGCTGGTGAGATGTAGCAGGCTTGAGTCAGGGCAGTAACAGTAGAAAGTGAAGAAAATGGGGAAATGGCTCTGTTTAATGGCTGTGAATTTTAGAGAGATGAGGTGTCTCATGCTATACACAGAAAATTCTAGGACTCGTAAGTGCTGAACCCATTCTCTCAGCTGACCTCCAGAAGGCACCATGAACACTCCTACTCTTTCTTGAATGCTTTTCAACGAGTCTGTGTCAATGAGCCAAATCTGGTCTGCAATCTATTTTTATAAATAAGCTTGTATTGTAACTCAGTCATTTGTTTACATATTGTCTAGGACCACTTTTGCATTAAAGTGGAAGAATTTGGTAATTGCAATAGGGACTATATGGCTCACAAAACCTAAAATATTACTATCTGCCTCTTAACAAAAATAAAAATGTGCCCATCTCTGCTCTGAACGAATATAAGTTTTTCTACATAGTGTGACATCACTGGGCAGTTAATACCACTAACTTAGTGGATACGGGCATTTTTCAGTAGGTTCCCACTACTCATAGCCTGGAGATGTTGCCCCACACACAAGAAGAAAGAAAGAAAGGAAAGAAGGGAGGGAGGGAAAAATGTAGAGAAGAAGAAAGAGAACAGAAGAGAGTTATGTTAGTCAAGATTACCATAGAAACAGTCTCTGAGATGGGGATTTGCTTGCAGAAAATGTTTTGAGGAATGCCCTTAACACTAGAGAGAGAAAGGAGTGGGATTAGGGACAGGCAGAAGTGAAACTGCAATGCATAGCCTGCATTCTTGTCACCATAGCCTCTCCGTGGTACTCCCAATGTGCCAGCACTTGAGTTGCTATGGCACTGGCAGAGTGAACCGGCCCTGGTCATTTTGTTTACTGGGATGTTTAATGCCTCTTCGATGTTAAACGCATTTTTGGTGGATGATATGAGATCTTTACACTTCATGTCCAATTGCTTAAGGCCATCCTCATGTATCATTCATCCTTGCCTCCATATTCTACTCTTTCTTCTTTCAGATTCCTACCCAGTAGCCAAGCCATTAAGCACTACCTTTGAGCCATATGTTTACTCTGCAGGCTATTTTTCTTTCTGCAAAGTGGATGCCGAGAGTACATGATCAAGGCTATGTCCATTGGGAAGGTTTATTTTTGCTGTTGTCATTCACCTGGGGAGGGGGCCATGGCATGGTGAAGCCACGGTCCATTTTTGATTGGTAGTCACGTGTCAAGCCACGATACTGTTAATATAGTGGACCAATGTAATATTCTCAAGAATGTACAAATATGTTAATGAAATATGTTAATGAATGTGTTCTCATATATACATAACTGATATAATATTTTCTGAAATATTTGTAAAATATGTAAGAAATTATAAAAAATGACTTGATCTGTTTGAAATTTTTTTTTGTAGTTTAGTTACAATTCACACAAATAAAAAAAAAAATCTGTATAGAGTCTGCTACTGGTTGAGTGTTTATTCCCTCCAAATCTCATGTTGAAACTTAATCCCCAGTGTGACAGTATTGAGAGGTAGGGCCTTTAAGAGGTGATTGGGTCATTAGAGCTCTGCCTTCATAAGTGAATTACTGGATTAATGGATTATCACCGGAGTGGGACTGGTGGCTTTGTAGGAAGAGGAAGAGAGATCGGAGCTAGCACTGTCAGCCTCCCCGCTCTGTGAAGCCTGTGCTGCCTCTGGACCCTGCAGAGCCTCCACCAGCAAAAAAGGCCCTCACCGGATGCAGCTGCTTGACCTGAAACTTCTCAGTCTTTAAGCCATAAGAAATACATTTATTTTCTTTACAGAATTCCCAATTTCATGCATTTTGTTATAAGCAGCAGAAAATGGACTACAAGGAGTCTACTGACTCCCGTAGGAACTGCGGTTAGGGGTACCATCCTCAGACCCTGCCAAAGAGGTCCCTTCCACGAGACCCACATTTTACAGATTCTTTGACCACAACCTACTTCAGGGAATCTGCATGGCAAGAGGGATGTTTCCGCACAGATATTACCATCCCCCATTTCTTCAGACCGTGCGCCTGGTTCTGGTCTTGAAATTTCCTTTTCAAAGAGCCTTGAGGACATTTCCAGAGTCTTTGTAGAATCTTCCCCTGGATCTGTGTTCCTAGACCTCACCTTATTTGTCCCTTGCGAGAATTAAGGATTAGGTGGTTTATTTAAAATAAAATTGTTTAAAAACAACAGACAACTAAACAAAACAATACTTGAGGCAGTATTTATTGGATCTCCAGTTGAAAGGAAAGGAAATCTGTTTATAGAAAGCTGTAGAGGAAAATCTTATTCCAATTTTTCAGTTTGAGAAGTTTCCTTTCTTCGTACTTAGGTGCAGAATGACATTCAGGGCTTAATCACATTTTTGAGGTTCCAGATGCTGCTGCACACTCTTCAGTGTTTTGTCAGAGAAAGTAAACATCTATTCTGACCTTGTCCTTATGAACTAATGGTAGAAAAATATTAGAGCTAATGTGTGTTAATTGATACAGATGACTTACATATAAATTATATGTGATATGCATTATATATAATTTATATATAAATTACTTTCATTCTCATTGCTGAGAAATTTAAATATCAAGTTTTATAATTATATGGGAAAATTTAAACAATGACGGCCCCTATTTCTGTAGCTCTGAATAGTTCTTCTCACAGAAGCCCACATGAGAGTATTAATAAATATACTTCAATGTTTATGATGATCACGCTTATTGAGGAAGACATGCTTCAGTATTTTTTGTTAACACTCTGTAGAAGGTGTAATTATAGAAAACAAAAAGATCTATTTGAAAGAATGTGATGTATTCCTCGTAACTTGCAACAAAACTATGTAATTATTCTCACAGTTACTTAAATTTAAGGATTTGTTCCCTTAAAGCCCGAAAACCCATCTGTGCCCAATTCTCATTTCCCTGATGTTAAATGCCATAGCACTCAATATTGGCATATTTTAAACTGCGGCAGCTTTACTCAAATGATACAAATTTGCATTAGCCATAAACCTGAAAGCACTGTTTATATTTCTTGAGTTCTGCTACACTGTTTCCTCCCAAAATTACACAGGGACCAGCAAACTCCCCTTGTCTATTTTGTGCAACCACCTATACCCTAATTAGTCTCAGTTTCTGAGGTCTCACTCCTCAGATGACCTGGAAGCTAATTGGTGTGAATTGTAAGGAGAAGACAAACAACATCAAGATGTAGGATGACAGCCATATTTTATTCATGTCAGGACAATTTTTAATCTTTGAGCCAAAGAACCAAACCAACCCAAACAACTCAAAAAAAAAAAAAAAAAAAAAAAAAAAAAAAAAAAGAAAAGAAAAAAGAAAAAATTCCTAGCCTCACTATAAGGCATTTCAGAATAGATGTTTTTAAAATATAAACCAAGCTCCAAACTCCTCCTTCAGTATGTGCTCTGAAGATAATTTATTAGTAAGTTAGAACTAAGCCTATTGGCAATATTATGGCTAAGTGATGGTCTAAGTTTAGTTTCTTTCCTTCTCTCTTTATTGATACCCAAAATATAATTTTCTACTATTATTTGGAAAGAAAATAGCAACCACCCACAAAGATGCTTGTGTTTTCTCAAGCAAGATGCTCCACTTGTACACTATGTACCATCAACTCTATATGCTGAAATCTTTAAAATATGTTCACTTACTTTTTTTCTCTTCCTACCTTTACTCCTGAAAACAAATTTGGACAGCCCTTATATCTACCCCCCAAACCACCAATCCTTTATTTTTTAAATGGTTCTATATTGTTAGTTTTATGCTATTGTTTGAATTTCCACTACATTATATTTCATCTGTTCCAAGGATTTTATTTAAATTTGTGTCATCCATTCCCAGATAGTGCATCGTTTTCCATTTCAGATTTAATTATTTGTATCTATATATTGTGAAGAAAAATTGTGAAAGACTTCGAAATGTGGTGGGTGTCCTGACAAGCTCTTTCATGTGAGTTATCTCTGCCTTCGTGTTTGACTAGGCTGTTTCATAACTCTATAGAGAGAGATGTTAATTTGTAGAAAACTGAGAGAAATGCAAATGATTTCTGTCCATAGAAATGCAAATTGTGTCTGATGAAACGCAATTAGTCATTGCCCTGAGAATATTGACTAGTTCTGCCAGTTTTTCGTTCCTGTGTAAATAACATTTCAGCATTCCTTTTCTGACTATAAATGTTCTATGCAACTTTAAGTTCCCTTTTTAATCCTTGTGGCACTTTTTTGGTTTTCTTCATTAATTAATTTAGTAATAGTTAAGGCAGGCAGGCGTTGACCATATGTTCACTTTTCATTTGTATGAAAGTTACGAATTTGCCTTTTTTATTTATATTCCTTTCTCCACACTTCAACCTTGTTCTCTAGAAACTTACTCATCCCCTCAGAAAAACAGACTACTTCAGTCCTCTATAGAATCCAGCAGAGGCATCCTTTTTCCTGTGCTCTGTAGGCAAGTGACTTTTATCAGCAGTGACAGATGGCTTGGGGTTGGGAGTCAGGAGAGAGGAGCTGTCTTCTGGTCACCCAGAATCATTTACTCTTTTACTAGTTTTAATAAGCACTCCTAGGTCCCTGATTATGTGTGTTTCAAAAGCAGATAATTAATAAACTCAAAGGGAGAAAGCTTATCTGATTAATATATTTAATCATTATTGATCAATCCTCATTAAAAAAAATTGAATCAATTCTGTGACTGGGGAACTCATACATAGAACACAGAGATGAAAGAAATCGAGATTAAAAAACTTTGAAATTTTAGAGTTAGATTCCATGCACAGATATATTTACATTTGTTGAGTAAAATTATTATCATTTAAATATTTTGTCTCAATTTTTAACTTTCTTTGATAAATCTTTTATTTATATTTTTTGCCACATTTATATTTTCTATATGTATGTTTTATAAAACAGTTTTATTATTCTAAAATACACATAAAGTAAAATTTACTGTCCTAACCACTTTTAAGTATACAGCTCAACGGTACTGGACACATTCACATTATTGCACAACCATCACTATGATTCCTCTCCAGAACTCTTTTCATCTTGCAAAATGAAAACTGTACCCATTAAACAGTAATTCCCTTTCCCCACACCTCATCCCTGGTAACCACCACTATACTTTCCATCTCTATAAATTTGCCTACTCGTGGATGTGGGATCATAATGTATTTGTCTTGTTGTATCTGGCTTATTTCACTTAGTATGATACTTCAAGGTTCATCCATGTTGCAGCATACGTCAGAATTTTAAGGAAACATAGTATTCCATTGTTTAGGTATATACCATATTTTGTTCATCCACTCATCCATTGATAATACTTGATTGCTTCCACATTTGAGCTATTGCAAATAATGCTGCTGTGAAAATGATTGCACAAATACCCTACTTTCAGGGTGTCAAATTACTGAATCATATGATAATTTCGTTTTATTTGTTTTGAGGCTTTGCTGTACTGTTTTCCATATCAGCTATGCCATTTCACATTTCCACCAACGGTGCACACAAGATTCCAATTTCTCCACATTCTTGCCAGCACTTGGTATTTCCTGTTTTTATGTATGTATTTATTTTTTGGATAGTAGTCCTCCTAATGGTTGTGTGATTGTATTTCATTGTGGTTTTGATTTACATTTCCCTAACGATTAATGATTCTGAGCATATTTTCATGCACTTATTAGTTATTTCCATATGTTCTTTAGAAAATGCCTATTCAAGTTTTTTTCCATATTTGAATTAGGTTTTTTTTTTTTTTTTGAGTTTTAAGAACTTTATATATATACTGAATATCAGTTCCTTACCAGATATATGATTTGCAAATTTTCTCACCTTTGTGAGTCGTCTTTTTACTCTGCTGATTGTGTCTTTCTATACACAACAGATTTTAATTTTGTAAAGTCTAGTTTATTTACTTTTTCTTTTGCTGTCATATCCAAGAAGGAAAATCACCCATGAAATTGCATGTTTCCAGAAACCATATGCCTTCAATAACATAGTTTCAAAAGGCCCCATATTTTCTAATGCTTGTTTAACATTTTTTACTTTTTATTCACCTGTATTTTGCAAATTTCTGGAAAGTTATTTAATATTTCTAACAAACCCAACCCTGTATCAGTTTTCTTTCATAATTTTGAAGAAAAAGTTTTCAAAGACTAAAATTCCAGGGACCAAATTTATAAGTGTTTTTTTTTAAGCAAGCATTACGTAAGATGGGGTTTCCTGTCATATGCAACTTCTTTTTGCCTCAGTATGTCTCATCGCCTGTCCCAGGCTGCAAGTTCAGGGAGGCAGATTCCTTCATTTTTATAATCCTTTAGGATCAGAGAGAGGGACTAGCATTTGAGTTCTGTTTCAGGCACATAAAAGCTATGCCCTCTCTCCTGTAATCTAGGGTAAATATATGACATAAACAGAAATGAATAGATTGCACAATTGCCATGATGATAACAATAATATAGAATATTTGGCAACAATATTAGCTCTACTAGTCCCATATTGACTCACATAATAGGTGTTAACTAACAGAAGGAACAAATAAATCCTGTACTGGCATTTACAATGTGGCGAATTAATATTCGTAACTGTATTCTGCCTTGTCTTCCACCCTTATTACTGTGACTAGAATGCGTGTCAAGTTAAAAATCACTTAAAGTACACAGTTGTGATAGTTTGTGTAACTAACAGCTGAACCAGTGTAAATAAAACACACTGTTACTTATGAGTACTTTAGATTTTTATGTTGATACAGTAATTGGGCTCCACAATTTTAAAGCCATGTTTGTGATTGAAGGTTTTACAACATCGTGTTTGAAAAAACTATCTTACATAATTAAAAATGCCCATATACAAAATTTATTTAAGAACATAAAAGATTTTTGTTGGTTTGTATGACCCACACCGTTAAGTTACATACTCAATATTCCTTAGCCCCTACTTAGTAATATATACTTGATTTTGCTGAGTGTAGTAATGCATATAATTTTAAAATGTAGTCATTTCCCACTAAATATCAGTAATCTGTTGCTAAAATAAATATTATGTCAGGGAAATCTACTAAACAGAATAAAGTTAAATGTATTACATTTTATAATCTGACCATTATCTTAAATGTAGTTAAGATGCAGTAAAATGCCTACACACACACACACACACACACACACACACACACACAAACAGACATACGTGTATGAATGTGTGTAACAGTCATATTAGGATCTTAAGAAACAGTTATTTTTAATGCAATAGCGTGAGACCTTGTAGGCTCAGTAATATACAGGATGCATCTTTCAGATTCTGGGATCAGTTTATTAATTTTC
This sequence comes from Cebus imitator, assembly GCF_001604975.1. Lineage (NCBI taxonomy): Eukaryota > Metazoa > Chordata > Mammalia > Primates > Cebidae > Cebus > Cebus imitator. The sequence continues at coordinate 7,462,395 of NW_016107355.1, forward strand.
AATGTGCTTATTAAAATGTCATCACATGATTCCTACAGTTCCTAAATTGTATTTGTATTCTCATTCAAAATTATTCCAAGTTGCATTGTATAAATTTTAAAAAATATATACTTTGTCTAAAAAAAGATGTTTACACATACAACCAATGAAACACGCATCGTAAAATTTTGTTTCTTAAAAACTTTAGATTGAAAGTGATATAAACAAAACGTAATATTATTACCAGGGCAGACATTCTGGAGGACGTGCCTGTCATCAACTCTTTAGTCTCCCTTGCAGCTAAGAGTAGCTACGCAACCAGTCCTGGCTAATATAATATAAGCAAAGGTCTACCACATAAAATTCTAGAAAAGTTATTCTTTTCATCATAACAAAGGCATATAGTCAGTATAGGCATGTCTTTTGTCATTTACCTTTAGTTCGTTCTTTTCTTTGGAATGCCTTAATATCTGTATGTGAAACAATCATATGACAATCACAATCAAAGATGGCAGAGTAGGTGGAGAAAATGTGCCTTGGCCTTTGATGACTTCCTTGAGCAGCTATGTTGATTTGACATCAACCTCTGAGTGTCTTTACATATGATATAATAATGGCTGTTTTGGTCTATGACCCTATATTTTTTAGTGAGAGTCTAGTTAGCAAGGATTGCTTTCTTTCATGCTTTACTGTTATTTTATGTGCTCTGTATTCTTGAAAGTTCACACAGGTAGACTTACCTTGCTTACATTCTTCACCAGTGAAATACTTCCATTATTAGAGGATCATCTTCAACAGAGGTGGTTGGTGGAGGGCCAGTTTGGAGTAGTGAGGATGCAGGAAGAGAAATTTACCCAGGTAGACAGAGTAGTCAGATCAACTCTAGCAATTTACTGGCGACAAATGTTAGAGTCAGGCTGATCTCTTATATCATTGTAGGTCTTCCTTCAGGTGCTCTCTCTTACCAGATAGAAATAGACATTAGGCTTCAATGTATCCAATTATTATAACAGACTATATTGTTTAGCTGCTATAACAAATACCTTGAGCTGTAATCAGAATATCCAATGGTGCTTATGGCCTGAACAAAAAAGAAATTTATTTATTGTTCAGTTAACAGTCTTAAATAGATGTTCCTGGTTAGCAGGTGATGCTCTTTCATTTAGTGATTTAGAGATACAGGTTCCTTTCATCTTATGGATTAACTTTCCCTCACACCCTTGATGTCATTTGCCTTGATCAGAAAAAGAAACAAAAAAAAGAATATTTTGGAAGGGAATGTCTTGGGAAGACTACCTTGGAAAGAACTCTTTGGAAAGGAAACAATACCGGTCACCTTCACTCACATTTACTGGCAACAACAAGTCTCATGTGAAAACTCATATAGAGCCAAGTGATTTGGGGAATATGGCTTGATAACTAATTCACAAGCAAAAGCTCTATACCACTAAGGGAAAGCATGCACACTGATATGTAGCTAGCTGACTGAAACACAGTCAAAATTAACTGTGATGAACAAAATTATCTTTTACATAGGTCCTTTAAATTATCGCTATCCAGTTGGCAGATAAAAACAAAACACCAGCATTAGAATGGCTTTCGGTTATATGAAATGACTTTCTATAATAACATTAAATTCCTAATATATTATTGGAATAATTATGAAATAATTATTTTCATTTGTCCATGTGTGTTTGTCTTCCTCATAGCATTTATGCAGCTGAAGCACTAAGGTTCACAGTGAAACTAGCAAATAAATGACAGAAAAACCTTGACACATTTCCTCATTAATTTTGTATATAAATAACTTTAATTTTATTCTGAAAGTGGCTGAGTATATGGATTTAAACACAGACTCTAGCTCCAGAGTCATGTTATAAAGAGATGCTTTTAAAATCTTTGACGAACCTGACAAAAGTGATGGGGAAGAGTCTCTATTTGATAAATGGTGTTGGGAAAACTGGCTAGCCATATGCAGAAAGATGAAATTGGATCCCTTCCTTATACCTTATACAAAAATTAACTCCAGATGGGTAAAATATTTAAACATAAGACCTAACACCATAAAAACCCTAGAAGAAAACCTAGGTAATACCATTCAGGACATAGGCATAAGCCAGGACTTCACGATTCCAAATGAGGTGCCAAGTTCTTTTCTGTGGGACTGATAGGGCACTGGAATTGGGCCCAGGGAAGGAGCTGCCGACAGCCACCCAGAGGGGCAAATCAAGACAGGGTGAAACGTGCAGCTCTGAGGGTCGGGGGACTTAACCCCCTGCGAGCTCCACTTCGGACCCTGTGCTTGCCTCATCCCTCCTGCAACCCACGGTCCACGGGGGCCCTGACAGATGGTGGGGTGCCATGGGTAGTCAATGCAAATCTGAGCAGCACCCGGCTCAGCAAGTTGTCGCAGGGACCTGGGCGGGAGTTTGGACTAAGGCCAGCGGGATGGACGTCCCACTCTGGAAGACACGCCATTGGGAAGGCGGGGCCAATCCCACCTGCAAACAAACTCCAGGGAAGGACCACCCACCTGGCAACCTGAAAGAACTTGAGAGAGCCCAACAACGCTCTCTACAGGCCAAAAAAGATACAGCTACAACATCAATAGAAAAAAAACGAACGCTCAGAGACTCTTCCCAAAATCACCAACTTCAAAAGGGAGATAAATCCACGAAGATGGGGGGGAAAAAAAAAAAACCAGCACAAAAAAGATGAAACCACCGAAGAATAGAACACCTCTTCTCCTCCCTAGGATCACAACTCCCCAACATCAAGGAAACAAAAACGACAGAGAAGGAATCTGACGACTTGACAGAAGCAGGCTTCAGAAGGTGGGTAATAAACTTCTCTTGAGTTAAAAGACCATGTTCTAACCAAATGCAAAGAAACTAAGAACCTTGATAAAAGGTTAGACGAAATGCTAACTAGAATAACAAGCTTACAGGAGAACATAAAAGACCTGATGGAGCTGAAAAACACAACATGAAAACTTCACGAGGCATACACAAGTTTCAACAACTGAATCGATCAAGCAGAAGAAAGGATATCAGAGATAGAAGATCAAATCAATGAAATAAAATGAGAAGGCAAGATTAGAGAAAAAAGAGTGAAAAGAAATGAACCAAGCCTTTAAGAACTACAGGATTACGTGAAAAAGTCTAATCTACGCTTGATTGGCGTAACTGAATGTGACGGAGAGAATGAATCCAAGTTGGAAAACACTCTTCAAGATATTATCCAAGAGAACTTTCCCAACCTAACAAGGCAGGCCAACATTCAAATCCAGGAAATACAGAGGACACCACAGAGACATTCCTCAAGAAGAGCAACCCCCAGGCATATAATTGTCAGATTCACCAGGGTTGAAATGAAGGAAAAAATCCTAAGGGCAACCAGAGAGAAAGGTCCAGTCACCAGTAAAGGAAAGACCAAAAGACTCACAGCAGATCTCTCAGCAGAAACCCTGCAAGCTAGAAGGGAGTGGGGGCGAATATTCAACATCCTTAAAGGAAAGAACTTTCAACCCAGAATTTCATATCTGGCCAAACAAAGCTTCATAAGTGAAGGAGAAATAAAATCCTTTACAGACAAGCAATGGCTGAGAGATTTTGTCGCTACAAGACCTGCCTTATAGGAGCTACTGAAGGAAGTACTAAACAGGAAAAGGAACAACCAGTACCAGCCACTGCAAAAATGTAGCAAATGGTAAAGAATAACAACGCAATGAAGGAGCCACGTCAATTGATGGGCAAAACAACCAGCCAGTAACAAAATGGCAGGATCAAATTCAAACATAACAATATTAACATTGATAGTAAATGGCCTAAATGCCCCAGTCAAAAGACCCAGACTGGCAAATTGGATAAAAAGTCAAGACCATTCTCCTGAATACAACACCTGTATTCAGGAGACACAGCTCACATGCAAAGACTCACATGGACTCAAAATAAAGGGATGGAAGAAGATTTGCTCACGAAGCAAATGGTGAGCAAAAATAAAAGCAGGGGTAGCAATCCCAGTCTCTGATAAAACAGACTTTAAACCAACAAAGATCAAAAGAGACAAAGAAGGGCATTATGCAACGATAAAAGGATCAAGGCAACAAGAAGAGCTAACTATCCTAAATATTTATGCACCCAATGCAGGAGCACCCAGACACATAAAGCAAATTCTTAAAGACCTACGAAGAGACTTAGACTCCTGCAAAATAATAGTGGGAGACTTTAACACTCCACTGACAATATTGGACAGATCAACAAGACAGAAAGTCAACAAGGATATCCAGGACTTGAATGCAGATTTGGACCAAGCAGACCTAATAGGCATTTACAAGACATTCTGCTCCAAATCCACAGAATACACATTCTTCTCAGCATCACATTGCACTTACTCCAAAACTGACCACATAATTGGAAGTAAGTCACTCCTCAGCAAATGCAAAAGAATGGAAATCATAACAAACAGTCTCTCAGGCCACAGCACAATCAAATTAGAACTCAGGATTAAGAAAAGCACTCAAAACTGCACCATCACAGGGAAACTGAACAACTTGCTCCTGAATGACAAATGGATAAACAATGAAATGAAGACAGAAATAAAAATGTCCTTTCAAACCAACGAGAATGAAGACACAATGTACCAGATCCAATGGGACACATTTAAAGCAGTGTCTAGAGGTAAATTTATATCAATAAACACTCACATGAGAAACAAGGAAAGATCTAAAATTGACACCCTATCATCAAAATTGAAAGAGCTGGAGGAGCATGATCAAAAAATCTCAAAAGCTAGCAGAAGACAGGAAATAACTAAGATCAGAGCAGAACTGAAGGAAACAGAGATACAAAAAAACACTTCAAAAATCAATAAATCCCAGAGCTGGTTTTTTGAAAAGATCAACAAAATAGACAGACCACTAGCTAGACTAATAAAAAAGAAAAGAGAGAAGAACCAAATAGATGCAACAAAAAACAATAAAGTGGAGATCACCGATTCCTCAGAAATACAACCTGCCATCAGAGATTACTACAAACAACTCTATGCACATAAACCAGTAAATCTGGAAGAAATGGATAAATTCCTGGACACTTGTACACTCCCAAGACTAAGCCAAGAAGAAGTTGACACACTGAATAGATCAATAACAAGGTCTGAAGTCAAGGCAGCAATTAATAGCCTACTGACCAAAAAAAGTCCAGGTCCAGACGCATTCACAGCTGAATTCTACCAGACATACAAAGAGGAGCTGGTACCATTCCTGTTTAAACTATTCCAAATAATACAAAAAGAGGCAATCCTGCCTAATTCTTTCTATGAGACCAGCATCATCCTGATATCAAAATCTGGCAGAGACACAACTAAAAGAGAAAACTACAGGCCAAAATCCATGATGAACATTGATGAAAAATCTTCAATAAAATACTGGCAAAGCAAATCCAACAGCACACCAAAAAGCTTATTCACCATGATCAAGTAGGCTTCATCCCGGGGATGCAAGGCTGGTTCAACATACACAAGTCTGTAAACATAATTCACCACATAAACAGAAACAAAGACAAAAACCACACGATTAACTCAATAGATGCAGAGAAGGCCTTTGACAAAATTCAACAATCCTTTATGCTAAAAACTCTCAATAAAGTAGGTATCAATTGAATGTATCTCAAAACAATAAAAGCTATTACGACAAGCCCACAGCCAATATCATACTGAATGGGAAAAAATTAGAAGCATTCTCTTTAAAGGCTGGTACTAGACAAGGATGCCCTCTCTCACCACTCCTATTCAATATAGTATTGGAAGTTCTAGCCAGAGCAATTAGGCAAGAAAAAGAAATAAAGTGCATTCAATTAGGAAAAGAAGAAGTCAAGTTGCCCCTATTTGCTGATGACATGGTGGTATATTTAGAAGACCCCATTGTTTCAGCCCAAAAACCTCCTTAAGCTGATAAGCAACTTTGACAAAGTCTCAGGATAGAAAATCAATGCGCAGAAATCATAAGCATTCCTATACACCAATAACAGACAAACAGAGAGCCAAATCATGAGCTCCCATTTACAAGTGCTACAAAGAGAATAAAATACCTAGGAATATAACTAGCAAAGGAGGTAAAAGATCTCTCCAAGGAGAACTACAAACCACTGATCAAGGAAATAAGAGAGGAAGCAAAGAGATGGAAAAATATTCCATGCTCATGGTTAGGAAGAATAAATATCATGAAAATGGCCATACTGTCCAAAGTAATTTATAGATTCAACGCTATCTCCATCAAGCTACCATTGACCTTCTTCACAGAACTGGAAAAAAAAAACTTAAAACTTCATATGGAACCAAAAGAGAGCCCACACAGCCAAGATAATCCTAAGCAAAAAGAACAAAGCTGGAGGCATCACGCTATCTGACTTAAAACTATACTACAAGGCTACAGTAAACAAAACAGTATAGTACTGGTACCAAAACAGAGATATAGACCAATGGAACAGAATAGAGGTGTCAGAAACAATGCCATGCATCTATAACTATCTGATCTTTGACAAACCAGACAAAAAGAAGCAATAGGGAAAGAATTCCCTGTTTAATAAATAGCATTGGGAAAACTGGCTAACCATATGCAGGAAGCTGAAACTAGACCCCTTCCTTACACCTTATACAAAAATTAACTCCAGATAGATTAAAGATTTCAACATAAAAACTAACACCATAAAACCAGAAGAAAACCTAGGCTGTGCCATTCAGGACATAGGCACAGCCAAGGACTTCATGACTAAAATACCAAAAGCAATGGCAACAAAAGCCAAAATAGACAAATGGGACCTAATTAAACTTAAGAGCTTCTGCACAGCAAAAGAAACAGTCATTAGAATAAACTGGCAACCAACAGAATGGGAAAATATTTTTGCAACATACCCATCAGACCAAGAGGTAATATCCAGAATCTACAAAGAACTAAAACAGATTTATAGGAAACAAACAAAGCCATTCAAAAGTAGAAGGATATGAACAGACACTTTTAAAAGAATACAAATATGTGGCCAAGAAACGTATGAAAGAATGCTCATCACCACTGGTCATCAGAGAAATGCAAATAAAAACCACATTGAGATAACATCTCACACCAGTTGGAATGGCAATCATTAAAAAATCTGGAGACAATAGATGCTGGAGAGGATGTGGAGAAATAGGAACACTTTTACACTGTTGGTGGGAGCGTAAATTAGTTCAACCATTGTGGAAGACAGTATAGCTATTCCTCAAAGATCTAGAAATAGAAATTCCATTTGACCCAACAATGCCACTACTGGGTATATACCCAAAGGATTATGAATCGTTCTATCATAAAGACAAATGCACACGTATGTTCATTGCAGCACTGTTTATGATAGCAAAGACTTGGAACCAACCCAAATGTCCATGGATGA